>NC_057795.1:339407539-339707539 GCF_018294505.1 Triticum aestivum
CGATGCTCTACGTCCACGGGTCCCGGCCCTCGAGCGAGTCTTAGCCATCGCTGGTTTGCCGGCGCGCGATGCCGTGGAGAAAGCCAGAGGTTGAGGGCTGGAGAGCCAGTAGGAGCCCTGAGTCGCGATGCTCAGGTACCCCCCCCCTTTAACGTGCAAGCGGCCGACACGAAGGAAGAAGGGGTGCCACGGACGGGCACTAAATAACAAGCATGATGGGTCGAATGCATAGCCAGAGAATGAACGCAAGAGGGATACATGTCGCCGGGCCTGACCCGAGCGACTTGGGGATGATGCAGCCCGAGGGGCGCCCCCAACAAGGTAAGCTAAAAACATGAACAAAAGGGATACACGCCGCAGGGATGGACCCACGCGGCCTGGGAATGATGCAGCCCTGGGGGCGCTCCCAGCTGGAAATGAAACTTGAAAGGTGTCACCTGATAGTGTTGACGACGAAGGGGTGTTGAAGTAGCAGACTGCGGGAGCCGATCTTCATGAGCCCCCAGGCCCAGGAGCCTCGGGGGGCTCCGGAGGCGCCGGTAGCTCCTCGCGAACCATCTCCATCTCCACCAGGACTATGGAACGCCTGGCCTCCTGAGCCTCCAGGATGCTCCTCATGAGGCGCTGGCGCACCGCAGCCGCGTTCGGCAAGCCATAGGGCATGCGAACATAGCTATGGGGTGGGCCTTCGCAGTGCCCCACGCGTGAGGGCCAGAAGCGCTCCTGAGAGGCGGCTCGGTTGAGCCCTGGGATGTCGATGCAGATGCACAGCCCACCATCCTCGCCTGGATGGGGAGCTGCGGCGGGTAAGCGGCGGTTGCCACTCATGACTCTTGACTCTTGCAACTCCTGCGTGACCTGGCTGACGAACTCCTAAGGGTTTGGCCCTCCTTGCTTTGCTCCTTCCTGAGGGAAATGTGCTCTGAAACACGCCTCCAAGTGGCGCCCAAACGCCTGCCTCGTGACCTTGGCAAGGTCGGTGGCCCTCCAGGGGGGAGCCCCCGAGCCCTGCTTGAGGAGGGCGCCGGGCGCACCTCCCTATGCGACAGAAGGAGGTGCCCCCTGGGTAGGCGCATACCCTGAGGGGCCTGCCTCCTAAGGGGTCGGGCCTGGCGATGTCTTCTTCTTCTTGGGAGCGGCCTCGGGGAGCCTCCCGCTCCCGCGATCTGGGTCTTCAAGTGATGCGGCGTGAGAAGCTCGTTCCAGGGAGCACACTGCGTCTCTTTGTTCACAGGGCACCGTGATGACTCCACCGCTTCCTGGCATCTTGAGGACGTTGTAGCCGTGATGAGTCACGTCCATGAACTTGGCGAGAGTTGGGTAGCCGAGGATGGTGTTGTATAGCAGGCGGATGTGGGCGACATTGAAGTCAATGAGCTCGGTGCGACAGTTGTTGCGGGCCCTGAAGGTGACAGAGAGGCGGACCTGCCCGATTGGGACTGTGGAGCCGTCGGTGACTCCGAAGAAAGGCTTGGTTGGCTGAAGCTGATCGTAAGGCACTTGGAGATTGTTGAATGTCTCTGCGGACAGGACGTTGAGCCCTGCCCCATCGTCGATGAGGGTCCTGGTGACTTGCACATTACTGATAACTGGGGAGCAGAGCATTGGGAGGACTCCGGCTATGGCCGCGCACTTGAGTTGATCCGCTGAGCTGAACGTGATGGAGCATGCCAACCACCTGAGGGGGCGCGTGGCTTCAAGCTTGGGGAGGACTGCATTCACTTCGCGGGTGAACTGCTTGAAGATGCGTTGAGAGGCTGGGGCCTGAGCTCCGCCCAGGATGCAGGCGATCGTGCGTGGCTCCTGGAAGCCCCCAGCCCCCTCGTCCTGATGATGGTCCTCGTTCCACCTCGGCGGCGGAGGCAGCGGAGGGAGGCCTGCGTTTCCTTGCGGGCGATCCTCGTGAGGTTGGTCCCTCCAGTCTCCCTCGCGAGGCTGATCCTGCCAGCGATCCTCGTGAGGTCGATCGCGGCACCCTTGGCATGGGCCGCGGTCTTCCCAGTGTCCTGCGTTCCTTCCTCCTCCTCGGCCGTAGCCACGATCATTGCGGTCGGGGCGCCGGCCGACCCTTCCTTCTCGCACGGCTTGGAGCTCTTGGCATTCGTTGGTGTTGTGGGTGTGGAGGTCGTGGTACACACAGTACTGGCTGCCCTTGAAAGATTCAGGCTGATCTCTGCCCCGCTTCGTGTCTGGCTCCGCCGCGAGCACGGCAGCCCCCTTGCGTTTCACGTCCTTGGCCTTGGATTTCTTCTCTTCTGGGTCTGCGGCTGGCAGCTCGAGAAGGGAAAGCCCGCTTCCTCAACCCTGGCGCACTTGGTTGCCAGGTTGAACAGCTCCAAGGAAGTGCACAGATCTTCATGCATCGCCAGCTCCTCCTTCATCTTGACGTCACGCACGCCGTCGGAGAAGGCTGAGATGATGGCCTCCTCGGTCACCCTGGGAATCTTGAGTCGTGCGATGTTGAAGCGTTGGATGTACTTCTGTAGGGTCTCCCTGGTTGCTGCTTGATGCGGCGCATGTCGCTCACGGCAGGTGGCCGGTCGCGAGTACCTTGGAAGTTGGCGATGAAACGAGTGCGCATCTCGTCCCAGGAGGAGATCGTGCCTGGGGCCAGGTTCAGGAGCCAGGTGCGGGCCCCGTCCTTCAGTGCCATGGGAAACCAGTTCGCCATGACCTTCTCATCCCCGTTGGCGGCTTTGATGCCCAGCTCGTAGAGCTCGAGGAACTCCGCAGGGTTGGCCGTGTCGTCATAGCGAGGGGGCAGGTCTGGCTTGAACTTGCAGGGCCACGCGACGCTGCACAGCTCGGTGGTGAAGGCGCGGCAGCCTGCTGTGGCCACGAGAGGCCTCTGGTGACGACGAGCTTGGTCTTGCGGGCCCCCATGCGCTGCAGCTGGGAGCAGTGCGGCATCTTGGCATGCTGGAGCGGGAGCGTGGTCGCGACGGACCGGAGCAGGGAGCACTCGGGCAGCTTCTTGGGGGCGAGGAACCTCTTGGCAGCTCCGCTCTTGCTGCGCTGGCGCCGGACGGGGTGGGTTCCGCCGAGGGGCCACGCGCCTAGGAGCCAGGGTGCCTTCTTGAGGGGGAGGTGGTTGAGGCACCCCCGGAGCTTCGTTGCCCACGCAGGGTGGGGCACGGTGCAGCAAGAAGGACGGCGCGGATGAGCCCCCTGCGGCACGGACGAGCTCGGCGACGCGGTCGAGCCATTCTTCATAGACATCGTCGACCGGGCGGTAGCGCAGGAGCTCGTTTGCCGCGATGAGCGCAGCCCGAGCCTCCATGGCCGCGCAGGGCGCGCCGGACGAAGAACCGGCCGGGGCGAGCGAGGGAGTGGCAGTGCGGCCGTCTCGCCTCATGGATGGATGCTACGATGATTCCTGCTACTCGTTCCCCGCCGAGCCGGTGGCGGCGTTGACAGCAGGAGATGGGGAACGGCGGGGGTGGCCACCGACGGGGGCCGTCTGGGCGACGCGGGAAGCGAGAGCGGCTTGGCGCTCGGCGCGGGCCCGACGAGCGTCTGACATGGACGTGATGGCCGGTGAAGAACAGGGTGGTGGAAGACAAATTCCGGTGCACCCCTACCTGGCACGCCAAATGTCGGATTTGGGATTCCGGCAGACCCTCTAGATTCGAACACTAGGGTGCGCACGGAGATTTAGCCCTCTGCCTACCTGCACCTCACCACCTCGCTATGAACTAAGCAATCAAAGGAACAACACAAGAGACACAGAGTTTATACTGGTTCAGGCCACCATTGTGATGTAATACCCTACTCCAGTGTGTGGTGTGGTGGATTGCCTCTTGGGCTGATGGTGAACAATACAAGGGAAGAACGGCCTCGCAAGGGGAGGGGTTCTTGCGTTGGTGGTTCTGGCTAAGGTTCGGCTGGTCCCTCCCTGCCTTGAGATTGGCTAGTCCTATTTATAGGCAACGGCCCTGGGCCTCTTCCCAAATATTGAGCAGGAAGGGCGCCAACAGTTGGCCATTTTGAAGGGGAACATCTAGTACACTTATCCTGACTAAAGTTGGTCCTCGCCTGTCAAAGGCTCTCGTGGTGATGCCTTCCTGGGCTCCATGATGACTTCCTTCCTACCGTTGCGACGGTCTTGGTCTAGTTGCACCGAAATGGATGCCTTTGCTTGATGCCCTTGCTTGCGCTTGCTCCCTTTGCACCAAAGAGGAAAGAAGGACACTGTGCGGGCTGGCGCCCGCCTGGCGCCCTTGGTCGTCATGGCTTGCGTCATGGGCACCTCGTGAGGTACCCCGCCTTGATCTCTCCGCCCCCTCGCGAGCCAGCCTGACGAGGCCATGCCTGAGGAAGCCTCCTGTCGTCCGCCCCGCGAGGCCTGGCCCCTCGTCAGGGTCTTGAGCTTGTGTTGACGAAGATGGGCCATGTCGGGCCGCCCCTTGAGCCACGCCGCAGGCCGCAGGCAGGCAAGTCTGGGGATCCCCGTTCCCAGAACGCCGACACACAAAGATAGCCGAATTGTGAAGGACTCTGTGTCCACTGACAAAGTCGGCTAGGATTTCTAACCATAGGTTCTCGGACTAAGGTAACCCCTTTATCTTTGATATTACTATTCATCCTACCTAACTTTAAGGGGCATCCTACAGAATGCTCTGCTAGAATCATACTCCTCGGTTAGGAAGAGAGGTGCGAGACAATGCGTGAGAGACAGGCCTAAAGATAATGTGCGTACATGAGACACGTAGGTAGGTCCATGTATATAGAAAGGGTCGATGGGGATTGTGTGTGTGTATGTTTGCGAGAGGAAGAGTGCTTGTGATAAAGGTTAGTGAAAACAGTTGTAAATGGTTACGAGAGGGAGGGAGGGTAATATCTAGAGCATGTTGCGAGAAAGACACCTCGGGAGAGAGTGTGTGAGCATGTGTGAGAGACCACCAATGGAGAGTGAAACTACACGTAAAAAGACTGCTGTACACATTGATTAAAGATATAAATTGTATCCAAATATTAGGATGGGATCATGATATTTGCAATTCGCAAAAGGAGCGGTCATTGATCCATCAGACATCTAGATTCTATCAAATTTGAGCATGTCTATGTTATTATTCGACACAATTGATCCACATAGCTAGTATTTTGAACTCCAGACAATGCATCGCTTTAGCAATCGAATATAAACGTGAGTATAGTTCATGTTGTGTGTGTAAAGCGCATTATACATATGAAAGTTACACAATGAACATTATACATAGCTACATATGAACTAGCATACATTTGAATTCAACTTAAGGTGGTTTAAAAAAATCGAATTCAACATGAAGACCATTCAATTATTTGAATTTGATATCATGGCATTTGTAAACCATACCTAAATTATGGGGGCACCAATCTTTTCTCTGATTTTGTACATAATAGCATATGTAGTCGTGTACAAAATAGATTCAAATTTAGCTCCTCCATTCAAAAATAATCGTAGTTATAGGATTTTCAAGTGTCAAAAATTCAAAAAGAAGCGGATAATTTAATGAGGTTTTCAAACATACAAGGTCAAATATAACGTTGTCTATTTAGGTCAATCCTCATAGTTCAAGAGTACTCTAAACGTGAATGCTTGTGTTTCAAAATTTCGAATGAAACACCAAAAGAGCCTCTACTCGCCCGAAACCGCGTGATACCAATGTTTGGTAGTACAAGGAAATTACTTTTCTAATAACTCCGACCCGTGAAACCTACCGGCTTGATGTCCAAAGGTCTAGACCGGGGTAGGTTTGTAGCTTCATCTAGACACCACGCAACCGCCTTCGAAAATCATTCATACACAATGGCCACCTAAGCACACATGCGCGCGGCCGAAATCGCTCCCGCCCACTATTTGGGACACCCAGGATTACCATCCTACCCCCGACCTGGAGTAGGTCCGAAATTTAAGAGGGGGGCAAAGTTTGTACTTTCCCCAAATTTCAAACAAGCGTGTCCCATCTTCTGTTCAAAAAAAGCCAAAAACAAGCGCGTCCCAGACTGAAACATGGTTCCCCCCACCCGTCTGATTCCCCATTCGTACTCCGTGGGTGCCAAAACTACCTCTCCACCAGCCGCGAATCCCCGGCGTCCTCTGTCTGCCACCCCATCCCACCCATCAACCGCCGCCCTCCTCCATCACGCCGGAGCCTATACCCCAGCGTCGTCATCCACCGCAACCTCATCCGCAACGCCCTCCATGGCTAGTAGTTGAAGCCGAGGCCGAGCCGTCTGTACCCGAGCCAGTTCAACCACGCCGTCCTGCGCCTCACCGCTGCCGCTCCAACTTCGCCACCCTCCACCGCACCAGAGCTGTTCCTGCTAAGCCGTCCTTCGCCGCCTCGGATCTACTTCCCCTCCGCCGACATACGGCCACGGCAACACAGTCAACAATTTAGCCATGGGTTCGTCCAAGCCTGCACCCTCCAGAACATTGTATTCCCTGATAGAAAGAAGAAGATCGGCGCGACATGTGGAGGTGACCACACCAGCGACCGAAAAAGGTACTCCTCTTCTCTTATTTGTGAAAATCTTACGTCTCTGCTTGCACGGTATTCATCCCATAGAAGACACTAGTTGACCGCTACTTCTTGATACTAGATGTTCCTAGTAACTTGCGATGCACAAGGTTTCTCCTCATATACTATTTCACCTTAGCTAGAGGTCCGTCGCCCCCCTGAATTTCAATTTCTGGCCAGTTGATTCCCAATTAACGGAAGCATTCCTCAGCGTAACAGGCGCTAGTACGCCTATTACGCCGGGGAAGCAGCGCCTTGGTGTTTATCTTAGGTACGTGTGCAGCCTAGAGCTGTTGGCGCCCGATCTTGAGGTCGGCAGGGATTAAAGGGATGGCCTGGGGGTGCTGCCAAGCACGGCGGTGGTGTGAGGTCGAGGGGTGGGCGGGGCGGCGGAGGCAGGGGTCTGGCCGGTGGTCGCTGGCGGTTCGAGAAAGATCGTCAACAGTGACTGGCGGGAGGTAGACAATGGCCATCTGCCCGTTCCTTATAGATCGGACGATTCATTAAAAAAATCGACTGGCCTATTTTTTTCAGTCGACTGTTATCTTAGATATGACCACATGTGGTGGTGTGCTGGAGGAGTACCTGCATTTCCTGTGCTCATATATTACAAAATCGTATGGAGTAGAATCTAATTTTGTTTGCCATGCAATGTTGTAGAGCTATCAAATGTCTCCTGTCATTTATTTTTCAGCCACCTGCTATCTGCTACTTTTACAGTGCACTAGTTCTACACACACTTCACCCATACTCTCACTATTGTGTTTTTATGCAAGGGTATTTCAGAGTCTGCCGAAAGAGAAGCAGCAAAGAAAAGAGAGAAGTCGCACCAGCTTTCTTCGTGGGTATGCACGCCATGTTACAGCTCTATAAAGGGTGCAGTGTCAGCAGATGGAGACGGTAAACGTAGCTCTGGTATTGATGACCTCACTCGCAATGAACCACCATCCCAGGTGCTTGCTTTAACTTCGCGGTGTCATATGTGGTTGCATGTTCCATATGGTGTCTAGCTTGTATTCGAAAGGCCGAAGTCGGACTGATAAGGAAAGATATTTTTTTACATGAACCACCATCATGTGAGCACCAAAAGGCAAATAGCTAGTCAGGGCACTAGCCGAGCCAGTGACAAGCCCAGCAAAGATAGGCATCACCTGGAAGCCAACTAAAAAGCTGCGATGGTGGCGAAGCAGCCTACTTCCCACCAGGCTCTCATGTCCTAGATGATCATGCTCACCACTCCAGCCGGATGTCTAGCTTGTATTGCTTCCAATTTGGTTAAATTGCATCTGCTTAGCTTACACATTATACCTTTGAATATGACATGCCTTTCTGTTTTTGGTACATACTAACACATCTGTGTATTAACCATGTCCTTACATCAAACTAATGTTCTTGTGTATCCCTCATCAATCACTTATGACGAGGCAGGCAGGCAAGGGGACTACTCCACATTTAAAGAATGCAGCGTCAGCCTTCCGACATGATTCTCAAGAAACAAAAATGCTAGATGAAGATAGTGAATGTAGCTCTATAGTTGATTACAGCATTTCCCCTACACTAGCATCGCAGGTGCTTGCTCTACCTTGGCAGTGTGATATGTGGTTGCATGTTGCATATGGTGTCTAGATTGTAATTCTTCCAATCTGGTTAAACTGCATGTGCTAGTCTGCTTAGCTTATACATTATACCTGTTAATGTGACATGCCTTCCTGTATTTAGTACATAGTACATCTGTCTATTAAGCATGTCCTTACATAAAACTATTGTTTTTTTGTATCCCGCATCAATCAATATGACGAGACACCTTTAGTATATGCGGTGGGATATTAGTTGCATCTTTCATATGATCTAAAGCATGCGCTGCTTCTAATTTGTTGAAATTCCATTTATGATGGGACGCTTTTAACTTGGCAGAGTCATACTGGTTGCATCCTTCATGTGGTGTCTAGCTTGCATTGCTTCTTATTTGCTGGAATCGTTTCTGCTTAGTTTACACAAACAGTTGTGAACATGCCATGTCGTCCTGTTTTCCGTACATATTCCATCCTGGTATCATGTGTTTGCCTTACATCAAAGTAGTGATTGTCAGTATCATGCATGAATGAGTTATGAAGAGAGAATTTTATTGCTTTTTCTTGTCGGTTTTACTTGACAATTCAAAATCGATAAAGCGGAAGGAAGTTAGCAAGGCAGCGGATAAAGGTGCTCCTTCCGAACGAAGGGCCTCTACAGTTTCTACTCCTCCACACCCCCAAGATGATTTCCAAGACAACACATGCATAGACACTCAACAAAGTTGTGTTTATGATGAGCACGTCTCCCCTAGTGCAGCATCACTGGTGCTCCCTCTAACTTGGCACTGTTATATGTGGTTGCATGTTATGTGTGATGTCTAGCTTGTATTGCTTCTAATTTTGTTGAATTTCGTCTGCTTACTTTACACATTATACTTGAATAAGACACGTGTTCATGTTTCTAGAACATACAATATATGTCTATCACATCATGTTCTTACATCAAATTACTACTGTTGTGTAACCTGCAACAATCACTTATCATAAGACACGTTTGACTTCGGAGTGTGATATAGGTTACATCTCACATTCTTTTCTAGCTTGTACTACTAATTTGTTGAAATGGCACTTATGACGAGACAGTTTTAACTTGGTAGAGTGATATTCGTTGCATCTTTCATATGGTGTCTAGCTTTCATTACTTCTAATTTGTTGAAATGCCTTCTCCTTAGTTTACACATCATAAGCTGTGAATATGCAATGTTGTGAATATGCAATGGCACTAATGACGAGAGACCTCTAACATGGTAGTGTGATGTTGTTTGCATCTTGCATATGATTTATTTCTTGTACTGCTTCACATTTGTTTAAACGCCATTTATGATGAGACACTGTTAACTTGGCAGAGCGATATTTGTAGCATCTTTCATATGGTGCCTACCTTCCATTGCATTGCTTCTAATTTGGTGAAATGTCTTCTTCTTAGTTTACACATCGTAGTTTTGGTTATCTCTTCCGTCCTGTTTCTCATACATATTACATCCTCCTATCATGTGGTTGTCTAACATCAAAGCAGTCCGTCTGCATCACGCATCAATTTGTTCTGAAGAACTAAATTGTTATTCGTTTTTCTTGTCGGCTTGACTTAACATGGCACAGAGAAAGAGGAAGAAACACAGAATGGCAGGGAATGAGAAGCGGATGAATCCGGCAGATTCTGCTGGTACTGATGGTGCAATAGAAGGTCAAAGTCCAGCGGAAAATTCTATAAACACGCCATCCCATGCTACACGAGCTGCAAAAAAAGCCAAACAGAAACAAATAGCTGCCACCAAACAAGCACAGACAACCATAGTTTTTGCAACACCTACCACACTACTACCAGCTGCACGACTTACTCGTGCGTCAACTGAGCTAGCAGCACGTTCCCAAGCTCCCTTGCCACCTGACACTACTTCCCAAGCACTCTTGACACAAGACGAGTTGGCAATATCACATGAACCTTGTGAGCTTCAACAAGAAGAAGGTAGTTGCAGGAGTTAAGTTACAGTTGCATGCGTCTTTATATGTAGTCTCATAGTTTGATGTACACTAACACTTCCTATGTTCGTTGTTGGACTAGCACCTAGGCACAAGAGGAAACAAACATCAGGGATATTTCTCGATAGGTTAACTAAATCTAGAGGAGGAAGAACGGAGATCCGTTTTGAGGCAGGTTTAAAAAGGCCACATGATGCTACAGAGTTAGCCAAGTTAGTATCAGAGGCAGCGGTTGCCGTTAGGTGTCATGTACGTATCCTCCCAACATGGATTCAGTAAAGGAATGACAAATACGAAACCTAGTTCAACGCCTTCCTCGACCATTTATCTGTAAGTATGGTTATGTATGGAAACTAGTAATATCGTCTTGCTTTGTCCCATACTTTCTAGGTTGCTGATAATGAGACTTCCATAATTTTCAACAGATGAGGTTCAAGTTGGATAGCCAAGATGATGCAACCAGACAAGCTTGCACCCATGTTTTCAAGTCTGCTCTGGCGACAGTATCGGTATAACTTGAGGAAAACTCACTTTGAAGGCAAGGCTAATAGTGAACTTTCCCAAACATCTCTAGTGGAAAATATATCGGATGAAGACTGGAGGGGCCTTGTTAAATACTGGTCTGATCCGAAGTATCAGGTACATTATATATATGTGATCAGATCACATGTTGAAGTCCTATTTACGCATGTGCCACACAAATCTATTTTCTTGTAGGTGAACTATTCAAAGAACAAGGCCAACCGTACAAAAGTGAAATTCCAACAGACGACATGATCTCGTAGCTATATTGCACACTGCGAGGCTCTTGTAATTAGCTGTTGTTTCACTCTTTCGCTGTGCCATATTATCAGATCTGTATTGACTTGTTTGAAATGCAGAGGAAAGCCCGCAAGGACCAAAAAGTACCTTAACCAAATGCTGTGGAAATCTTCAAGGACTGTCACACCAGCAAGAAGAAGGGCATGACTACACCAATCAAAGCCGCTGTTGTAAGTCATTAGTCCCCATGCCTTTTAACTACTACTTACTCTGACTTGTGCCTTGAACTGCATGGTTTACAGCCAATATCTATTACTCTTTTCAATTTTATACACAACTTTCTTAGCGTATCATTGCACCTTACAAGGTTTAAAAGAGAGGAGTGATGTTCCTTTGATCTTGACCCGTAATCTAGTTTCGTGCTGGACTTGCCCACACAATGTTACAATTGCCTGTTTGTCTGTTCTCAATTGTTTTGTGATATGAATGATGTCATACTATGTTTACCGTATTATAAACTTCGTCTATTTATCCTTAGCCCTCAATACAATGTGAAGAAATAGACAATACATTAGCGATGGTACATGGTCATATGTTTGGAACCTGGTTTTATTATGTACTTTGCAATAAAATACAACTAATATTTTACATGGGTTCACCAGAATAAGTTCTGTATATAGACCAAAGCTATTTTGTTTGGTTTTGCTGCCTCCTTAATATCTTTTGTTCTGGTACTACTAATGTAAAACCTCAACTTTTCAGCAAGCTATGGAAAAAATGGTGGAACCGCCACCTTCTGAAGGTGGCGAGGCAACTATAACCGCAATGTCAGCTCTTGCTGCAATGGGTCAGTACCTGTCCACTAACAGTGCCAAAAGCACGTTCCTGCGTAATACTGGGTTGTTTGTTAAGGCAATATCTTCCAAACTGCCTCATGATCAAGATATGCAAGCTCAAAGCAATGTTGTATCTGCGCTCCAGACACAAGTCCATTCCCTAACAGAGACCCTTTGTGAAACAAGGAGAGACATTGTTCGATGTCGTCAAGATATGCATGGTTTTGAAACCAGACTATCAGACATTTGCTATGTTGTTCAGGAGCCTAGGGGAAATGAAGGCAAGGGTTATGGTGCTCCATCGGACAATACAGCATGAAAACATAACAGTCAGGTCAAATGAACTGAGCTTCTGAACTTCTGGTGGTGCATTTATCTGCTAGACTGTTAAGTTTTATGCCAACCTTCCTTTTGTTATATAGTTGTAATTTGTTTTGGTGCGATACAAAATTTATTCTTAACGTGCAGCTACAGGCTGAAGAAAACAGCAAGCCATTTTTGTATAGTGTAGGGTGTTCCCTATATTTGCACTGGTGGCGATCTTTGATGCTGAGGGGATGTAATCTGTGCAATCGCCTTAATGGCCTAGCATTAGTTTCAGCCTTATTTATTTCCTAGTCTTCTTTTTCCCTAGTTTGCTAGTGGCCGCAACTACCATGGGCCATATACGGGCCGTAGGATCCATGGGTCTCCTATGGGCCATAGGATCCATGGGTCTCCTACGGGCCGTCGATAAATGGGCCTCCAACAGGGCCATAGAATCGGTCGGCCTCAGGCCGTCTGATAAATGGGTCTACATGGGCGGTAAACGGGCGTAATTGGTATCGGCCCGACACGGTAATGGGCCCTTAACAGGCCGTAGGACAGCAAAGGCTTAATTCTGTCACAGGCATAACAGGTCGTTAATGGGCCAGAATATAGGACGGGCTGGAAACGGCGCAACGGGTTAACAGGCCAGAAACGGGCCAACTCTTTCCATGGGCCGAATTTGGCCCACTAGGGTAACAGGCCAGTAACGGACCGACTCTTGCCATGGGCCGAATTTGGCCCATTAGGGGAACAGGCCAAAAACGGGCCGACTCTTACCATGGGCCAAATTTTTCCCATTAGGGTAACAGGCCAGTAACGGGCCGACTCTTGCCATGGACCGAATTTGGCCCATTGGGGAACGGGGCAGTAACGGGCCAGAAGTAATCGAGGGCCGAAAAGGAGCCCAAGAACGCACGGATCGTTAATAGGCCGAAAGCTAACACGGGCTGGAAACGGCCCATGTAAATCACGGGCCGTTAACGGGTACAAAGAAAATTATTGTTCATTATGGGCTAGAGTCACCATGGGCCTGTAAAGGGCCGAAAGATACGAAGGTCTCATATGGGCCGAAAGACGTCGTGGGCCATACATGGGCCGAAAGTGAAATGGGCTGGTGTTATATTCGACGTCCCACATGACGTTGTTGGGCCGATTTCCTTCAGGGCCTAACGGGCCGTGAGTTAACGGGCCGTAAAATGGGCTATTTGCGAAGAGACCGTTAACATGCTTTTCATGGGCCAGCCCGTTAACTTTTGACCGAGTCAAACGGGCCAGCTTTGTAAGCTAAATGGGATAGTGGTTGGTCGTGGCACGTGTCAACATATCATAGGCACCTATCTGACCCACTTACGAGCTGACACGTGTTTCGTCCGGCCAATAAGAATTTTACACATGGAAATTTCCCCTTGGTCGGGGCTGTTAACGGGTTATCGGATCCAAAAACCGACCCAATAGCTTAACGGCGTTCTGTTACGGTGGATGCCACGTGTCGGTCACCCTTGACGAAAGCACTTCTGTGACGCGCTATTTATCGTCATGGAAATGGACACTTCCATGATGATAATTTTGGTAATGTCATGGAACACTTCTACGACAACACAGGTATGACTATCTTGATTCTGTCATAAAATCGTCATGGATGTACATGCATGACAAAAAACTCGACCTACTGTGACAAACACGTATCATCACGGAAGTGTATTTTTTTTGTAGTGCTGGGAACGAGTAGATACTCTATGTCTTCAAACCTTTTGGTCATTACTGACAAAAGGGGGAGAAGCATATGAGTTGATAGTCTTCAAGCGGGTCCATACGGGTGCTTGCTTAATTTTTGCTAAGTTCTTACAACTCTCGTTCTGGAACTTTTGGATTTTGAGTTGTAACACTTAAACTTGATGGTCGTCTGCTACTTTTGCTGCCACTTTGTGATGCGATGATAAATTTTGCATGAAGTCATTTTGCAGACGTCCATTTTCTATTATGCACATCATTATCTTCGTTATCTTTTTATATGCATGATGAATTGTCTTCACACTTTGAAGATGGCCTCCACAAAGCAAAACCTTCCATGTGCATTTGCATTCAAAAGCAAACTATTTATATGCACATCTTTAGGGGGAGCCTTGTCATATGTATGAAGACAATACTCACAACACTGAACTTTCACATACTTTTATCCCCGTTGAAAACTTCAACCAGTTTGTCATCAATCACCAAAAAGGGGAAGATTGTAAGTGCATCTAGTGCCACCCCTAGTTGGTTTTGGAGTATTGATGACAAACGTGGTTGAGGGACTAATGTGTTTGTGAGCATTGTAGGATAACACAGGTAGTGTCCCTCATTGATTCGGTTTACCTAACAAAGATGACCCCTAAAAATGTGTGAAGACATTGAAGACAATGGTGGTTCATGAAAACATTCACGATGAATATTATGACACATGAAGCTATTCACTTGAAGATTATGGAGTGTGAAGACATAGTTGTTTTGTACTTTCCTTTTCTTTTTATTGAGTCATAGGAACCACTGTACTGTTAAGTGGGGTCCAAGTGAACAAAGTCAGAGTGACTGAAGTGATGTTCAACCAAATCCTATGTCTTCAAGCGAAGACAATGAGAGCAAATCTTATCCAGAGCTGGATGAGTCAGCTTTGCTTGTAGCCCAAGCCAAGCTGCCGTGTGTGTTTGAAATCTGACCGTTGGGCACGTGTCAGTTCCTTAGTGACCCAGGGTCATTTTGGACATATTAGGTCGGGTTGCCTCCTGGCTATAAATATCCCACCCCCTACACCATAAATCGGTGGCTACTCAGAGTTAGTGCACAACTTTTGTCGTTTGAGAGCAACCCACCTCCGAAGCATTTGAGAGAGAAATCCTTGTGAGGAAAAAGCCCAAAACACCCGGAGCCAAAGAGTGTTAGGCATCACTAAAGTTTTTTTCTCCCCGTGATCTGAAGACTTGTTACACTTGAGGACTGTGAATCCTCCAGTCGGTTAGGCGTCGAGTTCTGAGCATCCAAGAGTCATTGTGGATTGCCGGTGAAAGAAGTCTATGAAGGTTTGGAAGTCTACCACGAAGACTTACCAGAGTGATTGGGCGAGGACTGTGTGTCCTTAGCTCAAGGGGAATAAGGTGAAGACATGGCCTTCTAAGTTAAATCTCAGCCTCCCTAACCAGACGTATAGTTGTCACAGCAACTGGAACTGGTCTACCAAATCTTTGTCTTCGTCACGCTACTGGTTCTATCATCTACTCTACTTACTTTACAGTTGTCTTTGTGAAGTCATTGCTCGCCTGTCTGATCTGTTTGACTTCACACGCTGACTATTATCTGTTTAGCTTTGTACTATCTACCTTTCTAATCCTATCTACCTAGTTGCAATTAGTCTTCATGCTTTCATTATATTGTATGTTGGATTAATGCTTGCCCAATGTAGCTTCCATTCCGCTGCTTACTGTGTAGGCTCTGATTGTCTTCAAAGCCACCGTGTTTTGAAGACTTTCATAAAAATCACCTATTCACCCCCCTCTAGTCGATAACTAGCACTTTCAGCAATCCCTACTCACTCGCATTGGTATCTATTGATGGGCATCTCCATAGCCCATTGATACGCCTAGTTGATGTGAGATTATCTCCATATTTTTGTCTTCTCCGCAACCACCATATTCAGTTCCACTTATAGTGCTATATCCATGGCTCACGCTCATGTATTGCGTGAAAGTTGAAAAAGTTTGAGAACACCAAAAGTATGAAACAATTGCTTGGCTTGTCATCGGGGTTGTGCATGCACTACTGCAGGATGTTGCTGATGTGACACTACGATCAGAGACCCTTCGATGAAACTATGTGTGATGTAATAATCACAAAAGGTGGTGTAAAAACCCATCAAAAAGGGTGCAAAACATTTGCGATGACGGATGCATCAAACCCGGTTCAGATTTTTGTTGCGCGTGAGATTCAGGGCATACGGTTTAGTTCAATTAACTGTTTGCGATGAGGAGGAACAAAAGAAATGGGTTGCCAAATGAAGGTGTGTGTGATGTAGAGCATACGGTTCACTCGGGTGAACTATTTGTGATGAGGCAGAACAACAGAAACAGACAGCCATATGAAGGTGTGTGCGATATACGACATACAGTTCACTCGGGTGAACTGTTTGCACTTGAGCCAAGAGAACAGAAATGGTTCAACTTAACAAGATGTGTGTGATATGCGACAAACAGGTCTGTAATCAGAAATGTGTGGGAAGACCGATAACAACACAGACGATTCCTGTTAACAAGCCGTATGTGTTGTGAGCAAATGATTGCTGGTATAGAATTGTCAGTGATTGATGAAAATATCACCGACGGGTTCCATTATTTAGTCTGTGTGCGATGTGATTTGCTCTGTCTACAGAGCATCAACATATATACTTAAAAATATCGCATTGCATAACCAAATTAAGCATACAATTACACAAGTGACTACACACATAACATTTTCACACACCAAAGTAAGCAATTACATGCATACTAAACCAGGAGAAACGAGGATCTAATAATCTACTCCCTCTGTTCGGAATTACTTGTCGCAGAAATGGATGTATCTAGACGTATTTTAATTCTAGATACATCAATTTCTGAGACAACTAATTCTGAACGGAGGGAGTACTTCTTGTTGTGATGTCGCTTGCCATTGCTCTGCTTCCGGCTGGATCCCTGGCTGTTTTGGGGAAGGAGGCACTTCCTCATGTCAATGATCCGCCCATACATGTCGTAGCACGTGTACGCCTCCTTGGCCGCATACACAATGTTAGCTTTGTCGAGTTTCTCCATCCAGGCCGAGTGCCAGGCATGCTTGTCCTTGTTGCAGGAATCCTTCATTTCTCTCTCCTCCACATAGGTAAAATTGCCATGTAAGCAGGCTATAAGCCCACTATTGTAGTACTTGCTCTTAGCGGTGTGGCGGACCAACCGTGTGGAGTGCGAAGTGGCTTCGCTTGTGTGGGGGACGGAGGCCATCCCGCACTAGCTCCAGGTCTGAGAGGACGGCCTTGTCGTCAGTGTGTAATCTCTCTGTGGCAACTGTTCGCTCTCCACTAGCCTCTTCGTGTACCGTGGCAACCGTCCACCGCCTCTTCGCCTTTTCCTCTCTATTTGGAACTGCTGTCGCACGCTCTTCCTCCCTCCATTTGCCTTCACCCTTCCTTCTGCCATTGTTCGATCATCTTCTCCATGGAGGGAACAGGCCAGAAACGACCCCGTTATTCTTGCCCCGGTCTGAAGGAACTCATTGATCGGTGCGACGTCATCACCTCGGCTATCATGGCAGGTTCATTCAAGTCCATTCTCGACTCAACAAATAGGGTTTAGGAGTGTTTGATCTCCCCTATCTTCTTCACCATGACGCTGGTCGCCGGCATGGGGATGACGGAAGCCTCGCCTTGTGCAAATTGATGCCGCTTGATAATGATACGTGTGATGTTAAGATGTCATCGCTTTAGGGAAAGGCTTGGTCAGGCGCCAATGGAGGTTGGGTTTTTATATTGGGTATAACTACAAGTGGGAACTTGTGAATGTGTACACTTGTCACAGGGTTCCACTTCCAAAAATACAGACTGCCCTAAGGTTGAGCACACAGATGATGTAAGTACGTTCAAATATGATCATGGTGACTGTCGTCTATGGAAGATAGCAATTTGTCGAGTTCCCAACCGCTCTTGGGATTACAAGAACTATGAAGTTGTTGCTATCTTAGACAAGCTTGTTGTCGTCCTTACTTCCACGCCTCGATGGATATTGCTCAAAAATCAATTTATGTACATGGATGAGTACTGTGATGCAATTCAATACAAGGGTCTTGTGTTTTCTGCCACCACTCGTGGCACTATTTTTGCATGGAATCCTTATGATTTTGGTACTTTTGTCTTCCATCGTAATTATAATTGTTTCATCCACATGCATGCGGGTTAGCTAGTTTCGCTTTACTAATTAACCTTCTTGTGTTTCCAAGGTCCTGTGAACATTCCACCACCTATACTTGAAATTTTTTATAACCAAGGGGGAGATGACGATGGTGATGATCACGAGCAGGACCTATATACTCAGTGGCACCTGGCAGCTTATTTACATGGATCACCTATTCTTGTATGTATACAGGGCACTGCTGATGTTACTAACGAAGCAGGTGTTGTCTCCCATGGTCGGACTCTCCGGACCTATTCCAACATCTGTTGCAGGGTATTTGGGATGGATACTCGTGTGCTAGTGCCAACACCTTCTCCCTGCTTCAGTATTGATAGTCTTGGAGAAAACTCGCTCTTCCTTTGACAAAACTATCCAATGATGGTGAAGGCGATCCAGCTGCTGTTGACACAACATTACTACCGTTTATGAGACACAATTGTATCTATACCTCGGACATTGCTATGGTTCCCTACCCTCGCTATCACAATATGCATCCTATAGGCCGCTTCAGCGTGGATGATCGGTCCTGCATTGGTCTCGAGATTGACAATAGCAAGCCCTTCCGAGAGAATCAATTATGGTTCAAAGCAAGCGCTTCCAACGCCGAGGATTGGTTGAGCTGAAGTTCATTTCATCGCTTTGCTATTTGTTGTGTGAGAAAAACTTTAGTATTTACAAGAATGTTTTGTTGGAAATAATCTATAATCCAACATGTATCCTCGTTGTCATTGTGTGTTTATGACTTGTTGTATATAATCCAACGTATATTGTTTTTCAATTTGGATGATTAATGCTGCAGCTTTATTGCTTAACCGAAGCATGGCACGTATCCATTGTTGGTCTAATGCTCATGGTTCAAATAAATAATCCATTTGGGATATTGGTTCCCAATTATTAATAATCTCCCGTTTATAATTAGATAAAGATTACATCAAAACTGGTCTCAAATTTGACCCGAAAAAGTACAATGCAAATTTGTATTGGTGTCCATATGACAACACGATAAGTTTTATGAACTTCAAATAAGTTTTGGATGTACTAGAATTTAAAAATCAAGATTCTCATTGTTTGAAATTTGTTGCACGGGGAGTAAACATGCACCCAGTGAGACACATGGGTTTTTGCAATCCATTTAGGCGCACTGTCACATGTGCATGTAGCTCGAATTTGATTTTTGCACATTATACCCGTAGAAAATCAATCAATTAATGTACTAAAACGTATTAATGATCTCTGATTTTTTTCCAAATTAAAATG
This sequence comes from Triticum aestivum, assembly GCF_018294505.1. Classification (NCBI taxonomy): domain Eukaryota; kingdom Viridiplantae; phylum Streptophyta; class Magnoliopsida; order Poales; family Poaceae; genus Triticum; species Triticum aestivum. The sequence continues at coordinate 339,426,709 of NC_057795.1, forward strand.
TCCCTCCTTTGGTAACATATATATGTTCACCACGGGATAATTAATTTAACATGCATTGTATTTGCGGTGGATTCGCGGTGTGTGTGTGGGTGTGTGCGTTTGGGGGTGGCGGGTGGCTCGCAGTACACTACGAGTTGTGAGCCACCGTGTGGGTTGGCCGTCTTGTTTGGCAGGCCAGTGCCATATCAGAGTCGTGAATTCGTAATTTTAAACATTACACAACCCTTTCATACGTACATGTTTTGGCCACATGTAGTCGATGGTTATCCTACACGACACTCGATACTCGCGTGTGACGCTTTTCTGTGGGCCCGCGAGGTCGTCGTCCATCACTTTGATGAACAACCGATAATGAGGTTAATTTAAAAAGCTGTTATCTCAATGTTTGCGGCCGAGTGACGGTGGCAGGGTGTTTGACATTCATTCACATTTCTTGTATGGGACCTAAACATGCAACCAAGGACACATATTTGAATTTTCAACCAATTTATATGCATTAGAGCATGTGCCTGTAGTTCAAATTTGAATTATCCACATAAATGCATTGAAAACTCAATTAATGTATAAAAATGTCCAAATGAACCCCGAAAAATTCCAAATTTTAAGACAACAGCCCTGTTGTTCTATGTTGACACTAGAGAAAAAATTGAAAGCAATAACAGGCAACGGATATCGTTTCGTCCCCAAAGGTGGCACGTTCCCTACTGAAACCATGATGCTCTTGTTGTGAGAAGCTCTAATTTATGATAAGCTTATACCCAAACCTACCCCAAATGGAACAAAAAAATTACCACGACATGTTGATGCCGCTCCATGATAGCATGCCAAGTTTCATGAATTTAAGAAGAGTTTTGGATTTACTAGAATTTAAAAAGCACGTATCTCAATTAGGGATGGCAGTTTTACCCATGGGTATGGGTACCCGTGGGTACCCTACCCAAAAACAGTGGACATGGGTGAGACTTTCTACTAGTTCATACCCATGGGTAATGGGTATCCATACCCAAAAAATTCATGGGTAGGGTATGGGTATGAAATTATACACAAGGATAACCCAGTGGATACCCAGAAAAATTAATAAAAATCAAACCCTGTAATATATGGGTAAACCTACAGTAATTAGCATCGCAAGTTTGCAAACTTGATTTTTTTCGAAGTTCATTTGTAATGGAGATTAAGACATTTGTGTGTCAATCGTCACTGTGAAATTTGGATGTAAGTGCAAACAAGATTGTGATGGCCGAGTACCTAACTTTAGTTTTAGGCCCTTTTCTTGTCTTACCTTTATCATGCCAATTCTATATATTGTACCCACCGGATACCCATTGGGTATAAGATACCCGATGAGTATGGGCATGTGTACCAATTTGTGCCCATGGATATTGAAATGGGTGTGTATAGAAAAAAGTTTTGGGTATGGGTTTGGGCACACAAAGGTCGTATCCGCCTATACCCTACCCATTGCCATCCCTAATCTCAATGTTTGCGTTCGAGTTACGGTGGCAGGGTGTTTGACATTCATTCCCATTTCTTGCATGGGACCTAAGCATGCAACCAAGAACACGGATTTGAATTTTCAACCAATTATTATGCATTAGAGCATGTGCTTGTAGTTCAAATTTGAATTATGCACATAAATGCATTAAAAACTCAATTAATATATAAAAATGTCCAAACGAACCCCAAAAAATCCTAAAACTAACACAACACTCATGTTGTTCAAGATTGTCACTAGAAAAAAAATTGAAATTAAGAAGAGGCAACGGATATCGTTTCGTCTAGAAAGGTTAAACGTTCCCTACCGTAACCATGAGGCTTGTTGTGAGAAGCTTATATACCCCAGCATGCCCCAAACGGGACAATATTTTTACCACTGCATGTTGATGCCGTTCCATGCTAGCGTGTCAAGTTTCATAAATTTCAGAAGCGTTTTCGATTTACTAGAATTAAAAAACCATGTATCTCAATGTTAGCAGCCGAGCGACGGTGGCAAGGTGTTTGACATTCATTCTCATTTCTTGCATGGGATTTAAGCATGTAACCAAGGATGCACATTCCAATTTTGAACCAATTTATATGCACTGGAGCATGTGCATGTAGTTCAAATTTGAATTATGCACATGAATGCATAGAAAATTTAGTTAATGTATAAAAATGTCCAAGCGAACCCCGAAAAATCCAAAAAAATGACACAACACTCGTGTTGTTCTATGTTGACATGAGAAAAATTTACAAAGTAAGAAGAGGCAACATATATCGTTTGTCCCCCAAGGTGGCACGTTCCCTACCAAAACCATCTGGCTTGTTGTGAGAGAAGTTCTTGTTTGCGAGAAGGTTATCCCCAAACCTGCCCCAAATGGGAAAATATTTTTACCACGGCATGTCGATGCCGTTCCATGATATCATGTCAAGTTTCATGAATTTCAGCCGAGTTTTCGATTCTAGAATTTTAAAACCATGTATCTCAATGTTAGCGGCAGAGCGACAGTGTCAAGGTGTTTGACATTCATTCTCATTTCTTGCATGTGACCTAAGCTTGCAACTAAGGACAAACATTTGAGTTTGCAACCCGCTTTTTTGGACTGGAGCATGTGCTTTAGTTTTGAATTGTGCACCTAAAATGGCTAGAAAACAAATTTAATGTATAAAATTTCCCAACGAACGCTGAATAATTCCATTTTTTGTACGACACACATATAGTTGCTTGTTCATTGCAGATAAAAGGTCTAGCAATTCAAACACCGTCCATTGCCGTTGTGACCCCATTATTTATTTCAAATGAAAATGAAAAATCAAGTAGATCCCATGCAGTTTATTATCACCAACCGTGTGAGATGCAGTACAAAATATCCTGGAGCATCGTCGGTGTATAGGACGCCTATGGCTTACGTGAGAATGTGCGTTGGCTATAGTCCACAACCGGCGTGTCAAGCACACTAGCTCGCTCCCCAAATACTCCCGCCTCTGCATCCCTCATAATCTCAAAAATATCTGCTCGCCCTTGATACAAATTTTCAGTAGCCCCGCCTTGTTACTCCCACCTAGTAAAATTTTCAGTTGCCGCGGTATTTCCTTAAACACCACCTTAACCCCCCCCCCTACACACACCACACACTCCCCAAAACCTCCACCCACCGACACACACCTTCCCCATAACCATTGGTACGTCGCCGCCATCGCCGCCTCCTCCATCCTCAACCTCTGCTTGTGTGCCGGGGAGCTCGAGGAGCCAATGGCCCAAGAGAGGTTTATCGTGGCCTCTTTGCCCGACGCTGGCAAGGTGGCCTCTGAGGTGTCCCCGTCGTCCTCCGTGGGCTCTTTATCGATCCGCCGTCGCATGTCCCCCGGTCCTCCTGCCGTCATGGGTCCCATGATCCGCCCGTTGTCGCGCCCCTATGCTGGTTCGAGGACTTTCCCGTCCTCCCTAGGACCCGGCAGCTGACGAGGTCCTACCTCGGGGTCCAGCAGCGGCGTGGGGGGCGTGGGTCACCGAGATTACAGATCGGGAGACCCACAAGCGCCAGTGGCTCGGTAGCTTCCACACGGCCGAGCTCACGGCCATGGAGTACGACCGCTAGCAGGTCCGCCACCACGGCGAGGCATCTAGGCTCAATTTCCCCTTCGGCACATGCCCGGTCCACCTCGTTCCGCCGGAGCCAGGGGTGGTGAGTGATACGTCTCCAACGTATCTATAATTTTTGATTGTTCCATGCTATTATATTATCTGTTCTGGATGTTTAATGGGCTTTAATATGCTCTTATATTATTTTTGGGACTAACCTATTAACCGGAGGCCTAGTGCCAGCTGCTGATTTTTTTTTGCCTATTTTAGAGTTTTGCAGAAAAGGAATATCAAACGGAGTGCAAACGGAATGAAACCTTCGCGAGGATCTTTCTTGGACCAAAAGCAATCTAGAAGACTTGGAGTTGAAGTCTGGGAGTCTACGAGGAGGCCACGAGGCAGGAGGGCGCACCCCCACCCTCGTGGGCCCTTCATAGCTCCATTAACGTACTTCTTTCGCCTATATATATACTCTTATACCCTAGAAACATAAGGGGGAGCCACGAAACCACTTTCCCACTGCCGCAACCTTCTGTACCCGTGAGATCCCATCTTGGGGCCTTTTCCGGCGATCTGCCGGAGGGGGAATCGATCACGAAGGGCTTCTACATAAACACCACTGCCTCTCCGATGAAGCGTGAGTAGTTTACCACAGACCTTCGGGTTCATATTTATTAGCTAGATGGCTTCTTCTCTCTCTTTGATTCTCAATACAAAGTTATCCTCGATGTTCTTGGAGATCTATTTGATGTAATACTCTTTTGCGGTGTGTTTGCTGAGATCCGATGAATTGTGGATTTATGAACTTGATTATCTATGAATATTATTTGGTTCTTCTCTAAATTCTTATATGCATGATTTGATATGTTTGCAAGTCTCTTCGAATTATCGGTTTAGTTTGGCCTACTAGATTGATCTTTCTTGCAATGGGAGAAGTGCTTAGCTTTGGGTTCAATCTTGCGGTGTCCTTTCCCAGTGACAGTAGGGGCGGCAAGGCACGTATTGTATTGTTTCCATCAAGGATAAAAAGATGGGTTTTATATCATATTGCTTGAGTTTATTTCTCTACATCATGTCATCTTGCTTAATGCGTTACTTTGTTCTTATGAACTTAATACTCTAGATGCATGCTGGATAGCGGTCGATATGTGGAGTAATAGTAGTAGATGCAGAATCGTTTCGGTCTTCTTGACACAGACGTGATGCCTACATTCATGATCATTGCCTTAGGTGTCTTCATAATTATGTGCTCTTCCATCAATTGCTTGGCAGTAATTTGTTCACCCACCGCAATATATGCTATCTTGAGAGAAGCCACTAGTGAAACCTATGGCCCCAGGGTCTCTTTCGTATTATATTACATCTCTTTTGTTTACATCGCATCTCATTTACTATTTTGCAATCTTTACTTTCCAATCTATACAATAAAAATACCAAAAATATTTACTTTACTATCTCTATCAGATCTCACTTTTGCGAGTGACCGTGAAGGGATTGACAACCCCTTTGTCACGTTGGTTGCAAGGTTCTTGATTGTTTATGCAGGTACTAGGTGACTTGTGTGTTGTCTCCTACTGGATTGATATCTTGGTTCTCAAAACTGGGGGAAATACTTATGCTACTTTGCTACATCATCCTTTCCTCTTCAAGGGAAAACCAACGCATGCTCAAGATGTAGCAAGAATGATTTCTGGCGCCGTTGCCGGGGAGATCTCCGCCAAGTCAAGACATACCAAGTACCCATCATAAACCCTTATCCCTCGCATTACATTATTTGCCATTCGCCTCTCGTTTTCCTCTCTCCCACTTCTAAAATGATTTTTGAAAACATTTGCCTTTTCTTCGCCCCTCTTCCATTCGTCTCTTTTCGCTTGCCTCTTGTGTGCTCGTTCGTTAGCGCGGGTTGTTTCCATCATGTATGAAACTGGGGAGGTTATCATTGAAAAAGTTAGTAGTGATTATGGGGGAGACTTTGATGCTTTTGATAATCCTCATAAAGAACCTACTATTTTACACACTAAAAAGTTTCGGGTGGGTAGTGGTAATATTATTGGAAAAGGAGTTATTCAAGATTTCTTTACTTGAGCCGGTGCTTTGCCAACTATGGGTGGGTCTATTCTTCATATAACTAGTAGTCTTGCGGATGCTATATCTTTGCTCGTACTTGAACTTGAAAGACAATTTATCCACATACATCCTTTCATACAAAGGATTTTTCTAGAGTTTTCTAATATTGAGCATTCTTCTGTTAAGCGAGCGGCCACTATCTCTTTAGCACATGAGTTTAGATTTATAATGAAAGAGGCCAATGAAATTTTTGCGCATTATAGGGTGGACGCCGGTCGGCCTCCCATAGAAGCAATTCTTTTTAATCAAGAAGACATAATGCGTTTACGATCTTTAGATCATGTTACTTATAATGAAAATCTTAGAAAGAGGGTTCCTACCAATGTTCTAGTCGATAGGATTTCTGAACTTAATGATAATTTTTCTATTCAGAACAATGGGTTAGGTTTTGCTCTCGAACAAAGACTCATGACTTTTTGCCAAAAGAATGCCTATAATGATGAATTGGTTGTACAATATGAAGGGCCAAAGGAGGAACCAATTCCTCCCGAGCTTGATCTTGGGGACTTTTGTCCCATTAAATTTAGCCCTTTTGATTACTTTTGCCTGCCACAAAGAAAACTTGCTGCTGAACGTAGGGAGTATGAGATGAGTTTTCGCGATTTTCCCTATCATTATTACGGCAATACCTAGATCTATTCTTGTTTTTATGCCTAGCTAGGGGTGTTAAACGATAGCGTTTGTTGGGAGGCAACCCAATTTTATTTTTGTTCTTTAATTTTTGCTCCTGTTTAGTAATAATTCATCTAGCTTCTGGTTAGATGTGGTTTTATGTTTTAGTTAGTGTTTGTGCCAAGTAGAACCTTTGGGAAGATTTGGGTGAAGTCTTTGCGATCTTGCTGTAAAAAACAGAAACTTTTGCGCTCACGAGAATACCTATCTTTTTTTTACTGGAGAGTGCTTTTAGGTTAATTCTTTTTGCAGATGATTAATAGACAAATTCCTCACATCCACCAATTTATTTCAGAATTTTTATAGTTACATAAGTATTCGCAAGTTATAGATTGCTAAAGATTGTTCTGTTTTTGAGAGATTCTGTTTTTCGTGTGTTGTTTGCTTATTTTGATGAATCTATGAGTAGTATCGGGGGGTATGAACCATATACAAATTGAAATACAGTAGGTTTAACACCAATATAAACAAAGAATGAGTTCATTACATTACCTTAATGTTGTGGTTTATTTTCTTATACTAATGGAGCTCATGAGATTTTCTGTTGAAGTTTTGTGTTGTGAAGTTTTCAAGTTTTTGGGTAAAGATTTGATGAATTTTGGAATAAGGAGTGGCAAGAGCCTAAGCTTGGGGATGCGCAAGACACCCTAAGGTAATTCAAGGATAACCAAAAGCCTATTCTTGGGGATGCCCCAGAAGGCATCCCCTCTTTCGTCTTCATCTATCGGTAACTTTACTTGAGGCTATATTTTTATTCACCACATGATATGTGTTTTTCTTGGAGAGTCTTGTATAATTTGAGTCTTTGCTTTTTAGTTTACCACAGTCAACCTTGCTGTACACACCTTTTGGGAGAAACACGCATGAATCGGAATTTGTTAGAATACTCTATGTGCTTCACTTATATCTTTTGAGCTAGACAATTTTGCTCTAGTGCTTCGCTTATATCCTTTTAGAGCACGGTGGTGGTTTTGTTTTATAGAAATTATTGATCTCTAATGCTTCACTTATATTATTTTGAGAGTCTTTTAGAACAGCATGGTAATTTGCTCTGATTATAAAGTTAGTCCTAATATGATGGGCATCCAAGATGGTTATAATAAAAACTTTCATATAAAGTGCATTGAATACTATGAGAAGTTTGATTCTTTATGATTGTTTTGAGATATGAAGATGGTGATATTAGAGACATGCTAGTAGAGTAGTTGTGAATTTTAGGAATACTTGTGTTAAAGTTTGTGATTCCCGTAGCATGCACGTATGTTGAACCGTTATGTGATGAAGTTGGAGCATGATTTATTTATTGATTGCCTTCCTTATGTGTGGAGGTCGGGATCGCGCGATGGTTAACTCCTACCAACCCTTCCCCTAGGAGAATGCGTGTAGTACTTTGTTTTGCTTACTTGTAGATTTTTGCAATAAGTATGTGAGTTCTTTATGACTAATGTTGAGTCCATGGATTATACACACTCTCACCCTTCCATCATTGCTAGCCTCTCTAGTACCGCGCAACTCTCGCTGATACCATACACCCACCATATACCTTCCTCAAAACAGCCACCATACCTACCTATTATGGTATTTCCATAGCCATTCCAAGATATATTGCCATGCTACTTTCCACCGTTCCGTTTATTATGACACGCTTCATCATTGTCATATTGCCTTGCATGAACATGTAGTTGACATCATATTTGTGGCAAAGCCACCATTCATAATTTTTCATACATGTCACTCTTGAATCATTGCACATACCGGTACACCACCGGAGGCATTCACATAGAGTCATATTTTGTTCTAAGTATTGAGTTGTAATTCTTGAGTTGTAAGTAAATAAAAGTGTGATGATCTTCATTATTAGAGCATTGTCCATGTGAGGAAAGGATGATGGAGACTATGATCCCCCCACAAGTCGGGATGAGACTCCGGACTAAAAAAAGAGGCCATAAAAAAAGAGAAAAGGCCCAAATAAAAATAATATAAAAAACAAAAAAATGAGAGAAAAAGAGACAAGGGGCAATGCTAATTTCCTTTTACCACACTTGTGCTTCAAAGTAGCACCATGATCTTCATTGTAGAGAGTCTCCTATGTTATCACTTTCATATACTAGTGGGAATTTTTCATTATAGAACTTGGCTTGTATATTCCAATGGTGGGCTTCCCCAAAAGTCTGGGACTCTACGACGAGGCCACGAGGGAGAAGGGCACGCCCCACCCTCGTAGGCCCCTCGTAGCTCCACCGACATACTTCTTTCGCCTATATATACTCTTGTACCCTAGAAACATCAGGGGGAGCCACGAAACTACTTTTCCACCGCCACAACCTTTTGTATCCATGAGATCCCATCTTGGGGCCTTTTCCGCCGATCTGCCGGAGGGGGAATCAATCATGAAGGGCTTCTACATCAACACCATTGCCTCTCCGATGAAGCGTGAGTAGTTTACCACAGACCTTCGGGTCCATAGTTATTAGCTAGATGGCTTCTTCTCTCTCTTTGATTCTCAATACAAAGTTCTCCTCGATGTTCTTGGAGATCTATTCGATGTAATACTATTTTGCGGTGTGTTTGCCGAGATCCGATGAATTATGGATTTTATGAACTTGATTATCTATGAATATTATTTGGTTCTTCTCTGAATTCTTATATGCATGATTTGATATCTTTGCAAGTCTTTTTGAATTATCGGTTTAGTTTGGCCTACTAGATTGATCTTTCTTGCAATGGAAGAAGTGCTTAGCTTTGGGTTCAATCTTGCAGTGTCCTTTCCCAGTGACAGTAGGGGCAGCAAGGCATGTATTGTATTGTTGCCATTAAGGATAAGAAGATGGGGTTTATATCATATTGCTTGAGTTTATCCCTCTACATCGTGTCATCTTGCTTAATGTGTTACTCCGTTCTTATGAACTTAATACTCTAGATGCATGCTGGATAGCGGTCGATGTGTGGAGTAATAGTAGTAGATGCGGAATCGTTTCAGTCTACTTGACACGGACATGATGCCTATGTTCATGATCATTGCCTTAGATGTCTTTATAATTATGCTATCTTGAGAGAAGCCACTAGTGAAACCTATGGCCCCCGGGTCTCTTTCCTATTATCTTACATCTCTTTTGTTTACATCACATCTCGTTTACTATTTTGCAATCTTTACTTTGCAATCTATAAAATAAAAATACCAAAAATATTTACTTTACTATCTCTATCAGATCTCACTTTTGCGAGTGACCGTGAAGGGATTGACAACCCTTTGTCGCGTTGGTTGCAAGGTTCTAGATTGTTTATGCAGGTACTAGTTGACTTGTGTGTCATCTCCTACTGGATTGATACCTTGGTTTTCAAAACTGAGGGAAATACTTACGCTACTTTGCTGCATCACCCTTTCCTCTTTAAGGGAAAACCAACGCATGCTTAAGAGGTAGAAGTGAGCTCGCTATGGCGCGGGAGGATCGCGAGGTGTGGGGGTGCCTCGAGGCCAAGGCCGCCGATGAGGCCTACATGCAAGAGCTCCACCGGCAGCACTCGGAGCTCGTGGAGGCGGAGTAGGGGATCTTTGCCGGCGTGGAGGCCGGCGAGGTTATGGCGCTCTCCTCTGATGATGAGGTCGAAGGCGGCGAGGACGGTGGCGCGGAGGGCGGCGAGGTTATCGCGCTCTCCTACTATGATGAGGTCGAAGTCGGCGAGGACAGCGACGTGGAGGGCGTCCAGGTGAGCGGCGAGGATGAGGAGATCAACGTCAACGACTGGAGGAGTGCCTTCCCCAATGACCCCGATGACACCGGCCCGGATCCGGCTCGTGGCACACCGTACATCACAAGGAAGGATTGCTCGACCTCTACTTCGACCGGAAGTAGTTTAGCTTGGTTTAAATTTATGTTTTATGTTCGGTTATGCAAAACTATCTATGTTTATATTTGAATGCATGCTACTTTCTGTTGAACCTGCTTTGAACTTGATTAAATTGAAGTTTACAACATTAAGTTTAGGGGATCGACTAGAAACGGCCAAAAATTGCTGGAGTATATCCCACATTTCTCATATACTAGCATGTGGTACTATGTATAATATTTTATTATTTTAAATATGTTCATATACTATATCTAAAATATTTCAAAACAAGTTACATGAAAAAATTGCATATAAGCCCATAGTTTTTGTTATATTTGTGAAATGCGTACATACTTGTATGTAAAAAAGAGCATACTCAAAAAATGGTACATACTACCTAAATGTTTTGTATATATACTACCTAATCATTGTTATATACTACATACTACACGTACACACTCTCGGTTTCGACAGATACTACATACAACATACAAAACGCAAGTGGTGGTAACTACCACTGCTTGTAGGGGAAAATCCATCCTACCACCCGGTGGTAGTTACCCCACATGTCTCATATACTACCATATGGTACTATATATATACTATTTTATTATTTTAAATATGTTCATATACTATATCTAAGCTATTTCAAAGCAAGTTACATGAAAAAATTGCATATGAGCCCATAGTTTTTTGTTATATTTGTGAAATACGTACATATTTGTATGTAAAAAAGAGCATACTCAAAAAATGGTACATACTACCTAAAAATTAGTATATATACTACCTAATTATTGTTATATACTACATACTACACATACATACTTTCGGTTTCGATAGATACTACATACAACATACAAAACGCAAGTATATATATATATATTATGGGCTTATTCTCCTAACACCCGTCGCCCACCCCGAAGCTACAGAACCACCCACCAACTCCCCTCTCTCCCCTGCCCCTCCCCCAGTTAACCCACCTTTTCCCGGTCAACCCCCACCTCTCTCCCACATTCCTCCCACTCCACGCCGCCCCCTGGATCCTACCCCGCGCCCCCCCCCCCCCCCCCCCCCCCCCCCCCCACCCACACCTTCCTCCGCCGCCGCACCACCTCCCGCCCCGCGCCGCCGCACCACCTCCGGCTCCTCTTCCTCCCCTGCTCCTCTTCCTTCCAGCCGGGGCCGCCGCGTGACCTCTTCCGCCGGATCGAGGCTGCCACAGGCCGCCGTGATGCCTCTAGCACCTCCCCTAGGACGGATCCGGCTGGATCGAGCTGCCCCTAGCTACCTTCCTCCCGGACCCAGCCGGGCCGCAACAGCGCCCACTCCCGCCGCGGTGCCCCCATGGCCGGATCCTGCGCCACCCCGCCCTCTCGCTGCCTCCCACCTGGATCCATGCGCCATAGCCAACCGCCTCCTTCCCCTCGCCGCATGCCGCCTCCACTACTTCCGTTCTCGCTGACCCCAGCCCAACGCAGCACCCGCTATGGCTGGATCCCGCGATGCCTCGTCCGGATCAAGCCGGGCCGCTCACCGCGCGAGCGCAGGTCGGGCAACAACGGCTTGGCAGTATGGCTAACAACGGTGTGCAGTTCGGGGACCAAGGGCCGCGCCGCCGGCCGCGTGCCTGGTGCCCTCCAGCCTCCTACCCCGGTGCCTCCCCTCCATCCCCTCTTCCCTTCTTCCCTGGACACGCGCATCCCTCCTCTCCTCTGTTTCCTTTTCAACCGGCATCGATGATCCCCTCCGCATGCTACGCCCCCTCCCGGATAGCTGTGCCGCTTCCCACGAGACTCCAAGTGGGACGCCGGCGCTCCACGGCCCCGGGCCTTCCCGAATCACCCACCCCCGCACCGACCTGGCAATGGATCACTGAGATCCACTCTTGGGTGACCCCCACCTCGCGTCGGTGCTCCTCTGCAATAAAAACAATTAGCATCAGCTCTCCCCCAAGTGCAGTTCACCCTTGAGTTCATGGATCCGTGGATGGTGAGATCCCATTGACTTCTTTGCTCAGCGGTGTCCCATCAGCTCGAGGCTGCACATTCGTGGACGCACAGAGACGGTGCTCCCAGGGCGACCCGCCTATTCTCCTCTACCTGGAAACATGGCGATGCCACCAGTGGCACATCCACAACACAGTTTGTGGTTCACCACCCTTCTGCCCCCCTCTTCCACCTCCCATCCTCCATCGCTGGAGAAGCACGGGCATGGTCGTGCAGTGCACTGCCACTCCTCATGTAGTGCAGATCAGGCATCATGCATCATTGTAGTTTCGGTGTGGCGGCTACATGCCAGGATGATTTTTTTGAGTCATTTAGCATTTCACTCGCTTGGGCGAGCGGTTATCGGCCGCATTCCGTGCAGTGCATTGGCAGGTTTTTGCAGTGCGTTGGCATATTCTTTCCAAGAAGCACCATCTATTTTCCTGTGCAGTGCATTGGCATGTTGTTGCAGTGCGTTGACATGTTATTTCCAAGGAAGCACCATCTATTTTCCTAGGCAGTGCCTGGCATGTTTTTGCAGTGCGTTGGCATGTTATTCGAGGACGCCGACGAGGTGGCCGGGGAGGTCGAGATGGAGGTGGAGGAGAGCCCCATCACGCCCGGGGAGGAGGTCATCGGCAACGACAAGACCAATTATTGTCATTACGTGATTTGGCTGGTGTAGAGTGCAGATTCTATATGCTATAAAACTCCTTTGTCTGCAGTGCGGTTTTCCGTTTGAAGCAGTGCATTCTTCTGTCCGGTGAAAGGTCCACTCGCTTGGTCAACGCACGGGCAAAATTAATAAATATGAAAAAATGACAACAAGAACTCAAGAGGTTCACTTTTGGTAGTGTTACGGGTCACTTTCGGAAGTGTTGTGGTCCACTCTCGTTCGAAAAAAAAGTTGAAAAAAAGACAACAAAAACTTGTGCGAGAAAGTTTATGCCCGACAAAAATAAATCATGAAGTTCTCTTACCCGTCTGATGCAGTGCGGTTTTTTGTTCGATGCAGTGCGGTGTTCAGTCGGATGAAGTACCCACGTCGATTTGGGTGTCGCGAAAAACAGAGTGTCCGCATTTCGGTAAATTCGAAATTCCTCTTAAATCGTAAAGAATTAGAGAGAGCGTTCTACATTAAAGAGTTGTGTATCGTCGATATCTTTTCAATGGCGTATCGTTTGAATCATTTCGATCAGCGGTTTGCAAAAAATTCGCCAAAAATGGCCGCTGCCACTCGTCGTCCGCCGCACGATTTTCAAAGTTAACTTAAAACCGTATGGAATTTCAAAAATATTTCAACATATGAAACTTGCGCCTCGTTCTTAGCTTTCCGACGGCGTATCACACGCCTTTTGTCGACAAACGGTTCAAAACTGGAGTGAAAATAGTACCGAAAATTTGAAAAAATTTGAAAAACAGAATTCCGCGATTTAGTAAATTTGAAACTGCTCTTAAACCGTAAGGAATTAGAGAAACATTTATATATGAAAAAGATGCGCCTCGATGATATCTATCCAACGGCGTATCGTTTGCTTCATTCCGACGAGCGTTTTAGAAGAAACCGCGAAAAAAACGCTCGCTGCCACTCGTCATGGGCCGCACTATTTTCAAAACTGCTCTTAAACCGTGTGGAATCTCGAAAGTGTTCAACATGTCGAAGTTGCGCCTAATCCATAGCTTTTCAACGGTATATTACACGCCTCATTCCGATGAACGGTTAAAGAAATAGAGCGAAAACAGTACTAAAAAAATAACACGTGCAGTTTTTTCCGACGAGAAGTTCACTCATATGAGTACTGCAGCACACTTGGTTCAAAGAATGACGTGCACTTGCGTTCAGCGTGCAGTGCGGAAGTGGTATGCAGAATAGTTATTCTGCTAATATTAGCAGAATAGACCGTCGTTATATATATATATACATATAGGTTTTAGTCCTTTAACTTCTAAAGGATCGGCTAGAGATGGCCTTATACCTTGTTTATTTCAGTTCTTCACAATGTGATGCTCTATATGTACAACTATTGTCGTGCGATTCAATTTCATCAATAACAGTTTCAACAATACCACTATGAATTACGATATTTGATTCTTGTGAAGGATATTGCAGTTAACATGCCTTTTCATTTTTTTAACAATAACTTGTGTACTTTAGAACTGCACAATACCAGTTTGAATGACTATTTGCTTGTTTATAAATGATATGCCTGATGTAGTTAATGCACCTTTGGACTTCTTGTTTTTCTTAACTAGCGTGCTTAAGCATGCACACTGAAGCTATTGTTTGTAGATTATGTTGTCTACTATGGATATATTTGGTTGATGTTTAGCCTGTTGTGCTTAACATGCCTTTATATGTACTCATACAGGATAATATTGAGAACAGTGATGTTTTCCATGGAGGTTAATTTCATCGCATTGCTTATATGTACTCACTATTCAGGATCTCGGTAGCTGGTACCATATAGCCTGGGGGCTGATAAGGGATTAATCATCGAATCAGACATTTCACTGAATATATCTGTAATCCATTTATCAGTAGGTTAACTAGGGCCATATTTAATATATCTGAGGCTACATAGCAACATGCATTGTACATAATAACTAAATATGCAATCCCAGGCTACATAGAAACAAGGAAGAGTGTTACCTTAATGTTCGTGTTACCTTAATGTTCTGATGATGTCTAGATATACATATATAAAATATTATATAATGGGGTGGAGGGAGTGTTTTACTACATCATTTTGCAATTGTTTTTTAGCTTCTAATATTAACTTGGTGCTTTTAGGTACACATGTCATTGCCAAAGATCCACACTTCGACCCTTTCTGCATATGGGGTAATGAGATATTCATGAACCAGCATCAAGTGAGGAAACTGATAAAGATTGTTATTAAAATGGGTCAAAAGATCCCAATCGAACTATTTGTTTACACTTTATGCAAGACAACAATGAACTATAGGATGGTAAGTAAGAACCCTATAGCCTTCTTTTTACTGCTCGTAATGAGTTGTGTTAGATGTCAATGTCTGAATCTTTTTTCCTTTGTAGTGGATCCTGAAGCAGTTTACTCAAGATTACCTCTCAAATTAAATGATTGGCGTCCGACCATCACAAGGGATTGGACTAGAGATGCGCGTGCCTTCTGCATCCAGGAGAGCACAATAGGACCATTTCGCTTCACCTTGTTCAGCAACCAGAATGTCTGTCGCCTCTTTCTTTACCATCTGTAATAATACAAGTATAGAACCCCAGTTCATCATTCTTTATTTGGTGCTTATGTAATTCTTAAACATATGTACCTATTAATTGAATAATGCATTGGCTGTTTGAACCTGATGGATATGAATAAAGCTATAGCCTACTTTCAAGTTTAAATTAGGTATAATTTTAAATAGCAGCAATTAAATTAGGGCGAAATTACGGCAAACACGGTTAATAAAGCACAACGTGTGCGATATACATCATAATCCGACACAGTTCACAGAGTGCAAACGTGTGTAACAATGCACACAATTGTTGTTTGCAAAGCGTGTGTGATGTCAGACACTATCACATACGGTGCGGGAACACTAAATGTGTGTGAATGTCTACCTATCGTACATGGTTTATAATCATGAACTGTTTGTGGTGTGTCAGGCATCGTAAACATAGAGCCAGTTTGGTACGTGCCTAGAAAACTCTCGTGCCTGGAATCTGCCTGGTTTTAGGTAAAACCACAAAACTCCGACTGTGATGGTAATGCAAGCACAAACGAGTAGAAAGGATGAAGCATTTCGGATATTCGAGACTTCGGAAACGGTTATATAGGGGCAACTATATGCATCATGGCTCCCTATCCATGATGGTTTCTGGGTCGTGTGGGTAGGACACCCCTATCGCCCACACTCACTTGGCGACGGTTCCAAATGCCGTCGTTGAAAGGGGTTAAAAACCGAACCAGTGATGATTTAATACTTTGTGTGATGAAGATAGAGCATAGCCAGACTATATGATTTTGTAGGGATAACTTTCTTTGGCCATGTTATTTTGCAAAGACACGGTTGCTTTATTAGTATGCTTGAAGTATTATTGTTTTTATGTCAATATTAAACTTTTGTTTTGAATCTTATGGGTTTGAACATTCATGCCACAATAAAGAAAATTACATGGATAAATATGTTAGGTAGCATTCCACATCAAAAATTCTGCTTTTATCATTTACATACTCGAGGACGAGTCCAGAGGGCACCACAATCTCTCAGGGCGCGCCCCCTGGCTTGTGGGCCCCTTGGGAGTCCGCCGACCTCCCTCTCAGCTCTATAAATTCACTAATATTTCAATATCAATAGAAGCGTCCAGCAAAATACTATTTCGCCGCTGTAACCTTCTATTCCCATGAGAACCCATCTTGGGGCCTTTTCCAGCATCCTGCCGGAGGGGGATCCGATCACGAAGGGCCTTTACGTCAACTCTATTGCCCTTCCGATGAAGCATGAGTAGTTTACTACAGACCTACGGGTCCATAGCTAGTAGCTAGATGGATTCTTCTCTCTCTTTGATTCTCAATACCATGTTCTCCTTGATGTTCTTGGAGATCTATCCGATGTAATCTTTGTGGTGTGTTTGTCGATATCCGATGAATTGTGGATTTATGATCAGTTTATCTATGAATATTATTTGAATCTTCTTTGAATTCTTATATGCATGATTTGATATCTTTGTATTTCTCTTCAAATTATCGGTTTGGTTTGGCCAACTAGATTGGTTTTTCTTGCAATGGGAGAGATAATTAGTTTTGCGTTCAATCTTGTGTGATTTCACCCAGCGACAAAGTAGGGTAGCGAGACCCGTATTGTATTGTTGTCATGAAGGGTAAAAAGATGGGGTTTTCATCATATTGCTTGAGTTTATCCCTCTACATCATGTCATCTTACTTAAGGTGTTAATCCGTTCTCTATGAACTTAATACTCTAGACGCATGCTGGATAGCGGTCGATGTGTGGAGTAATAGTAGTAAATGCAGGCAGAAGTCGGTCTACTTGACACGGACGTGATGCCTATATTCATAATCATTGCCTTGGATATCATCATAACTTTGCGTTTTTCTATCAATTGCTCGACAGTAATTTGTTCACCCACCATATTATTTGCCTACGAGAGAGAAGCCTCTAGTGAAACCTATGGCCCCCGGGTTTATTTTCCTTATTATATTTTCAGATCTACATACCAGAAATACCAGAAATACCTTGCTGCAATTTATTTACTTTTATTTTGTTTTACGTTTTAGTAATATTCTATATCTATCTCTATCGGATCTCACCTTGCAAGTGCCCGTGAAGGGATTGACAACCCCTTTATCGTGTTGGGTGCAAGTGTTTGATTGATTTTGTAGGTGAGTATATTGGGGACTTGCGTGTTTCTCCTACTAGATTGATAACTTGGTTCTTAACTAAGGGAAATACTTATCTCTACTTTGCTGCATCACCCTTTCCTCTTCAAGGGAAAAACCATGGCAAGCTCAAAAAGTAGCGGGTTCCTCATGGGCTCACTCTCCCGGGAGGCGGCGCTCACCTTGCGAGAGGGCTAATTTAGATGGCGATCGGAGACTGGCGCCTGAGCCCCACTGTCGGTGTCAAAACCGGCGGATCTCGGGTAGGGTGTCCCGAGCTGTGCGTCTAGGCGGATGGTAACAGGAGACGAGGGACACGATGTTTTTACCCAGGTTCGGGCCCTCTTGATGGAGGTAAAACCCTATGTCCTGCTTGATTAATATTGATGATGTGGGTTACAAGAGTAGATCTACCACGAGATCAAGGAGGCTAAACCCTAGAAGCTAGCCTATGGTATGATTGTTGTTCGTCCTATGGACTAAGGCCATGTGGTTTATATAGACACCGGAGAGGGCTAGGGTTACACAGAGTCGGTTACAATTGTAGGAGATCTACATATCCGTATCGCCAAGCTTGCCTTCCACGCCAAGGAAAGTCCCATCCGGACACGGGACGAAGTCTTCAATCTTGTATCTTCATAGTCTTGGAGTCCGGCCGATGATGGTAGTTCGGCTATCCGGACACCCCCTAGTCCGGGACTCCCTCAGTAGCCCCTGAACCAGGCTTCAATGACGACGAGTCCGGCGCGCATGTTGTCTTCGGCATTGCAAGGCGGGTTCCTCCTCCGAATAATTTATAGAAGATTGTGAACACCAGGATAGTGTCCGGCTCTGCAAAATAAATTCCACATACAACCGTAGAGAGAATAATATTACACAAGTTCAATCTGCTGACGTATTTTGTGGCGTAACGTCACACCACTACCAAGCCTTCAAATTGTTTTTATTGTTCCATCTCAGCGCGTTTAGCGAGGCGGTTTCCTTGGCACGTCTTGTCGAAGCAGAGATCGTGTTCCCCTTATTCCGGGATTCCCATCAATACGGACGTGGGTAACCCAACCGCGCCATTGATTGCGACGCTTGGGAGATAAGCGAGTTTTACCAGGCCGGTGGGGACGCGTGTTTCTGTCCGCCCATATAAGGGGATAAAGATCCAATCCTTTTACCTGCGCCTTCTTCCTCCTTGGCTTATCCATCTCTGCGAACTCGAGCTCTAGCGCCCAAGCCCGCACATCTCACCTCAACCTTCTCCAAATATGTCCGGAGCGGGAGGCAAGTGGATGGCCTCCTCCGTCACGGAGGGGCATATCCAGAAGCTGCGCAGCGCCGGATACTTGTCCAGCGACATCGCGCATCGGCTCCCCGACGAGGGAGAGCTCATCCCCACCCCAGGCCCCATGAGAGGGTAGTATTCCTTCCCCATTTCCTCCGCGGACTGGGCTTCCCACTTCATCCCTTTGTCCGGGGGCTCATGTTCTACTACGGCCTAGATTTCCATGATCTGGCCCCGAATTTTATTCTCAACATCTCGGCGTTTATCGTCGTGTGCGAGGCCTTCCTCTGCATCCAGCCCCACTTCGGCTTGTGGCTCAAGACCTTCAGTGTCAAGCCGAAGGTTGTGAAGGGCAGCCAAGCGGAGTGCGGAGGCGCCATGGTGGGCAGGATGTCCCACGTTACGTGGCTGGAGGGCACCTTTGTGGAAACCATCAAGGGGTGGCAATCGGGGTGGTTCTACATCACCGAGCCGCGTGATCCCGAATGGGCAGCGGCCCCCGAATTCAGATCCGGCATCCCCACACGGCTCACCTCCTGGAAAGAGAGCGGCCGGATTTGGGGCGATTCGGAGGAGCTGACCGGACTCCAAGCCTGCGTCCAAAAGCTGGTGGACAAGAAGCTCAAGCTTGTCAACGTAGTCCAGGTCATGCTCATCCGCCAGATTCTCCCGTGCCAACGACGGGGCTTCAATATGTGGGAGTTCGATCCGGCGCAGCACCAGACTTTGAATGGGCTCTTCGACACTACGTACGAAGAGGTCTGGAAGGTGCTGTTCAAGGGCGCCGAGGCTCCCGCATCCGCTACCGAAGATCGCGGATTCAGCTCGCAGCGTCCAGCTGACGAGGTAAGTGATATTGTCCTTTACGGGACGCTTGTTATTCATAGTTTGACTCTATGCGGGATCTAAACTCCCTTTCCTTTGACAGGACTGGCTGAAGAAGGCCGCACAGGCTATCTGTCCGGCCCCATTGCCAGAGGACCCAGCTGACGCCCGCCTAACGGGGCTGCTGGCTCCGGCACCCCACGTGGTGCCGGAGAAGAAGGCCAAGAAGAAGGCCACGGGGACTCGGAAGAGTTCCCGTTTTCAGGTGCTATCGGACGATGAATCCGAGGCCGACTCCTCCCACCAAGGCGAGGAGGAGAAGAAGAAAGCCTCTCCCCCAGCGGGGGGAGGGAAGAAAAGGAAGGCCTCCCCAACAAGGGAGGCCGAAGGGTCCAAGAGGGGAAAAACTCTTCCCCCGGACTGTTCCGCCAACGCCAGTGACGACGACGAGGACTGGCCTCCAAGGGCCAAGCCTCTGGCGAGATCGTAAGTATCCGGACTCCCGAATAACTTCAAGGTTTTCGTTTTCCGCCACATTATGTCTTTCTAATGCCGCATACAACCCTGCAGTCCGCCTAAGGATGATCTCCCCACTTCGTCGAGCGGGTCCTTAGGGGCGTCGGATATGGATTCTCTTCCGACTGCCTCCACCCCCCGTGATGCGGACGATGCCGAGGTGGGATCCCAGGAAGGGACCCACCAGGAGGAGAGGGCCCCGGAGGTGTCGCAGGACAACCTCCCGGACTTTGCACCGGACTCAGCCCCGGAACCCATAGTGGCTCCGGAGTCCGGCGGGCGACCCCTTCGTAAGAAGGGCAAGACCGCGACGCCGGCTGCCTCCGTCCAACCGGAGGTGCCGGATAATTTGCTGGAGGCGCTCAACGGCGCCTCCATCGAAGAGGAACACCGCACTGTTATGAGTGCGGTGATTCAGAAGTTCAGCTCGCCAAGAGCGGGCTGACCGAAGCCTGCAGCAGCCTTCTAACAGGCTTTGAGGTAAGAATTTCAATATATGTAAAATGGTACCGCATAGACAGTAGCCCCTGATGCTCGGTTCGGTGTTCGGAAAGAAAAGCCGGACTGAGGATCTTTAGAAAGATAAACGCAGGAGTCATGAAAATATGTCAATATGGGATTGCAGGCTGTGCTGCTGACCTCTGCCGCACTGACTGCGGAGGTCAAAACTTTGAAGGAAAACCTCGAGCGGTCCGAGAACGAGCTCGGCCATGCCAAGAAGCAGCTCGAGGAAAAAGAAGGTGAGTAATACCTTATGAAAATTGTACCTTACAGAAAAGGATTTGGTTGCAAGAAAAATGACAAGGATAACTGGGGTATTGCAGGGGCCACTAACGAGGTGGCGACCCTGAAGGAGGCGGTGGCCGCGGCCGAACGCAATGCGGCTGCGGAGCGCACCGAGCGAGAGAAACAGGAGGCGCGGGTGGCGGAGGTACAGCAAGAGCTCCAGGATCTCGTGAGGAAACATGAGAGCCTGGAGCGTGACTCGAAGACTCGAGAGTCTGAGCTTGCAACGGCTCTTGAGAGTGCCAAAGCCGCTAAGGCCGAAGCCTACAAGGCCCTCCAGGAGATCGAGGCGGTGAAGAAAATAGCAGCGGGTAAGGCATTTTTCATGCAAAGTAAGCATGTGAGTGTTAATTACCTGTCGCTTACCCGAATTCGGAGCTCTCCAGGAGCGTTCGCAGATCTTCCTCGCAGCGTGTCCGATGCTGCCGCATTCTACCGGGCCGAGGAGGGGAGCTCGACGGAGAAGGTCTTCTGGTCTCAGTATGCTGAGGCCGAACATCCGGTGCCCCTTAGCGACCAGCTGAAGCAGCTGGTCGAGCTCCACAAGGCGGCCGAACAGGCCATGAAGGGCCTCATAGTTCGGCTGTGGCCTAAGGAGGCCATGCCTGGGAGCTACTTCGGCCTGGTGCGGCGGCTGGTGGATGCGTGCCCGTGGGTTGAAGTCATCAAGCACTCCGCCTGTATTGAAGGTGCGCGTCGGGCCCTTGCCCGCGCAAAGGTGCACTGGGGCAAGATGGATGCCCAGAAGCTTGTGACGGACCCCCCACCAGAGGGCAAGGAGCATCGCACGCCCGAGATGTATTATAGGAGTGTGCTGAAGGGCGCCCGCACTATTGCGGGTGAGTGCTCCAAAGATGTAATATTTGAGTAGACTCGCATTTTGTTATCCTGTGCGCTGAAAACTTGGTTCATATGCGCTAAGCAACGCTTGTTAATTTAAAATATTACCTTCTGTGCGGCTGTTTATCAAATCTGAGAGATGGCAAGTCGTCGGCTTCAGCCCCCATGCCACGAGTGCTGGGGTGTTCGGGATAAACTCGAGCGCTCTTGTTCCCATTTTTGGGTCCATCTAGGGAGGCGCTCAACACAACGAACAAGGCAACCGGACTTATAATGCTTGAACACTCTCACTTAGCCATAGAATTCTATAATTTTAAATTTCGGCGAAGCCCCTAGTTTTCGGAAGGCCGAATTTGGGGCGCTATCCACGCCTTGGCCGGACAGAATCCGGCTCCTCGCTCGAAGCGGCATAAGTCTTTAGGGACTCGCAAAGAACCTCTCGAACAGCGACCAGCTCTCGCCTCATCATGACGGTCAGTTTTAGCTTTCTCCACTGAGGCGTTAACCCAGCTCAACTGGGGCGCAATCGCAGTGGTTCTCCCAGTGCTACCTTAGCCGATAAAACGGAACGTAAGGTACCAAAACATGGGAGCCGGGCAAACCCAACTATTGACCCAAGAACATGATTCGGAGCCGATGCATATAATGCTATAAGTTCGGGGTGCCGCACTTGTGAAAGTGTTCGGACTTATCACACCATAACGCGGGAAACATAAGCCCCTGGTGTATTTAGCCGTACCAAAACGTACGGATGCAACATGTCATAGATGAACATATGTGTAAGAAAGAAATGCAATTAGAAGCAAAAATGTGCTGCATTGCTTTATTCAATAAAAACTGCTGTAAGTGCAGGACGATACAAGTGGTGCGGTAAGCAAGGGATGGGACTGTTTAACATGTCCCCCTCCAGGGGTAGGCTACGGAATAATGCATAAAACAGATTTAATGCTCATGATGGAGACCACCTGGATTTTCGTTGTAGCCTTTCTCCTTCCCTGGCTGTTGCATCGTGGGTTCGGCATGTCTGCTGCCGGACAGGGCCTCTGACGAACGGAGTCCTGTAGGTAAAAAATAAAAGGAAAAGAAAAAGAAACGACACACTTAAGAGCCCCTGGTGCGGTTGAGCCGCAGTCTGGGCTTATCGTGGTCGAGCCCCTTGCCCCATGCCCATGGTATCTTCAGAGCGTAATGGAGTACGCGAAGGGTCTGTCTTAATGTTTTACAGGGGCTGGGGTTGGGGCCGCACTGCTACGCGTGCTCGGAACGTGCCAGGTGGTCGTGTTGTAGGTTACTCCGGGCACGCTTAGCTGTGTCCGGCCGCTTGGCAGCCGGACTCGAGAATTGCCTTAAAAGGCTGCTTTGTACTTCTGCCGCGAGAGCCGCTGTATGTTCCTCCGTTCGGAGGGAGCGTTCAGTGTTTCCGTTGACCGTGATGACTCCTCTAGGGCCTGGCATCTTGAGCTTGAGGTATGCGTAGTGCGGCACCGCGTTGAACTTTGCGAACGCGGTACGTCCGAGCAAGGCATGATAGCCGCTGCGGAACGGGACTATGTCGAAGATTAACTCCTCGCTTCGGAAGTTATCCGGGGATCCGAAGACCACTTCCAGTGTAACTGAGCCTGTACAATTGGCTTCTACACCTGGTATGACGCCTTTAAAGGTCGTCTTGGTAGGTTTAATCCTTGAGGGGTCTATGCCCATTTTGCGCACCGTGTCCTGATAAAGCAGGTTTAGGCTGCTGCCGCCGTCCATCAGGACTCTGGTGAGATGAAATCCATCGACGATTGGGTCTAGAACCAATGCGGCGAACCCACCATGGCGAATGCTGGTGGGGTGGTCCCTTCGGTCAAAGGTGATCGGGCAAGAGGACCATGGATTGAACTTCGGGGCAACTGGCTCCATCGCGTATACATCCCTGAGTGCACGCTTCCGCTCCCTTTTGGGTATGTGCGTGGCATATATCATGTTCACCGTCCGCACCTGTGGGGGGAAACCCTTCTGTCCTCTATTGTTCGGCGGTCGGGTCTCTTCCTCGTCGTCGCTATGTAGCCCCTTGTCGCTGTTTTCGGCAATTAACTTGCCTGCCTGCTTGAACACCCAACAGTCCCTATTGGTGTGGTTAGCTGGCTTTTCAGGGGTGCCATGTATCTGGCACAAGCGGTCGAGAATTCGGTCCAAATTGGACGGACCCTGAGTTGTTCTTTTGAATGGCTTTTTCCGTTGACCGGGTTTAGAGCCTCTGAATCCGGCATTGACTGCCGTATCCTCACTGTTATCGCCGTTAATGCGGCGTTTGTTTTTGTTGCGACGCGACCTGCCACTACGGTCCTTGATATCCGGACTGCCAGAATTTTTGTTGAGGTTGTTGCTGCGTGCTAGCCAGCTGTCCTCACCCGCACAGAAGCGGGTCATGAGTGATGTAAGGGCTGCCATGGATTTCGGCTTTTCCTGTCCCAGGTGCCGGGCAAGCCACTCGTCGCGGATGTTATGCTTGAAGGCCGCGAGGGCCTCGGCATCCGGACAGTCGACGATTTGGTTTTTCTTGGTTAAGAACCGTGTCCAGAATTGTCTGGCCGATTCGTCTGGCTGCTGAATTATGTGGCTTAGGTCATCTGCATCTGGTGGTCGCACGTACGTGCCTTGGAAGTTATCGAGGAATGCGGCTTCCAGGTCCTCCCAACTCCCGATTGACTCTGCTGGCAAGCTGTTAAGCCAGTGCCGGGCTGGTCCTTTAAGTTTGAGTGGGAGATATTTGATGGCGTGGAGATCGTCTCCGCGGGCCATGTGGATGTGGAGGAGATAGTCCTCGATCCAGACCGCGGGGTCTGTTGTGCCATCATAAGATTCAATATTGACGGGTTTAAACCCTTCTGGGATTTGATGATCCATTACCTCATCTGTGAAGCACAGTGGGTGTGCGGCGCCTCTGTACTGGGCGATATCGCGACGGAGCTCAAAAGAGCTTTGTCTGTTGTGTTCGGCCCGGCCGGACTTACTGTGTCCGGGGTGACGGTGATCGTCACGTATCGTGGGGCGCCCACGTGATCCATAGATCGATCTTGATTGTCTTGCCTTATCCTCCAATATGTCTCGCAGGTCCGGAGTGTTCCCCTGTGGCCTTGTGCTTTTCGAGCGATGCCGGGGTACGGGTCTAGTGAAGGGCCTTGAGGCCTCTCTGTCGCGACCACGGGGTGGTCGATCAGCCGTATTGTCTCCTGGTGAAGCGGGATCATATGCCTCCACCTCTAATCGGGGGAGCAGCTTACGTTTGGGGTAGCTTTTGGAGGGGCGTTCGAGTTCATGCTCTTCGGCCGCGAGGACTTCGGTCCATCTGTCGGCTAGCAGATCTTGATCAGCTCTAAGCTGCTGCTGCTTTTTCTTGAGGCTGTTTGCCGTGGCCATAAGCCTGCGTTTGAAACGCTCCTGTTCGACGGGATCCTCAGGCACGACGAATTCGTCGTCGTCGAGGCTTGCCTCGTCTCCGGAGGGAGGCATATAGTCCTCTACCTCTTCTTCGGCCGCTCTCTCATGAGGGCTGGCGTCCCCCTCCTCCTGTGCTGGATCTTGCTGGAGTGGGTTGTCTTCGGCGCTATCCGGTGTATTATTGTCTCCGGTGCCGGAATCCTCATTCTTGCTATGGCGGGATTTAGAGCGGCGCCGCTGACGCCGGGGCTTGGGCTGTTTCTTGGAGGGGTCATCCTCCGCTATTCCTTCGCCGTTCCCATCCTTTGGGATATCCACCATGTATATGTCGTATGAAGAGGTGGCTTTCCAGTGCCCGGTGGGCGCTGGTTCTTGGTCGTCTCCGGCATCGTCGTCCATACCGTCGATGTCCTCAGAGTCGTAATCTAGCATGTCGGTTAGATCGTCGACAGTGGCTACCAAGTGGGTGGTGGGTGGGCTCTGAATTTCTTCGTCGTCTGCATCCCAACCGTCCTGGCCGCAATCCGGCCAGGCCTCTCCTGATAATGAGAGGTACTTTAGCGAACTCAAGATGTCGCCAAAAGGTGAGTGTTGAAAGATGTCCGCCGCGGTGAACTCCATGATCGGCGCCCAATCGGATTCGACTGGAGGGGGCGCGGGAGGTCCGGAGTCCGGCAAGGAGTCCGGCACCTCGGAGTCACGAGCTTCATGGGGGACAAGATCGGTGTTCGGCTCTATCGCAGTAGAGGTTGCAGCCCCCGAGGCGGTGTCTAGCCATCCATCCTTGGTCTGCGCGGCCGGCTCTGAGTCGAAGATCGGAGCGGGTTCGAGTGCGGCCTCCAGGGTACTGTCCGGCTGCAGAGCTAAATCATGCCCATCGTGACAGTACGGCACGCTCGGCTGTGGCTCGAATCCGTCAAGGATCAAGTCCCCGTGGATGTCAGCCGTGAAGTTCAAACTTCCAAATCTGACCTGACGGCCAAGGGCGTAGCCTTCGATCTGCTCCAGCTGGCCAAGCGAATTGGCCCGCAGTGCGAAGCCGCCGAATACGAAAATCTGTCCGGGGAGGAAGGTCTCACCCTGGACTGCATCGTCGTTGATGATCGAAGAAGCCATCGAGCCTATTGGTGAAGACACAGAGGAACTCTCAACGAAAGCACCAATGTCGGTGTCAAAACCGGCGGATCTCGGGTAGGGGGTCCCGAACTGTGCGTCTAGGCGGATGGTAACAGGAGACGAGGGACACGATGTTTTTACCCAGGTTCGGGCCCTCTTGATGGAGGTAAAACCCTACGTCCTTCTTGATTAATATTGATGATGTGGGTTACAAGAGTAGATCTACCACGAGATCAAGGAGGCTAAACCCTAGAATCTAGCCTATGGTATGATTGTTGTTCGTGCTATGGACTAAGGCCATCCGGTTTATATAGACACCGGAGAGGGCTAGGGTTACACAGAGTCGGTTACAATGGTAGGAGATCTACATATCCATATCGCCAAGCTTGCCTTCCACGCCAAGGAAAGTCCCATCCGGACACGGGACGAAGTCTTCAATCTTGTATCTTCATAGTCTTGGAGTCCGGCCGATGATGGTAGTTCGGCTATCCGGACACCCCCTAGTCCGGGACTCCCTCACCCACCAAGGATGCACGCTGCCATACGGGGCTCATGGTAGCCCCCCAGCGCCCTCGTCTAGCTGGGCGAAGAGTGTGACAAAATGGTTGTAGAGTTTGCCTAGGAGGAGATCGTACCCTCTGGGAGGCTCATGAGCCAGGAGCACAGGACGTCTCCGAGGTCCATGGGGAACCAGTTCGCCATGACCTTGTCACCACTGCGCGCCGCCAAGATGCTCAGTCTGTAAAGCTGAAGGAACCTTGCGGGGCCGTGATGTCTGCTAGAACTACGTCGGTATTTCCCCAAAGAGGATGGGATGATACAGTATAGCGACGGTAGGTACTTCCCTCAGTGATGAGACCAAGGTTATTGCACTAGTAGGAAAACCTCCTAACACCACGTAAATAACACCAAGATTAGTAGACCGTGTTGGAAATATGCCCTAGAGGCAATAATAAAATGATTATTATTATATTTCCTTGTTCATGATAATTGTCTATTATTCATGCTATAATTGTGTTATCCGGAAATTGTAATACATGTGTGAATACAAAGACCACAACATGTCCCTAGTGAGCCTCTAGTTGACTAGCTCGTTGATCGACTGATAGTCATGGTTTCCTGACTGTGGACATTGGATGTCGTTGATAACGGGATCACATCATTGGGAGAATGATGTGATGGACAAGACCCAATCCTAAGCATAGCACAAGATCGTGTAGTTCGTTTGCTAGAGCTTTTCCAATGTCAAGTATCTTTTCCTTAGACCATGAGATCGTGTAACTCCCGGATACCGTAGGAGTGCTTTGGGTGTACCAAACGTCACAACATAACTGGGTGACTATAAAGGTATACTACGGGTATCCCCGAAAGTATCTGTTGAGTTGACACAGATCGAGACTGGGATTTTTCACTCCGTATGACGGAGAGGTATCTCTGGGCCCACTCGGTAATGCATCATCATAATGAGCTTAGTGTGAACAAGAATTTGGTCACGGAGTCATGCATTACAGTATGAGTAAAGTGACTTGCCGGTAACGAGATTGAACGAGGTATTGGGATACCGACGATCGAACCTCGGGCAAGTAACGTATCGATTGACAAAGGGAATTGTATACGGGGTTACTCGAATCCTCGACATCGTGGTTCATCCCATGAGATCATCGTGGAACATGTGGGAGCCAACATGGGTATCCAGATCCCGCTGTTGGTTATTGACCGGAGATTCGTCTCGGTCATGTCTGCATGTCTCCCGAACCCATAGGGTCTACACACTTAAGGTTCGGTGACGCTAGGGTTGTAGAGATATTAGTATGCGGAAACCCGAAAGTTGTTCGGAGTCCCGGATGAGATCCTGGACATCACGAGGAGTTCCGGAATGGTCTGGAGGTAAAGAATTCTATATAGGAAGTCCACTTTCGGCCACCGGAAAAGTTTCGGGGGTCACCAGTATTGTACCGGGACCACCAGAAGGGTCCCGGGGGTCCTCTGGGTGGGGCCACCTATCCTGGAGGGCCACGTGGGCTGAAAGGGGAAGGGAACCAGCCCCTGGTGGGCTGGTGCACCCCCTTGGTCCTCCCCTGTGCCTAGGGTTGGAAACCCTAGGGGTGGGGGGCGCCTCACTTGACTTGGGGAGCAAGTCCCCCCCTAGGCCACCGTCCCCCTTGGAGATGGGATATCTAGGGCCGGCGCACACCCCTAGGCCCCCTATATAAAGAGGAGGGAGGGAAGGCAGCCGCACCCTAGTCCCTGGCGCCTCCCTCTCCCCCCATACCACCTCTCCTCTCGCTGAGCTTGGCGAAGCCCTGCCGAGATTGCCGCTACTTCCACCACCACGCCATCGTGCTGCTGGATCTCCATCAACCTCTCCTTCCCCCTTGCTGGATCAAGAAGGAGGAGACGTCTTCCCCAACCGTACGTGTGTTGAACGCGGAGGTGTTGTCCATTCAGCACTAGGATCATCAGTGATTTGGATCACGACGAGTACGACTCCCTCAACCTCGTTCTCTTGAATGCTTTCGCTCGCGATCTACAAGGGTATGTAGATGCAATCCTTTCTCTCGTTGCTACATGAACTCCATAGATTGATCTTGGTGAAGCGTAGAAATTTTCTTATTTTCTACAATGTTCCCCAAAAGTGGCATCATGAGCTAGGTCTATGCGTAGTTTCTTTGCACGAGTAGAACACAAATTTGTTGTGGGCGTAGATGTTGTCAATTTTCTTGCCACTACTAGTCTTATTTTGCTTCGGCGGCATCGTGGGATAAAGCGGCCCGGACCGACCTTACACGTACGCTTATGTGAGACAGGTTCCACCGATTGACACGCACTAGTTGCATAAGGTGGCTAGCGGGTGTCTGTCTCCCCCATTTTAGTCGGAGCGGATTCGATGAAAAGGATCCTTATGAAGGGTAAATAGAAATTGGCATATCACATTGTGGCTTTCACGTAGGTAAGAAAACGTTCTTGCTAGAACCCTATTGCAGCCACGTAAAACATGCAACAACAATTAGAGGACGTCTAACTTGCTTTTGCAGCATATGCCTTGTGACGTGATATGGCCAAAAGTTGTGATGAATGATATATATGTGATGTATGAGATCATGTTCTTGTAATAGGAATCACGACTTGCATGTCGATGAGTATGACAACTGGCAGGAGCCATATGAGTTGTCTTAATTATTGTATGACCTGCGTGTCAATGATTAAACGCCATGTAATTACATTAATTTATTGCTAAACCATTAGCCATAGTAGTAGAAGTAATAGTTGGCGAGCAACTTCATGGAGACACGATGATGGAGATCATGATGATGGAGATCATGGTGTCATGCCGGTGACGAAGATGATCATGGCGCCCCGAAGATGGAGATCAAAGGAGCTATATGATATTGGCCATATCATGTCACTGTTTGATTGCATGTGATGTTTATCATGTTTTTGCATCTTATTTGCTTAGAACGACGGTAGTAAATAAGATGATCCCTCATAATAATTTCAAGTGTTCCCCCTAACTGTGCGCCATTGCGAAAGTTCGTTGTTTCAAAGCACCACGTGATGATCGGGTGTGATAGATTCTAACGTTCACATACAACGGGTGTAAGACAGATTTACACATGCATAAACACTTAGGTTAACTTGACGAGCCTAGCATGTACAGACATGGCCTCGGAACACAAGAGACCGAAAGGTCGAACATGAGTCGTATGGAAGATACGGTCAACATGGAGATGTTCACCGATGATGACTAGTCCGTCTCACGTGATGATCGGACACGGCCTAGTTGACTCGGATCATGTATCACTTAGATGACTAGAGGGATGTCTAATCTGAGTGGGAGTTCATTAAATAATTTGATTAGATGAACTTAATTATCATGAACTTAGTCTAAAAACCTTTGCAAAAATGTCTTGTAGATCAAATGGCCAACGCTCATGTCAACCTCAACTTCAACGCGTTCCTAGAGAAAACCAAGCTGAAAGATGATGGCAGCAACTATACGGACTGGGTCCGGAACCTGAGGATCATCCTCATAGCTGCCAAGAAAGCATATGTCCTAGAAGGACCGCTAGGTGAAGCACCCATCCCAGAGAACCAAGACGTTATGAACGCTTGGCAGTCACGTGCTGATGATTACTCCCTCGTTCAGTGCGGCATGCTTTACAGCTTAGAACCGGGGCTCCAAAAGCGTTTTGAGCAACACGGAGCATATGAGATGTTCGAGGAGCTGAAAATGGTTTTCCAAGCTCATGCCCGGGTCGAGAGATATGAAGTCTCCGACAAGTTCTATAGTTGTAAGATGGAGGAAAATAGTTCTGTCAGTGAGCACATACTCAAAATGTCTGGGTTGCACAACCGCTTGTCCCAGCTGGACATTAACCTCCCGGACGAGGCGGTCATTGACAGAATCCTTCAGTCGCTCCCACCTAGCTACAAGAGCTTTGTGATGAACTACAATATGCAGGGGATGGTGAAAACTATTCCTGAAGTATTTTCAATGCTGAAGTCAGCGGAGGTGGAAATCAAAAAGGAGCATCAAGTGTTGATGGTCAATAAAACCACTAGTTCAAGAAAGGCAAGGGTAAGAAGAACTTCAAGAAGGACGGCAAGGGAGTTGCCGCGCCCGGTAAGCCAGTTGCCGGGAAGAAGCCAAAGAATGGACCCAAGCCTGAGACTGAGTGCTTTTATTGCAAAGGGAAGGGTCACTGGAAGCGGAACTGCCCCAAATACTTAGCGGACAAGAAGGCCGGCAACACTAAAGGTATATGTGATATACATGTAATTGATGTGTACCTTACCAGTACTCGTAGTAGCTCCTGGGTATTTGATACCGGTGCGTTGCTCATATTTGTAACTCAAAGCAGGAGCTGCGGAATAAGCGGAGACTGGCGAAGGACGAGGTGACGATGCGCGTCGGGAATGGTTCCAAGGTCAATGTGATCGCCGTCGGCACGCTAGCTCTACATTTACCTACGGGATTAGTTTTAAACCTCAATAATTGTTATTTAGTGACAACTTTGAGCATGAACATTGTATCTGGATCTCGTTTAATGCGAGATGGCTACTCATTTAAATCCGAGAATAATGGTTGTTCTATTTATATGAGAGATATGTTTTATGGTCATGCCCCGCTGGTCAATGGTTTATTCTTAATGAATCTCGAACGTGATGTTACACATATTCATAGTGTGAATACCAAAATATGTAAGATTTATAATGATAGTCCCACATATCTGTGGCACTGTCGCCTTGGTCACATTGGTGTCAAACGCATGAAGAAGCTCCATACAGATGGACTTTGGAGTCTCTTGATTTCGAATCATTTGACACGTGCGAACCATGCCTCATGGGTAAAATGACCAAGACTCCATTCTCCGGAACAATGGAGCGAGCAACCAACTTATTGGAAATTATACATACTGATGTGTGCGGTCCAATGAGCATTGAGGCTCGCGGTGGCTATCGTTATGTTCTCACTCTCACTGATGACTTAAGTAGATATGGGTATATCTACTTGATGAAACACAAGTCTGAGACCTTTGAAAAGTTCAAGGAATTTCAGAATGAGGTAGAGAATCAACGTGACCGAAAAATAAAGTTCTTACGATCAGATCGTGGAGGAGAATATTTAAGTCACGAATTTGGTACGCACTTAAGGAAATGTGGAATCGTTTCACAACTCACGCCGCCTGGAACACCTCAGCGTAACGGTGTGTCCGAACGTCGTAATCGCACTCTATTGGATATGGTGCGATCTATGATGTCTCTTACCGATTTACCGCTATCATTTTGGGGATACGCTCTAGAGACAGCTACATTCACTTTAAATAGGGCACCGTCTAAATCCGTTGAGACGACACCGTATGAATTATGGTTTGGGAAGAAACCTAAGCTGTCGTTTCTAAAAGTTTGGGGATGCGATGCTTATGTCAAGAAACTTCAACCTGAAAAGCTCGAACCCAAGTCGGAAAAATGCGTCTTCATAGGATACCCTAAGGAAACCATTGGGTATACCTTCTACCTTAGATCCGAAGGCAAGATCTTTGTTGCCAAGAACGGTCCTTTCTGGAGAAAGAGTTTCTCTCGAAAGAAGTAAGTGGGAGGAAAGTAGAACTCGATGAAGTACTACCTCTTGAACCGGAAAGTAGTGCAGCTCAGGAAGATGTTCCTGTGGTGCCTACACCAACTGGAGAGGAAATTAATGATGATGATCAAGGTACTTCGGATCAAGTTGCTACTGAACTTCGTAGGTCCACAAGGACACGTTCCACACCAGAGTGGTATGGCAACCCTGTCCTGGAAATCATGTTGTTAGACAACGGTGAACCTTCAAACTATGAAGAAGCGATGGCGGGCCCAGATTCCAACAAATGGCTTGAAGCCATGCAATCCGAGATAGGATCCATGTATGAAAACAAAGTATGGACTTTGACAGACTTGCCCGATGATCGGCGAGCGATAGAAAACAAATGGATCTTTAAGAAGAAGACGGACGCGGATGGTAATGTTACCATCTATAAAGCTCGACTTGTCGCTAAGGGTTATCGGCAAGTTCAAGGGGTTGACTACGATGAGACTTTCTCTCCCGTAGCGAAGCTGAAGTCCGTCCGAATCATGTTAGCAATTGCCGCATACTATGATTATGAGATATGGCAAATGGACGTCAAAACGGCATTCCTTAACGGCTATCTTAAGGAAGAACTGTATATGATGCAGCCGGAAGGTTTTGTCGATCCTGAGAATGCTAACAAGGTATGCAAGCTCCAGCGATCCATTTATGGGCTGGTGCAAGCATCTCGGAGTTGGAACATTCGCTTTGATGAGATGATCAAAGCGTTTGGGTTTATGCAGACTTATGGAGAAGCCTGCGTTTACAAGAAAGTGAGTGGGAGCTCTGTAGCATTTCTCATATTATATGTAGATGACATACTTTTGATGGGAAATGATATAGAACTTTTGGACAACATTAAGGCCTACTTGAATAAGTGTTTTTCAATGAAGGACCTTGGAGAAGCTTCTTACATATTAGGCATCAAGATCTATAGGGATAGATTGAGACGCATCATAGGTCTTTCACAAAGCACATACCTTGATAAGATATTGAAGAAGTTCAATATGGATCAGTCCAAGAAAGTGTTCTTGCCTGTATTGCAAGGTGTGAGATTGAGCTCGGCTCAATGCCCGACCAAGGTAGAAGATATAGAAGAGATGAGTGTCATCCCCTATGCCTCGGCCATAGGGTCTATTATGTATGCCATGCTGTGTACCAGACCTGATGTAAACCTTGTCATAAGTTTGGTAGGAAGGTAACAAAGTAATCCCGGCAAGGAACACTGGACAGCGGTCAAGAATATCCTGAAGTACCTGAAGAGGACTACGGATATGTTTCTCGTTTATGGAGGTGACGAAGAGCTCAACTTAAAGGGTTACGTCGATGCTAGCTACGACACAGATCTGGATGACTCTAAGTCACAAACCGGATACGTGTATATTTTGAATGGTGGGGCAGTAAGCTGGTGCAGTTGCAAGCAGAGCGTCGTGGCGGGATCTACATGTGAAGCGGAGTACATGGCAGCCTCGGAGGCAGCGCATGAAGCAATATGGATGAAGGAGTTCATCACTGACCTAGGAGTCATACCCAATGCGTCGGGGCCGATCACTCTCTTCTGTGACAACACTGGAGCTATTGCCCTTGCCAAGGAGCCCAGGTTTCACAAGAAGACCAGGCACATCAAGCGTCGCTTCAACTCCATTTGTGAAAATGTTCAAGATGGAGACATGGATATTTGCAAAGTACATACTGATATGAATGTCGCAGATCCGTGGACTAAACCTCTTCGCGAGCAAAACATGATCAACACCAGAACTCTATGGGTGTTCAATTCATCACAATGTAACTAGATTATTGACTCTAGTGCAAGTGGGAGACTATTGGAAATATGCCCTAGAGGCAATAATAAAATGATTATTATTATATTTCCTTGTTCATGATAATTGTCTATTATTCATGCTATAATTGTGTTATCCGGAAATCATAATACATGTGTGAATACATAGACCACAACATGTCCCTAGATAGTCATGGTTTCCTAACTATGGACATTGGATGTCATTGATAACGGGATCACATCATTAGGAGAATGATGTGATGGACAAGACCCCATCCTAAGCATAGCACAAGATCGTGTAGTTCGTTTGCTAGAGCTTTTCCAATGTCAAATATCTTTTCCTTAGACCATGAGATCGTGTAACTCCCGGATACCGTAGGAGTGCTTTGGGTGTACCAAACATCACAACGTAACTGGGTGACTATAAAGGTATACTACGGGTATCCCCGAAAGTATCTGTTGAGTTGACACGGATCGAGACTGGGATTTGTCACTCCGTATGAGGAAGAGGTATCTCTGGGCCCACTCGGTAATACATCATCATAATGAGCTCAGTGTGACCAAGTGTTTGGTCACAGGATCATGCATTACAGTACGAGTAAAGTGACTTGCCGGTAACGAGATTGAACGAGGTATTGGGATACCGACGATCGAATCTCGGGCAAGTAACGTACTGATTGACAAAGGGAACTGTATACGGGGTTACTCGAATCCTCGACATCGTGGTTCATCCGATGAGATCATCGTGGAACATGTGGGAGCCAACATGGGTATCCAGATCCCGCTGTTGGTTATTGACCGAAGAGTCGTCTCGGTCATGTCTGCATGTCTCCCGAACCCGTAGGGTCTACACACTTAAGGTTCGGTGACACTAGGGTTGTAGAGATATTAGTATGTGGAAACCCGAAAGTTGTTCGGAGTCCCAGATGAGATCCCGGACGTCACGAGGAGTTCCGGAATGGTCCGGAGGTAAAGAATTCTATATAGGAAGTCCAGTTTCGGCCACCGGGAAAGTTTCGGGGGTCACCGGTATTGTACCGAGACCACCGGAAGGGTCCCGGGGGTCCACCGGGTGGGGCCACCTATCCCAGAGGGCCACGTGGGCTGAAAGGGGAAGGTAACCAGCCCCTGGTGGGCTGGTGCACCCTCCTTGGGCCTCCCCTGCGCCTAGGGTTGGAAACCCTAGGGGTGGGGGGTGCCCCACTTGACTTGGGGGGCAAGTCCCCCCCTAGGCCGCCGCCCCCCTTGGAGATGGGATCTCCAGGGCCGGCGCAGCCCCTAGGCCCCCTGTATAAAGAGGGGGGAGGGAGGGCAGCCGCTCCCTAGTCCCTGGCGCCTCCCTCTCCCCCCGTACCACCTCTCCCTCTCGCTGAGCTTGGCGAAGCCCTGCCGAGATCGCCGCTGCTTCCACCACCACGCCGTCGTGCTGCTGGATCTTCATCAACCTCTCCTTCCCCCTTGCTGGATCAACAAGGAGGAGACGTCTTCCCCAACTGTACGTGTGTTGAACATGGAGGTGTTGTCCGTTCAGCACTAGGATCATCGGTGATTTGGATCACGATGAGTACGACTCCCTCAACCCCGTTCTCTTGAACGCTTCCTCTCGCGATCTACAAGGGTATGTAGATGCAATCCTCTCTCTCTCTCATTGCTAGATGAACTCCATAGATTGATCTTGGTGAAGCGTAGAAATTTTTTATTTTCTGCAACGTTCCCCAATAGACCGACTCCTGCATGCATCTACTGCTATTACTCCACACATCGACCACTATCCAGCATGCATCTAGTGTATTAAGTTTATGGGAAAACAAAGTAATGCAATTAGAACGATGACATGATGTAGACAAGATCTATTTATGTATAAATAGACCCTATCTTGTTATCCTTAATAGCAACGATACATACATGCCGTTTCCCCTTCTATCACTAGGATCAAGCACCGTAAGATTGAACCAATCACAAAGGACATCTTCGCATTGCAAGATAAATAGATCAAGTTGGCCAAACAAAACCCAAATATCGAAGAAGAAATATGATGCTATAAGCAATCATGCATATAAAATATCAAATAAGACTCAAATAAATTTCATGGATAAAAACATAGATCTGTTCATAAACTCAAAGTTCATGGGATCCCAACAAACACATCGAAAAAAGGCTTACATCACATGGATCTCCAAGAGACCATTGTAATGATAATCAAGAGAGAGAGGAAGCCATCTAGCTACTAACAACGGACCCGTAGGTCTACAAAGAACTACTCACGTAGCATCGGAGAGGCACCAATGGAAGTGGTGAACCCCTTCGTGATGGTGTCTAGATAAAATCTGGTGGTTCGGGACTCTATGGCGGCTGGAATTGATTTCTGTCGACTCCCCTAGGGTTTCTGGAATATTAGGGTATTTATAGAGCAAAGAGGCGGTTCAGCGGGTACTCGAGGTGGGCACAACCCACCTGAGCGAGCTTGGGCCCCCAGGCGTGCCTGGTGGGTGCTGCCCCCCTCGAGGCACCCCCCAGGTGCAGCCCTGGCCCACTGGATGTCTTCTGGGCCAAAAAAATCTTGAAAAAGTTTCGCTGCGTTTGGACTCCGTTTGGTATTGATTTCCTGTGATGTAAAAAACATGCAGAAAACAGCAACTAGCACTGGGCACTATGTCAATAGGTTAGTACCAAAAAATGATATAAAATGACTATAAAATGATTGTAAAACATCCAAGACTGATAATATAACAGCATAGAACAATAAAAAATTATAGATATGTTGGAGATGTATCAGCATCCCCAAGCTTAATTCCTGCTCGTCCTCGAGTAGGTAAATGATAAAAACAAATTTTTTGATGTGGAATGCTGCCTAACATGTTCATCACATTTTCTTTTCTTTATAGCATGGACATTTGGACTTTTATATGATTCAAAGCAGTAGTCTAGTATTGACATGAAGACTTTAATACTCAAGCATACCAACAAGCAATCATGTCTTTCAAAATATCAACACTAAAGCAAGTTATCCCTAGCCCATTATGCTCAATCATTGCTCCATTCATGAAACACACTCGAATATTAGCTACACCCAATGCTCAAATACGATCATAGTGCCCCTTAGTTGGTGCTTTATAAGAGAAGATGGAGACTCAAATTCTAAATAAAAATTGCATAAGTAAAATAAAGGACGTTCATGGAGGGAAGTAGGGATTTGTAGAGGTGCCAGAGCTCAAAGATTAAAATGAGAGATAAAAATATTTTTGAGAGGCATACTTTTCCCACAACAAAAACGACTTAGAGATCCCAACAATTTCCACGCTAGATACATCATAGGCGGTTCCCAAACAGAAAATAAAGTTTATTCCTTTTTCCACCGTTACTTTCACTTTCCATGGCTAGCTAAATCCACGGTTGCCCTCCATACCAACACTTTCCAAGGAATTTATTATTTGACAACATAAAGTAAATTCATTTTTCATTTCGGGAATGGGCATCCCTGATACCTTTACCGTACTCTTGTGCAATGACAAGTGAATAAACACTCACCGTGAGAATAACACATCTAGCATGGAAAATATTGGTCACCCTTCACCGCCTCGCGAGCGGTAGAGCACACAAAAGAGAAATTTACTTTGAAAATTAGAGATGGCACATGCAAATTTGCTTAGAACTGCATGGAATTACCACATATAGGTAGGTATAGTGGACTCAAAAGGCAAAACTGGTTTAAAGGGTTTTGGATGCACAAATAGTGATCATACTTAGTGCAAAATGAAGGCTAGCAAAAAGATTGAGAAGCGACCAACAAAAAGCAAAAAATCTCTTACCCAAGCATTAAGCATAAGTAACACCGAATAATCCACCACATGTAGGATATAAATTTCATTGCATAACTATTTACTTTCGTGCTTGCATAGGGAATCACAAACATTATCATCAATATTCTTACTAAAACACAATTACTCATCAACATGAGTCACATATCATATCGTCATATCTCAAAACCATTACTAAGAGTCAAGTTTATTATGTCCAATGATCTTCATGAAAGTTTTTATTATATCCTTCTTGGATATGTATCACTTTGGGACTATTTTCACATGTTGCTTTTGATAATCTCAAACAAATGTAAGTGAGCATATTTTTTTCTTTTTATCAAAATAATCTAAGTGAAGCAAGAGAGAATTTCTTAAAATTTTACTAACCCCCAAATAAATCTAAGTGAAGCATGAGAGCATTTCTTCGAAAATAACAAAGCACACCGTGCTCAAAAGGATATAAGTGAAGTACTAGAGCAAATCCATGGCTCTAAAAAATTAAGTGAAGCATAGGAGCAAGCATAGCATAATTTTTGGATCTCTCAAAAAGGTGTGTTCAGCAAGGATTCAAGACTTATAACACAAAGCAAAACAATCAAATACTCATATCATACAAGACGCTCCAAGCAAAACTCATAATATGTGATGAATAAAAATATAGCTTCAAGTAAAATACCGATGGTTGTTAGAAGAAAGCGGGGATGCCACTCGGGGGCATCCCCAAGCTTAGTTGCTTACTACTTCTTTGTATATTATCTTAGGGTGCCTCGGGCATCCCCAAGCTACCTTTTGCTAATCCTTATTCCTTCATCCATCGTAAGATCACCCAAAACTTGAAAACTTCAATCACACAAAACTCCAACAAAACCTTCATGAGATCCGTTAGTATAAGAAAGCAAACCACTACTATAAGTACTGTCGTGGTTCTAAGCCTGACAGTAGAGTGGAGGGTAGGTATGGAGAGGCAAGGTCCTAGCTATGGAGAGGTTGTAAGCACAAAGGATGTACGAGTTCAGGCCCTTCTCGGAAGAAGTAACAGCCCTACGTCTCGGAGCCCAGAGGCGGTCGAGTGGATTATGAGTATATGAGCTACAAGGTGCCGAACCCTTCTGCCTGTGGAGGGGGGTGGCTTATATAGAGTGCGCCAGGACCCCAGCCAGCCCACGTAGGAGAGGGTTTAAGGTGAGTTAAGTCTGGGGCGTTACTGGTAACGCCCCACATAAAGTGCCTTTACTATCATAAAGTCTACTTGATTACAGGCCGTTGCAGTGCAGAGTGCCTCTTGACCTCCTGGTGGTCGAGTGAGTCTTCGTGGTCGAGTCCTTCAGGCCAGTCGAGTGAGTCCTCGTTGGTCGACTGGAAGGCGACCTCTTCTAAGGATGTCCTTGGGGTAAGTTACTTGGATCAGGTCCATGACCCTACCCTAGGTACATAACCCCATCATTAGCCCCCGAATGGATTGAGGCTTCGAGTGAAGAAGGAGTTGATGTCGTTTCCGATTAACCTTTGCGCTCTAGTTGTGCGCTGTTCTGGACCAAAGAATCTCTTCGTTGACAGGGAGCAATTTGCCTTCAGTCGACTCGATCCATTCTATTTTTGCGTCGAGTGATCTTTCGGGCTTCGACGATCTCCGAGCGACGGATCGCCGGAAACACCGCGTCTGACAGACTGATTTGTTGCTCGCGGATTCCGCGGGATGCGAAATTTGGGGGCGCGCGCGAAGCGGGGCGGACCGCGGCGTTCGGATGGGACGGGGCATAGACGCCTCGATCTCCGCGCCGCCTTTTTCGCCACGTATCCAGTCTGCATAACTGCTCCCAGATATGATTAGATCGACCGGGCCCACATGTCAGCCACTCGGAAGGGACCTTATAAATGCGCCCGGCGAGGATTTCTGTGCTGCGCCTCAGCATTCTCCCTCTCTCTCTGCTTCCTTCTTCCCTGCTCAGCGTCCTCGCTCTCGCCCCCGCACCACTTCCCTTCGCGCATCTCGCCGGCGACCATGGCCAAGGAGAAGACGGCGGCGCTGGAGCGTGCAAAGAAGGCGTCGGCGTCGGAGAAGGCAAAGGGGAGATCCACCAGCCGCGGAGGGTCCTCGTCCAGATCCCGCCTGCCGAAGGGCTGGGTCCAA
Organism: Triticum aestivum; assembly: GCF_018294505.1. Lineage (NCBI taxonomy): Eukaryota > Viridiplantae > Streptophyta > Magnoliopsida > Poales > Poaceae > Triticum > Triticum aestivum. The sequence goes on from NC_057795.1 coordinate 339,466,854, forward strand.
GGAGACTGGATCCAGTCGACCATCACGGAGAATGACCTCCTCGACATGGCCAACGAGGGCTTGATCCCCCACGGAGCTGCGAGGCTTCCGGGGAAGGAGTGGCAGCCCCAGCCAGAAGAGGGTGAGTGTGTGCTTTTGGCCACCCATGTTGATCGTGGGTTTTCCTTGCCGCCGAGTGTTTTCTTTCGTGGCTTCTTGAATTTCTTCGGAGCGCAGCTCCACCACTTTACCCCAAACTCCATTGCCTATCTTGCTGCGTTCGTGTCCATGTGTGAGGGTTTCTTGGGCTGTCGACCGCACTGGGGTTTGTTCAAACATATATTCACGTGTCGATCTCAGACCGTGAAGAAGGCGAGCCCAGGTGATGAGAGAACCCGAGTCGTCCAAATGTGTGGGGGTCTGGGGATTCAGGTGAGGAATAAGAGCACCTTCCCGCCCATGACCTTTCCCGAGTCCGTCAGAGGCTGGCAGTCGACTTGGTTCTACTGCCAGGTCCAGTCGACGCCAGGGCAGTCGAGTGGACTCCCTCCGTTTACCATGGACCGAGTGAGCAAGCCCTCCCCTCTGAAGTTGATTCCGGAGGAGAAAGCTGACGTGAAGATGTTGATGGAGCGCGTGGTGCAGTTGGTTCGGGAGGGAGTGACGGGCATGGACCTCCTGGAGGTTTTCCTCAGGCGTCGCATCCAGCCTCTCCAGTTCCGGAGCCACTGCATGTGGTTGTACTGTGGGACCGAAGACGAGACTAGAGTCCATCCAGAAGCAGTCGACGATGTCACTCTGGAAAGATGGATGGCAGCCGTCACCGGAAACAAGGACAACCCACGCGGAGCCAGAAGGATTCCTCCACTCGACCACAACAGCGACTCAAACAAGGTACACTTGCTCTGCTCTCCACTGCGCCCTTGTCGTATTCATTTCTGTTAACCCTGCCGACTGGTCGACTGATCCTTGTCTGGGCATCTGCTAGGCCCTCACCGAGCTGTACTCGATGCCCAATGGGGCACAAGCTTCGACTGAGGAGGGCGAGGCGAGCGGGGGCGAGAGCCAGGAAGAGGAGGAATGGGACTCGGATGTTGCAGAGGATGATGACGACGATGATGATGATGACGGTGATGAAGACGACGTCGAGGACGAGGAAGAAGAGGAGGAGGAGGTCGTACCACCGCGCTCAGAAAGGCGGTCGAAGCTTGTCCACGACCCTTCGACCGAACGTGGTAAGGGGGTTGCGACCGCCACTCAGTCGACCAAGCGCCCTCGGACCACCTCTCCGGTGCCGACTGAAAAGGCGCCGAAGCAGCCCAGGGCGGCCTCGTCGAAGCCGATCAAGCTCTTGCCGAAGATGAAGGTGTCCATCCCCACCATATCAGGGTAACCGTGCTGCTCATATTTTCTTATTCTGTGTGAACTTTATCTCTGGTCGACGCTGAAGTTAGTCGACTGATCCTTTGGAGTTGCAGTGCTGCTACTTCTGAAACCTCGGCCCGGGCTGATGACCACGAGATGGAGGACGCAGCAACTTCGAACCCAGGTACTGTATTCTTAACACCGTTCTTAGTCGACTGACTCGCGATCTCTGATCCTGATTCTTCTCCGCAGCTCCACCCAATACTGTTATCAATCTCCCTGATGACGACGAGGATGAAGAACCACTGGCACGCAGGAGGAGTCGGAAAGCGTCCGCCAGTAAGGTGCCTCAGGATGTGACGGCGCCTGAGATTCTGACTGTGGAGGAAGAGAACACCACTCGACACACGGTGTCCTTCGCAAATCCACTGACGAGTGCTCAGCAGCCCTCCCTCTTCACGACGCACCACGTCCCAGAGGACCAAGCTGGCGCAGCGAAGGAGGCAATACGCCAGGCGGGACTCATGATGGAGCAGCTGAAGACCATCCGGGACGCGAGCCAGGCAGCTTATGACGCCAGCTCTGCCCTCCAAAGCAATGTCCAGGTCAGTCGACCGCTGTTTGTTCTGTTGGATATGCTACCAAAAACTTTTCTTTTCCGGAATTTATAGTAGTCACCCACTGGGTGTGTCGAATAAACTCCGTGTTAGCGGGGGCACGCTGAGTGCACCCGCTGGGTGTAGTCCCCAAGGCTAAGGTCGACTGCTGGCAGTCGGCCTTAGGCTTTATGATGTCAATCTTTCTGTCAGTCGACTGGTCGACTGGATTTCACAAACCGGTGGGGGCACGCTGAGTGCACCCACTGGGTGTAGTCCCCAAGGCTAAGGTCGACTGCTGGCAGTCGGCCTTAGGCTTTATGATGTCAATCTTTCTGTCAGTCGACTGGTCGACTGGATTTCACAAACCGGTGGGGGCACGCTGAGTGCACCCACTGGGTGTAGTCCCCGAGACTGTGGTCGACTGCTTGCAGTTGATCACAGTCTTAGAGAATGCATCTCGCACTTTTTTTTTGAGGTCGACTGGTCGACTTTGTCTTCAACAGGATTAGTGGGGGCACGCTGAGTGCACCCACTGGGTGTAGTCCCCGAGACTACGGTCGAATGCTTGTATTCGGCTGTAGTCTTAGAAACGTGTGTTTTTCCCTTTTTCACTCGGAAGTGAATTATATTTGACATTTAGTCGATTGGTTCTTCGCAGAACTCTTGTGATCTTGTGGCTCGCTACTCAGAGCTGGAACAAAAACATACTCAAGTCGAGCTGAGCTTGAAGCTGGTTCAGGAGAAGCTGACAAAGGCAAAGGAGGAGACCGAAGGTATGTTTGGTGAGACCCTGACGACTGCTTTTCCCCTTGCTTGTTTCAAAATCTGATCTTGCTGTAACTTGTAGGTAAGGTAAGGGAGGCCCAGCAGAAGAAAGACCTTGAGCTAGCTGAGAAGATCAAGCTTGCCGACGAGAAGTTAGCTTCAGTCACCAAGCTTGAACAAGACAATACCAATCTGAAAGCTGCTCTTGGGATTGCCAACAAGGAGGTCAGTCGACTGAAAACTGATAAAGCTGCCCTGACCGACCAAGTCAGCAAATTGACTGGGAAGAAAACTGATCTGGAGGCCTTCCTGAGTGGACTTGCCAAGAAGCTGTTTCTTATGCTTGAAGGTAAACCTCTATGCTTGGCAGACATTTCCAATTGTGATTTTTCCATTCGACCATCCCCTTGACTTAGTGATCACCCTTGCAGAATTTTGTCAAAACTTTGAAGAAGAAACTAGCCGGCTGGAGCCAAACCTCGACCCCGTCAATTCTCCGGTGAACGACGAAGTTGCCATGGAAGTTTTCCGACTGGAGTCCCGTGTTGCAGCTGTCGTGGACTATCTCGCAAGGCTGAAGGCCGCCACATCGCGCATCGACTCGACGCTCTGGCCTGAGGAGACACTTCAGAATGACCTTGAGTCGCTGATGGCCCGCTTGAACACGATCCCTGGTCGAGTGCAGGAGTGGAAGAAGTCCTCGGCTCGGTGTGGTGCAGATGTCGCTCTGTGTCTGGCCCGAGTCCACTGCAAAGATGTGCGAGAGGAGAAGCTGGCGGCCCTTCGGGTGGTCAATACCAAGAAGCACGACTTCAGGTCCTTTATGGAGACTTTCCTTGCAGCTGCCACTCGGATCGCCGACGGAATTGACCTTGATGAATTTGTTGCACCTTCCAGCCCTCCACAGGAGGGGTAAAAAACTTCTTCTGGCTCGACGCTTTAAATTTGCCTCGGTATGCCGAGTGGAATTGTAACCGACAAACCTTAACGGGCTTGACGCCTGAGCACTTTCGGTTCCTTTAGATATCGATTCAAACTTGAATTTGGCGCTTGAATATGATTGCCTTCGGCTCAGAATGTCTTTTGCAGGTTCAAAGCAAGGCGCCTTTACTGCAATCGGCTTATTCTTTAGTCCACTTAGGCGAGCACATGGCTGCAGCTAAGCCTCCAAGTGAGAAGTTTTACTCTTCACTCGGTAGGATTTTCATAACTTAGGCGAGCACATGGCTGCAGCTAAGCCCCCGAGTGAGAGGGTTGCTCTTCACTCGGTAGGATTTTTATAACTTAGGCGAGCACATGGCTGCAGCTAAGCCCCCGAGTGAGAGGCTTGCTCTTCACTCGGTAGGATTTTTATAACTTAGGCGAGTGCTTGGACTGCAGCTAAGCCCCCGAGTGAGAGGGTTGCTCTTCACTCGGTAGGATTTTTATAACTTAGGCGAGTGCTTGGACTGCAGCTAAGCCTCCGAGTGAGAGGGTTGCTCTTCACTCGGTAGGATTTTTACAACTTAGGCGAGTGCTTGGACTGCAGCTAAGCCCCCGAGTGAGAGGGTTGCTCTTCACTCGGTAGGATTTTTATAACTTAGGCGAGTGCTTGGACTGCAGCTAAGCCTCCGAGTGAGAGGGTTGCTCTTCACTCGGTAGGATTTTTACAACTTAGGCGAGTGCTTGGACTGCAGCTAAGCCCCCGAGTGAGAGGGTTGCTCTTCACTCGGTAGGATTTTTTATAACTTAGGCGAGTGCTTGGACTGCAGCTAAGCCTTCGAGTGAGAGGGTTGCTCTTCACTCGGTAGGATTTTTATAAACTTAGGCGAGTCCTTGGACTGCAGCTAAGCCCCCGAGTGAAAGTCTGGCTTAGCACTCGGTGGGATTTTGATAAACTTAGGCGAGTCCTTGGACTGCAGCTAAGCCTCCGAGTGGAAGGCTGGCTTACCACTCGGTAGGATTTTGATAAACTTAGGCGAAACGGATTCGCAGCTAAGCCTCCGAGTGAGAGTCTGGCTCACCACTCGGTAGGATTTTTACAAACTTAGGCGAAACGGATTCGCGGCTAAGTCACCCACTGAGGGGGAGTTTTATGTGGTCAAAAATAAAAAGTGACAGAAATTATGGAGGAACTATGACACTATTATTTTGAGGTCCATGAGCTACAGAAGTACTTTATTGCAACTCATCCGAGTGATAAAACTTAAGTGTAAAATGGGCGGAGTAGCTCCGCGTTCCAAGCTCGGGGCTCGTCGATATTATGCTCGACGTTGTAAAGACGATACGCCCCGTTGTGGAGGACCTTGGTGACGATGAAGGGGCCTTCCCAAGAAGGAGCAAGCTTGTGTGGTTTGTGCTGATCCACTCGGAGAACCAAATCCCCTTCCTGGAAGGCTCGACCTCTCACATTTCTGGCGTGGAAACGGCGCAAATCTTGTTGGTAGATGGTCGAACGGATCAGAGCCATCTCCCTTTCTTCCTCTAAAAGGTCGACTGCGTCCTGCCGCGCTTGTTCAGCTTCTGCTTCATTGTAGATTTCAACTCGAGGAGCATTGTGGAGAAGATCACTCGGCAAGACTGCTTCAGCTCCGTAGACCAAGAAGAATGGAGTTCTTCCGGTCGACCGATTAGGTGTGGTCCGCAGTCCCCAGAGTACAGAGGGAAGTTCGTCGACCCAAGCTCCAGCCGCGTGTTTGAGATCATGCATCAGTCGAGGCTTCAATCCCTTAAGAATCAGTCCATTAGCTCGCTCTGCTTGTCCATTCGACTGTGGATGGGCGACTGAAGCGTAGTCGACCCGTGTGCCCTGGGAGTTGCAGAAAGTTCTGAATTCCTCTGAGTCAAAGTTCGACCCATTATCCGTAATGATGCTGTGCGGGACTCCATATCTGAATATTAGTTCCCTGATGAAGCTAACAGCAGTACCGGTGTCAAGGCTCTTGATTGGTTTAGCCTCGATCCACTTGGTGAACTTGTCGACTGCCACCAGTACATGCGTGAAGCCACTTCGTCCTGTTCTCAAAGGGCCGACCATGTCCAATCCCCATACTGCGAAAGGCCAGACGAGTGGGATGGTCTTCAGAGCCGACGCAGGCTTGTGTGACATATTCGAGTAGAACTGACATCCCTCGCACTTATCCACTATCTCTTTTGCCATCTCATTCGCCTTGGCCAGTAAAATCCGGCTCGGTATGCTTTGGCCACGATGGTCCGAGAGGACGCATGATGACCACAGGTCCCCGAGTGAATATCATTGAGGATGAGTCGACCTTCTTCTGGTGTTATGCACTTCTGACCGACTCCAGTCGCGCTTTCTCTGTATAATTGTCCTTTGATTACGGTAAAGGCCTTAGATCGACGGACGATCTGTCGAGCCTCTTCCTCATCCTCCGGAAGCTCTTTCCTCAAGATATATGCGACATACGGAATCGTCCAGTCGGGAATGACCACCAAAACCTCCATGATCAAGTCGACCACCGCTGGGACTTCAACTTCAGTCGGATCTGTGGCACTCTTGGGCTGCGGAGTTTCTTCGGTGAAAGGATCTTCTTTGACTGACGGAGTGTGTATATGCTCCAAGAACACACCACTCGGAATGGCTTCTCTCTTGGAACCTATCTTTGCTAGATCATCAGCTGCTTGATTTTTCAGTCGGGGTATGTGATGGAGCTCCAACCCCTCGAACTTCTTTTCCAGCTTCCTCACTGCACTGCAGTATCCAGTCATGGCTGGGCTTCTCACGTCCCACTCTTTCATCACCTGATTGACCACTAAATCCGAGTCGCCATAGACCATTAGGCGACGGACGCCGAGTGAAATGGCCATGCGCAACCCATATAAGAGGGCCTCATATTCTGCCTCATTGTTGGAGGAATCAAAGTGAATCTGGAGCACATATCTGAGCTTATCTCCTCTGGGGGAAACCAGGACAACCCCAGCACCGGAACCATTCAACATCTTAGAGCCATCAAAGAACATGGTCCAATGCTCCGAGTGAACTTCAGTCGGCTGCTGCTGTTCAATCCACTCGGCGAGGAAATCTGCTATTGCCTGGGACTTAATGGCTTTCTTTGCCTCAAACTTGATATCAAGGGGAAGAAGTTCAATCGCCCATTTGGCCACTCGACCAGTTGCATCTCTGTTGTGCAAAATCTCTGATAGTGGAGCGTCGCTGACGACTGTGATGGAATGGTCAGAGAAATAATGAGCAACCTTCTTTGTGGTCATGTATATCCCATACACAAGCTTCTGATAATGAGGATATCTCTGCTTGGATGGAGTCAAGACTTCAGACAAATAATACACTGGGCGCTGAACTTTGAGAGCTTTTCCTTCTTCTTCCCGCTCGACCGTTAGCACAGTACTGACGACTTGTCCTGTGGCTGCGATGTAGAGCAACAGAGGCTCTTTGCTGATTGGAGCAGCAAGCACCGGCTGGGTGGAGAGCAGAGCTTTTAGCTCGGCAAACGCTGCATCAGCTTCTGGAGTCCACTCGAACTTGTCAGCCTTCTTCATCAGTCGGTAAAGAGGCAGTGCCTTTTCACCGAGTCGTGAGATGAATCGACTTAATGCGGCCAAGCATCCAGTAAGCTTCTGGACATCGTGCACTCGCACAGGGCGTTTCATTCGGAGAATAGTGCCAATCTTCTCTGGGTTAGCGTCGATTCCCCGTTCGGAAACGAGAAAACCGAGTAACTTGCCACCAGGAACTCCAAATGTGCACTTTGATGGATTGAGCTTGATATCATACCTTCTGAGGTTGGCAAATGTTTCGGCGAGGTCAGCGAGCAGGTCGGAACCTTTTCGTGACTTGACAACAATATCATCCATATAAGCTTCCACATTCCGACTGATTTGAGTGAGTAGACACTTCTGAATCATTCGCATAAATGTGGCTCCGGCATTCTTGAGGCCGAATGGCATGGTGATATAGCAGAAGCACCCGAATGGAGTGATGAAAGCTGTTTTTACCTCATCGGGCCCGTACAGACGGATCTGGTGGTACCCGGAGTAAGCATCTAAAAAAGATAACCTCTCGCATCCCGCGGTCGAGTCAACAATTTGATCTATGCGAGGGAGAGGAAAGTGATCTTTCGGGCAGGCCCGGTTGATGTGCTTGAAATCAATGCACATTCGGAGCGACTTGTCCTTCTTAGGAACCATGACGACATTAGCGAGCCACTCGGAGTGGTATATCTCTCGGATAAATCCTGCCGCCAACAGTCGAGCCACTTCTTCACCAATGGCTTTTCTCTTCTGGACGGCGGACCGCCGAAGATGCTCTTTGACTGGTTTGGCAGATGAGTCGACTCTTAAGCGATGCTCAGCCAGTCCCCTGGGAACACCTGGCATGTCAGCGGGCTTCCATGCAAAAATGTCCCAGTTCTCACGGAGGAACTGGATGAGCGCTTCTTCCTATTTTGGGTCGAGTGTCGTGGAGATGCGGGTCGGAGCTGCTTCGGGGTCGGTCGGGTGAATGTGAACAGGCTTCGTCTCACCGGACGACTGGAATGCAGACTCTGTGGCAGGCTTCTTGGATCGCAGCAAGTCACTCGGATCTGCGTTTTGCTTGTATTCTTCGAACTCGACTGCTGTCACCTGGGAATCGGCAATCTTGGAGCCCTTCTGAAAGCACTCTTCTGCCTTTTTCCTATCACCGGTGACAGTGATCACCCCTTTGGGACCGGGCATCTTCAATTTGAGGTACACGTAACATGGTCGAGCCATGAACCATGCGTAAGCTGGTCTCCCCAAAATGGCATGATATGCACTCTGAAAATCCACGACCTCAAACGTCAACTTTTCTTTGCGAAAATGCTTCGAATCACCAAACACTACGTCCAAAGCTATCTGACCGAGTGACTCGGCCTTCTTCCCTGGTATAACTCCATGGAAGCTCATGTTACTAGTGCTCAGTCGGGACATCGGAATGCCCATACCTTTCAATGTGTCTGCATACAACAAGTTCAGTCCACTTCCACCATCCATCAGCACTTTTGTCAGTCGAGTGCCTTCGACAACTGGGTCGACCACCAAAGCTTGCCTCCCAGGGGTGGCAATATGAGTCGGGTGATCAGATTGGTCGAATGTGATGGGTGTTTGAGACCACTTCAGATAATTTGCCTTTGCTGGGGCAACCATGTTCACCTCTCGGTTAATCACTTTTTCAGTCGACTTGTGCTTTCCACATCTGCAAAGATCATCAGAGTGGAGTTGATATGCGGATATCCTCCCTCACTGTCCTCCTTGTCTTCAGCCTTGTCCGACTCTTTCTCCTTGTCCTTAGACTGTTTTCCCTGAAACTGCTGGATCAGGAGTCGACATTGGCGAGTGGTGTGCTTTGGGTAGATGATATTCCCCTCTTCGTCTTTCTTCGTGTGAATGTGACATGGCATGTCCATCACGTCGTTCCCTTCTTTATCCTTCACCTTCTTGGGGTTCCAGGATCCTTTTGGTTTCCCCTTAAACTTTCCTTGAGTCACGGCCAAAGCCTCTCCAGGAACTGCCGGTTCAGCCTTCCGCTTCTGTTTCCGACTGGTGTTTCCTTTTTCCGACTGACTCGGCTTGTGCTTGCCGCTTCGGAGTCGGTCTTCTTCTTCGCCGTTGGCGTACTTGGTAGCAATCTCCATCATCCGACTCAAGGTCATGTCACCGGTTCGACCAAATTTCAAACTCAGTTCTCTGTTCTTGACGCCATCCTTGAAGGCGCAGACTGCCTGATGATCAGACACATTCTCCACAGTGTGGTGCAAAGTGATCCACCTCTGAATATACTCTCTGAGAGTCTCATTAGCCTTCTGCACGCAAACTTGCAACTCTGTCAATCCAGCTGGTCGCTTGCAAGTCCCTTCAAACATTCTGATGAACACTCGGGACAGATCTTCCCAAGTGTAAATGCTGCTAGGAGGTAATTGAGTCAACCATGCCCTGGCAGAACCTTCCAGCATGAGAGGCAAGTGCTTCATGGCCACCTCGTCGTTCCCACCACCAATCTGAACTGCCATTCGGTAGTCTTCAAGCCAAGTTTCAGGCTTGGACTCCCCGGTGAACTCGCTGACTCCTGTTGCCAACCTGAAATTGGGAGGGATAACTGCGGCTCTGATAGCTCTGCTGAAACATTCAGGACCAGAAACATGCAGTCGACTGCTTGTGGGTACATCTCTGTCGAGTGCACCTCGATGGGCTCTGTTCCGGTCGACCAACCCTTGCACGATAATGGATCGCGCGTCGAAGCCTGGTTCTCTGGGGTCAACTGGAACCCTACGCCCTGTACTGTACTGACGCCTATCATCTGGCTGCCGAGGAGCGTAAGACCCACCCCTCGGAGGGGAATAGGGCACTCGACGCCTATCATCTCGGTCGAGTCTGTCGCCATACTGATCTCGCCGATTCTCGCGCCCTTCGCGCCGCGGAGGCGATCTGGGGCTATGAGCCGACTGAACCGTATTCACAGTGACGGATCGACTGTGAATTCTGTTGCGCGACTGAGACACGGCGGAATTCTGATCTCCTGCTGCCCGGAGCAGATCCCTGATCTGCAGCAAACCTCTGCCAGCTTCCGACTGCGAAGGCTGGATGGACTCTGCTATACGGGTCGCAGCTGCTAAATTCTGAATTGGGGTTCGATATACCTGAGTCGGCGGGAAGAGTTGACGTCGATTGGTGTCGGGAACTCATTGCCGCGCGCGCTCGTCGAGTGCTCGCTGAAGATTCTCCAGTCGAGTGCGCTCGGCCAAATTGGCCAGACGCGCCTCCTCCAAGGCACGAGCCTCGGGGGTTTCTCCTGCGATGGGAATACGCAGGGGATCCTCGTTCCTGCGGCGAAGCTCCTCTCTTTGCAGAGGGTCGCCGCCGTCACCTGCTCCACCACCACGGGCGAAGCCAGGGGGACTGTGGGGCCCATCGACCATCAAGATTTCCGCCGCTGGATCACTGCTATGGCACTCGGATGCAGTCTCTACGGAGCCAGTCGACAGGTCGAACAAGCCGCAGAGAGGTTCGTCGGGCTCGATTGCCGCAACTTGGGTGGTGGCCGATTGGCGAGCCACCGCGTGCCTCACCCATCGCTGAAGCCTCGACCGGCCCGAGCGCTTGCGCTGGCGGGAGACCGGGAGGGTGGACGATGGAGGGGCCGACCGATACTGGGTCGACGGTTGCCGCAGCAGAACGCCGCGGACACATGCGCGAAAATGCGTCGCACCGCGGACGGGGAGCGCATCTACGTCGAGTGGAGCCTCCTGGAGCCATGCGGAGTCGTCGGCGATGAAGGTGAGAGTGCCGAGACGGATCTCTTGACCCTCGACCAAAACTCCAGCAGACACCATGATGAAAGTACTCGGAAGAATCGCAACTTCTCCACAAAATCGCTAAAACACCTGCCCCACGGTGGGCGCCAACTGTCGTGGTTCTAAGCCTGACAGTAGAGTGGAGGGTAGGTATGGAGAGGCAAGGTCCTAGCTATGGAGAGGTTGTAAGCACAAAGGATGTACGAGTTCAGGCCCTTCTCGGAAGAAGTAACAGCCCTACGTCTCGGAGCCCGGAGGCGGTCGAGTGGATTATGAGTATATGAGCTACAAGGTGCCGAACCCTTCTGCCTGTGGAGGGGGGTGGCTTATATAGAGTGCGCCAGGACCCCAGCCAGCCCACGTAGGAGAGGGTTTAAGGTGAGTTAAGTCTAGGGCATTACTGGTAACGCCCCACATAAAGTGACTTTACTATCATAAAGTCTACTTGATTACAGGCCGTTGCAGTGCAGAGTGCCTCTTGACCTCCTGGTGGTCGAGTGAGTCTTCGTGGTCGAGTCCTTCAGGCCAGTCGAGTGAGCCCTCGTTGGTCGACTAGAAGGCGATCTCTTCTAAGGATGTCCTTGGGTAAGGTACTTGATCAGGTCCATGACCCTACCCTAGGTACATAACCCCATCAAGTACTACTGCAAACATATTCTTATTTTGTTTTTGCATTATATCTATTGTATTCCAAATTTTCTATGGCAAAAACTCATCAAAGAAAACCATAGAATCATCAAATAAGCACACAATGCAAAGAAAACAGAATCTGTCAAAAACAGAACAGTCTATAGCAATCTGGATATTTCGGATACTTGTATAACTCCAAAAATCTTTTGAAACTAGGAAAACCTGGGTAATTTATATATTAATCTTTTGCAGAAATAATCAACTCAAAAGAATTTTTCTGTGATTTATGAAAACTATTTTCGTGAGTGCATAAGTTTCTGGTTTTTAGCAAGATCAAATCAACTTTCACCCAAATCAACCCAAAGGCCTTGCTCGGCACAAACACTAACTAAAACACAAAAAACACAATCATAACAGTAGCATAATTGTGCTAACACACAAGAACAGAAAGCAAAAATAAAAAATAAATTTTATTCATTGGGTTGCCTCCCAACAAGCGCTATCGTTTTATGCCCCTAGCTAGGCATAACGTGTAGGGTCTAAGTGTTGCCCTCGGTTATCTTTGCCACTCTAGTAAGGGTCTTTTCAAATCCGGGAGGCTCTTTGCGCTTCCCTAAATTTTCCGGAAAAGAAACCATCTTGAGATCTAAAATATCCAACCGTTTATTGCAAAGGGAAATCAAAGTGTTCATACGATTGATACTACCATTGAATTGAGAGGTTCATTATAATTTTGCAATTCAACCATATGTTTATGCAAATCACCGAGTTTGTCCAAAATTTGAACTCCCTCTGGGGTGAAAGAAAACCCTTTCTTTTGTGGAGGAACCCCCAAAATTCCTTCTAAAATTTCATAGGCAACATTGACATCAAGCTCGATTAAATTCCCTTTTGCGGCAAAATCTAAGAGTTGTCTATGATGCAAAGCCAATCCTACGTAAAAAATTCTAAGAAAATTTTTTGCATCTCCCTTTAGATTGCAAACATGGTAAGACTCCATAAACCTATACCAAGCATCTTTCAAATTTTCTCCTTGCCTTTGTTTGAACTATAGAACTTCAAAGTCTGGTAACAAAGGAGGAGCACCAAACTAGCCATAGTGAAACAAGAACACACTTAGAACTGATGAGAAAACAGCGAACAAGAAAGAGGGAATAAAACGGCAATTTCTTTTTGTGAAGTGGGGGAGAGGAAAATGAGTGGAAAATGGCAAATAATGTAAATTGCAAGGAGATGAGATTTGTGATTAGGGACCTAGTTGATGTTGAAGATCTTCCCTGGCAACGGCGCTAGAAATTCCTTTTGATGTCTGCAAGAACTACGTCGGTATTTCCCCAAAGAGGAAGAGATGATGCAGTATAGCGATGGTAGGTATTTCCCCTAGTGATGAGATCAAGGTTATCGAACTAGTAGGAGAACCTCCTAACACCACATAAACATCCCCTGCACACAAATAACAAATGCTCGCAACCCACGTGTTAAAGGGGTTGTCAATCCCTTTCGGGTATGGCGCCTCAAGATAGGCAAATAACGTGAGATAAAAGTGGTAGATAGGATAAATAGATCGTGGAACAAATAAATTGCAGCAAGGTATTTTTGTATTTTTGGTTTAAGATTTGAAAATAAAAGCAAAGGGAAATAGATCGCAAAGGCAAATATGATGAAAAGAGACCCGGGGGCCGTAGGTTTCACTAGTGGCTTCTCTCGAGAAAAATAGCAAACGGTGGGAAAACAATTACTGTTGGGCAATTGAGAGAACTTCAAATAATCATGACGATATCCAGGCAATGATCATTATATAGGCATCACGCCCAAGATTAGTAGACCGACTCCGGCCTGCATCTACTACTATTACTCCACACATCGACCGCTATCCAGCATGCATCTAGTGTATTAAGTTCATGGAAAAATGGAGTAATGCAATAAGAACGATGACATGATGTAGACAAGATCTATTTATGTAGAAATATACCCCATTTTGTTATCCTTAATAGCAATTTTACATACATGTCATTTCCCCTTCTATCACTGGGATCAAGCACCGTAAGATTGAACCCATCACAAAGCACCTCTTCCTATTGCAAGATAAATAGATCAAGTTGGCCAAACAAAACTCAAATATCAGAGAAGAAATATGAGGCTATAAGAAATCATGAAATAAGAGATCAAAGAAGACTCAAATAATTTTCATTGATAAAAACATAGATCTGATCATAAACTCAAAGTTCATCGGATCCCAACAAACACACCGCAAAAAGGCTTACATCATATGGATCTCCAAGAGACCATTGTATTGATAATCAAGAGAGAGAGAGAGAGAGGAAGCCATCTAGCTACTAACTACGGACCCATAGGTCTACAAAGAACTACTCACGCATCATCGGAGAGGCACCAATGGAAGTGGTGAACCCCTCCGTGATGGTGTCTAGATTGGATCTGGTGGTTCTGGACTCTACGCCGACTGGAATTGATTTTCGCCGACTCCCCTAGGGTTTCTGGAATATCAGGGTATTTATAGAGCAAAGAGGCAGTTCAGGGGGCACCCGAGGTGGGCACAACCCACCTGGGCGCGCCTGGGAACCCAGGCGCACCCTGGTGGGTGCTACCCCCCTCGAGGCACTCCCCATGTGCAGCCCTGGCCCACTGGATGTCTTCTGGCCCCAAAAAAATCCTCAAAAAGAGTCAGTGCATTTGGACTCCGTTTGGTATTGATTTCCTGCGATGTAAAAAACATGCAGAAAACAACAACTGGGACTGGGCACTATGTCAATAGGTTAGTACCAAAAAATGATATAAAATGATTGTGAAACATCCAAGAATGATAATATAACAGCATGGAACAATCAAAATTATAAATACGTTGGAGACATATCAGGCTGATGGCGCCGTCTTAGCGCGGGGGCGGCTCCGGCTTGAACTTCGCGGGGCAGACCACCTGACGTAGCTCGCTAGCGAAGGCCCGACAACCCATGCTGCGACAGGCGCCGCTCGAGGGCCCTCATTCGACAAGGGGCGAGGAGGCTATAGCAGCGCAGCCATCCGGCTGCGTGGAGGGGCGCAAGGAGGAGTCCTACTTCTCGTGGTCAGCAAGGTCGGTGGCGGCAATAGCCATGGCCCCGGCCGGGCGGGGGTGGTTGGTGCGGTCCACAGGCTCCGTCTGGGCGACGCAACCCGCCCACGTTTGGCGCACTATCGGCAAGGGTCGGCCATGGAGTTTGGCAGAGCAGAAAACGAAGCAGAGCAGAAGAACAGCGGTGCACCCCTACTCAGCATGCCAAATGTTGGAATCAGGGCTCAGGGGACCCAAAAGGTTCGAACTCTGGGGTGCTCGTTCCTACCGCCCTACTCTTCCCTGCTGCCAACCACGGCGAGGCTACGACGAGCTAGCGGGCTGGTGACATAGTAGCTACCCAGGTTCGGGCCACCTTGCGGTGTAAAATCGTACTCCTGCTTTTCTTTGGATTGCATTGGTGTGAGAGTGGGAATAAAAGGGTGGAGGGTCAAGTGGTCAACCTCCTCTACGGTGGCACCCTGCCCTCCTTGGCCCTCTTCCCCTTAAACATTGGCGGGAAGGCTTGCTACACAACGATAATTTGAAGGGGGATAGGGGCGCAGTCTATCCTGAAAAAAGGTGGTCTTCGCCTGCAAAGCCACCGTCCATGACGCGCTGGTGGGCTCGGTGATGACCTCCGCCCTGCGCGCCCACCATCTTGGTCTTCTTGCACCAATCAGGCAACCTTTGGGGGTTGCTTTGGGAACCAGCATGCTGGCCCTGCTCCCTTAGCACAAAAGAGGAAAACCTCCTCATTTGCGCCTGTTGGTACGGCCTCTGGCATTGTTCGTCGCTATGCGTGTCACCCACGTGAAGATTCAGGGCCGCGCGACCGGGCAGAGCAGGCCCTGACTTGTTCGCCTTCTAGAGGCTGCCTCAGAAGGCCGCCTTGCGAGCGCGCCCCGCGAGGCTCCTGGTGGCGCCTTTTGGTCCGCTTGGGACATCTACTGATGGGGGACTCACAGGGCAAGAGTGTCGGTGTCAAAACCGGGAGATCTCGGGTAGGGGGCCCAAGCTGTATGTCTGAGGATCGATGGTAACAATGATCAAAGGGACACGGTGTTTACCTAGGCCCAGGCCCTCTTAATGGAGGTAAAACCCTACTCCTACTTGATTATATTCGATGGGTAGGGGTTACAAGAGTTGATCTACCTCGAGATCGTAATGGCTAAACCCTAGCTTGGCTAGCCTATCAATGTTGTGATCCTGCCTCCGGTCTAAACCCTCCAGTTTATATAGATACTGGAGGGTCCTAGGGTTGTACAAAGTCAGTTTAACAGAAAGGAAATAGCATATCTGGATACCTAAACTTGCCGTTCACGCTTACGGGAGTCTCGACCGGACACGAAAGGTGGTCTTCTTCCTTGTATCTTGACAGCCCATTAGTCTGGCCCAAATCAAATAGACCGGACGCCCGAGGACCCCTTAGTCCAGGACTCCCTCAGTAGCCCCTGAACCAGTCTTCAACGACTACGTGTTCGGCACACAGGTTGTCTTCGGCATTGCGAGGCAGGTACCTCTCCTTAAATAATATACATCAACTTTCCTTCAAAAAAGAACCATATTCGGATTTGCACAATTAACACAACCCTTAGCCGTGAAGGCAGGATATATAAAAATAAGAACATTGTCTTTACTGACAACCTTTTCCGGCAAAGCGTCAGACTTGACTCTTCAATGTTTTGAACCATTTTCACATTCCATGTTCTGTGTTTCGAGGTCGAGCCCCCTTGGCCCGTCTTGTCAAAACAGAGATCATGCCCACTTATTACGGGATTGCTCATCAATAAGATTTAGGTAACCCAACTGATAATAGCGCATGCTCACATTGGGAATAGGTGAGTTTCAAGGCTTAAGTGGGGGGACGGTTGGCATTTTTACCGCCTATAAGAGGGCAACATATTCCTCCTTTCTTCCCCATGCCTTCTTCCAGCCTCTGCCTTCCAATCTCCCAAGCTCCAGCACCCGAAAAAAGCTTTCTTCCTCACCACCACCACCATTTCCAGCCATGGCTGGATCCGATTCCAAGGGCAAGTGGGAAGCCTCCTCCGTCACGGAGAAGGAGGTGAAGAATCTCCTGAGCGCGGGTACCTGGCTGCAGACATTGCGCACAGGCTCCCCGACGAGGGGCAAATCATCCCTACTCCAGCGCCCGACAAAAGAGTCGTCCTCCTCCCCCATTTCCTTAGAGGGCTAGGATTTTCACTCCACCCCTTCGTCCAGGGACTCATGTTCTATTATGGGATAGATTTCCATGATCTAGCCTCGAACTCTTTCCTCCACATCTCGGCATTCATCGTCGTGTGCGAGGCTTTACTCCGCATCCCACCACACTTCGGCCTATGGCTAAAAATCTTCAATGTGAAGCCGAAGGTGGCCTACGTGCAACATGCAGACTGCGGCAGGGCTATGATAAGCAAACTGCCCAACGCCACATGGCCCAAGGGGGCCTTCATCGAGACCATCAAGGTCTGGCAGCAAGAGTGGTTCTACATCACCAAGTCGCACCGTGCTAACCGAGTGGCAATTACGGAGTTCAGAATCGGACCCCCCCCACGAGGCTCACCTCGTGGACCACTAAGGGCCTCGACTGGGGGTCCCAGACGGAGGTGCAGACGCTGCAGACGGGCATCACCAACATGGTGGGCAAAAATGTTGGTCTCTTCCGCCGCATCCTCCCCTTCCAACGCCGGGCCTCCCCATGTGGGAGTTCAATCCGGATGAGCCGTGGACCCTAGAGTGCTTGTTCGGCACAACGCACGAAGGAATATGGAAGCTGCTCTTCAAGGCCCAGAAGAACTAGCCTATGGAGACCGAAGACGTCGGCCTCGACGTCGAGAATCTGGCCACTCCGGTAAGTATTGTCTTCCCGAAGATATGTCCGGTCTGCATTTTTGATCAGTATGAATCTTATCAGCCCACCTCTTTACAGGGCTGGACATAGAAAGCAGAGCAGATAAAGAGTTCGGCTCCGTTGCCCGAAGACCCAATCACTCCCCAGCTGACGGAGATGGTGGTCCCGGCGCTCTACCAGGCGCCGGAGAAGAAGGGCAAGGAAGGGCAAGGAGCCAAAGGGTAGGCCCCGCCACAGTGGTCCTTCGGACGCTATGTTCGGAGGGACCGAGGTTGCCTCCTCTCATGGGGAAGACGAGGACGAAGAGGAAGGGGAGGAGGAGGAGGTGGAGAGCGACTCCCCTTGCAAGTTGAGGAGGAAGAAAAGGACGGCCTCCGAGAACCCGGAGGGGGCATCAGCGAAGAGGAAAAAGATTACCCTCTTGGTTAGTTCAGACTTGGAGTCCTAACACAGCCCAAGGAGACCCTCCAGGGTGGAGCCCCTGGCCGAATCATAAGTATCAACATCTTACTTGTTCAGCTTCCGCTTACCTGCCTCTGCCATATAAATTATATCTTTGCTTGCTTTTCAGCCCTCCAGGTGACATCCCGAACACCACGTCTTCGTCGGGGAACTCTCTGGCGCCTGACGAGGCGGAGAGCGAAGGACCATCGCGGGCCCCCTCCCCCACTGCCATGAAGGACACCAAGGTGTCGTCCCAATGGATCTCTCCTAGCCAAGGAGGGGCGGACAAGGCCATCTAGAAGGCGCCCGAGGTTAATACCTCAGATGTCGCAGACCGGGGCACGACGAGCCCCAAGACCATCAAGGTTGGAGGGTTTCAATAGTTCGGGCCCCTGCCGAACACCGCCCGAGAGACCAATGCGGCTCCGGGTTCGGATCAACAACCCCCTTCGACAGAGGGGGGAGGAGCAGTAGCTCCATCGGTGGCCTCCGTTAATCCGGAGGCCGCTCATGCTCTGGAGGAAGTGCTGCAACGCGCTTCCATCATGGAGGAGCACCGCACCCTGATGGGTGCGGTTATGGAAAAGGTTCGGTCTACAAAAAGCAGACTGAATGAAGCCTTCAACATCCTACTCACGGGCTTTGAGGTATGCGACGTAATTCTCTATAAAAGGATGAACCCATGTATAGATAGTAGCCCCTGAGACTCTGTCCGGATTAGAACAATCCAGACAGAGGATCCCAAAACAAATTATTAATGTACTGTAATAATGTGTGGGACAGGCATCCATGTTGGCAGCTACTGCCCAAGCCGCAGAGGTTTCCGAGCTCAATCAGAAGCTTTGATTAGTTGATGAGGAGCTCAAGCGCATCAACAAGCAGTTTGACGAAACACAAGGTATGCGGAACTTACATACGAGAAGTTATATGTGTATTAATTCATTTAACTTATTGAATTTTATTTTTATAATCATAGTTGGAGCAGCCGAGGCTGAGTCACTCAAGACAGCGCTTGCCCAAGCCAAAAAAGAGGCGGAGGTGAATATGGCGTCCGCTGACAAAGCGGCGAAGGAGTTGGAGGCAAAACAAACTACCCACCAAAAACATGAGGCGCGGGTGGGCGAAGTCGAGCAAGAGCTCAAGGACGCCATTACTAAGTGCGAGTCCTTGGAGTAGAAGACTTCAGATCAAGCCTCTGAACTCGCCAAAGATCTCCAGAACGTGAAGGAGGCCCGAGTTGAGGCCCAGGGCGCTCGCCAAAAGATCCAGGAGTTGAGGTAGATAGCGGCTGGTAAGGCCTTTCTTTTGCAGAGCAAATTTGTAAGTAGGAGATACATCTTGCTGACCCTAGTTTGGAGTTCTCCAGGTGTGTTTGCGGATCTGCCTAGGAGTGTTTCTGATGCCGTGGAGTTCTTCCGAGCCGAAGAGGGGAGCTCAATGGAGAAGCTGTTCTGGTCGCAATATCTTGCGCCAGAGCATCCGTTGCCCCTCATCGACCAGCTGAAGCAGTTGATCGAGCTGCATAGGGTGGCCGGGTTGGCCATGAAGGATTTAATAGTCCAACTTTGGCTGGCTAAGCCCATGCCTAGCAGCTTCTTCAGACTCATGAAGCGGCTCGTCGATGCGTGTCCTCGGATTGATGCCATAAAGCGGTAGGCCTGCATAGAAGGTGCTCGGATGGCCTTCGCTCGCGTCAAGGTGCAATGGGCGAAGATGAAGGCCACCGAAATTGCAACCGCAGGGCCGCCTGAAGGCAAGGATCACCGAAGGCCGGAGAGGTACTTCAGCAAGGTCCTCGAGGGAGCCCGAATTGTAGAGGGACAATGTTCAAAGGATATCATATTTGAGTAATGGAGTTCGGGTTGTAAAAACCATGTAATGAACTCATGGTGTGAAATATTTATGCTTGCGCCTTTTGATTTTGTTAATTTATCCTCTTGTGTGGCCATTTATTTATAAGTATGAAAATTATCAGTCGTGGGCTTCTGCCCCCATGTAAATATTAGAGGGGTGTTCGGGAACGCATGGCCGCACTTTATCCAACGTCTTGGTCCTGTATAGGAGGTGTCCTGCAAGGTGAACTAGGAAATCATACTATGTGGTTTTATTACTTTCACTTAGCCATAGGAGTCCATTGGTGGGGCTAAGTACTATCCCTTGTTGCGTGAACAGAAATCCGGATTACGGTGCCTTTGCAACACGGCAGGTCGAATCCCAGCCCTTTGTATAACACGACATAAATCGCGAACGATTTGTAGTATAACACTAGGTCACCGGATCGCTGAACAGCTCTCGCATATCATGATGGTCAGTTTTTGGCTTTCTCTACTGAGCTACTTGACCGGATGAACCAGAAATACAATCACAGTAGTTCTCCCTTTACTACCTTAGCCGAACTTGCGGAACGTAAGGTGGCAAACACAGGATCCGGGCAACCCAACTATAGACCGAAGACATGATTCGGAGCCGATGCATATAGTGCAATAATCGGGACGCCGAAGAGTTCCCTATAGGTGTTCGGACTTTAAGAGTTTGCAGTGCCGAATACAGCCCCTGGTATGAAGGTCGTGCCGAAAACGTGTATGTCAATCGAAAGCAAGGAGGGAATACGGATTATGATATAAGTACCAAATCAAAAGGCGGTGATCATCTACTTCCTTTATATCCTTATCAGTATGTCGAGGCGTTTTTTGATGGACAATTCCATAAATATTGAGGTCATGTTACATGCCTAAAAATTTACATAAGGGAAAGTCTAGCATAGGGCCTCAAAGTAGCAGTTCGAAGACTCCAGTGATGCCCTGCCGCATGTCTGTGCCTTTTCTCCTTAGTAAAGAATCCTTTGACAGGGGTATTTGATGGTTATCCGTAAAGGAGGGAAAAGCTAGCCTTGAAAGGGTCCCTGATGCAACCATACAGTAGATAGGGCTCTTAATGAACCTGTAGTGAAAAAATGTATAAGGTCTAGATAGGGTCAAGCCATACTATGGACTTTTTTCGCAGTGTGCCTCCAGCGTCGCCCAAGATATCTTGAGTGCATAGTTATATGCGCGCGGGACATAAGCCGCAACCTTATGGGGCAATCGGCGGAAGCCGAACTGCTAATTGAGGTCCGGATCCGTCGAGTTATTGCAGTAATGCATGGACCGGACTCGTTTAGATATGCCATTGGCTTTGATGTCCAAACAATTATTTGGCTTGATGAGGCCGCCATACACCTCAGCTGCAAGGGCCGCGGTGTGCTCTTCAGTATGGAGGGAGCGCTCCATATTTCCATTGACTATAATAACGCCACATGGTCTGGGCATTTTATGCTTCAAGTAAGCATAGTGCAGGACTGCATTAAAGTGGGTGAAAGCAGTTCGTCCGAGCAGTGCATGATAACCACTGCGGAAGGGGATGATGTCGAAGATCAGTTCTTCACTTCAGGAGTTGTCTGGGGAGCTGAATACTACCTCCAGTGTTATTGAGCCTGTACAACGGGCCTCCACGCCGGGTATCACACCTTTAAAGGTAGTGTTACTAGGCTTGATTCTTGATGGGTCGATACCCATCTTGCGGATAGTATCTTCATAGATCAAGTTGAGACTGCTGCCGCCGTCCATAAGGACTCTAGTGAGATGGTATCTTGTAACAGCCCAAAAATTTAACCAAGTTTTTGGTATTAAAATTTTGCCAGGAGTTTTAAAATTTTTGCAATCTAGACTTTTCTGTGGATTTCAGAAAGAAAACTCTTCTTTTTACGTTAATGAGTTTTATTTTTCCCAAGTGGAGCTTTCCAAAAAATTTGGACTTCTATGCCATCTCATTAAAACAATTTCTAAATCAGTAGATTTATATATTAAATTATTTCACCCTGAGCTTTAATCATTAAAATGACTTGTTTGAATTTTGGAGCTCTGTTTGTACTGCAACCTGTTGATAACTTTAACTAATATTCCAACTAAAATTTGGAGACATCAAGTGAGGTCTCTAAATCATTTCTGTGCAATTATATATCTATTTCATTGCATATTAGGAGTTTTGTGCCTGTTTTTCTTCCCTGGTCCAGGGGACAGTTTTGCACTGCAACCCATTTAAATAAATCCCTAGAGCCTCCACCAAAATTATGGGATATCAGTAGTAGCATGCCATCCAACTTTATGCAAAAACATAGTGATGTTCTTTGGAAAATTTGAGTGCATCAACCTCTTTTTCATTCTGGACCAGACTTGTGTTTTCTACTGCAACCCTATTATTTCTTACTCTATTGATCTGGTGCTTTCTCATGCTTGTAGTCAACCCTGCAAAACCCCTAAGTCCAGGAGCATGCCCTCTTTGGAACATTATTGGTCCATGTAATGATGCCATCTACTCCGTGTCCAGAAGTGTGGTTTTGCAAAACTTGCACTAACAAGTTTCTCCTTTTTGCAAACCAACTTCACCACCCTCTCTTGCACCCATAGAGACACTGATCTGGAGATTTTGGCCACTCCAAGAACTACCTAGGTGCCCTTGGCATTTTGTCAAACACTCTGAGTGCACAGCCAGATTTGGCATGAATCCAAGTTTTCATGGTGAACTTGAGCCCCTGACCAATCCACCATGTCCCTCAGTCCCCTTGCTAAGCCTAGACTAGTCCTGTTAATTGCCAGCCTCAACCGCAGCCTCTAGGATGCCCTAGCATTTCGTCGAGCATGTCCCGGGCGTGCTCTGGGCGCGCCCAGAGCGTGCGTTTGGCACCCGTGCGCCCGAGACGCCGCGTCGCACCCCCGCACCCAAATCCGGCCCGTGACCGGTCCCAGCCAACACTCAGTGTTCCCCTGCACCGCCACACCACCCCGACCAACCTGGCACCCCACAGCGCCACCGTCAGGACGGCCGTGGCGGCTAGCTGGCGGACGCTTGCAGCCCCGGCCGTGTCGGCGCCGCCCAAGCCACCAGCGCTTGCCACCTGCCTCCTGGAGCAATGCGTGCTCATCCACAACTCCGTCCTCTAGCGCGCGTCGCCGCCACGTCGCCCTAGCTACAGAACGGCGGTCGCCGGCAAGCTTATCCCCGGCCGCCGCAAACCGACCTCCACCGCCTATATAAAGAGGCCCCGAGCTCAAACTCGCACGCAGGTAGCCTCACATCGTCCCACTCGTGCCCCCTTAGTCATCAATCGATGGGAGAGGGTCGTCTCCTTCCTCTCCGGCAACTCCAGCCGCCGTCACTAACCAGGCCATTCCGGCGCCACCAGGACCTCCCCCTCTCCACTCTCTCCACCAGGAACCCCCTCATCCTCCCATGAGCCCGTCCCCCTACTCAATCTTGATCGGGACTCGCCGCGGGCGATATTTCACTTTTTCCGGCAACCACCGTCCGCCGCGGAGCTCGCCGCCGGCAACTCCGTCCACCCCAGAGGATGAAACCACCACCGGAGTAACCGCCTCGACCCCTTGAGCCCGCGGGTGACCTCCGGTTGTTGAACGGTGCCGCCGTCCGCCGGCGAGCATCGCCGGAGTCCCGCCCCCTCTCTCGGGCGGAGGAAGAGGAGGGAGGTGGGCTAGTCAAACCTGACCAGTGGGCCAGGCGGGCCCACTGTCAGTGACTCAGGCTCAGTCCACGCTGGATTAGTGGAAGCGCATTTCAAGAATGCGCCTTCGACGTGTACGTATTTTCGAGACGTTTTTCTTTTCCGTTTTATTTTAAATAACAGATTTTTGACCAAACTTTGACCAGCTGTATCTTTTTAAATACAGCTCCAAATGAATTAATTCTTTTTCCTACCACTTTCAAATATTGTCTAGTTTATTTTAAGATTTATTTGAAAAAATTTCAAGACAACTTTTTGTGCTATTTTGTTTTTGTGTGTTAATGTTTATATATTCTTTAAATAGGATTTTTGAAGATTTCAAGATGTTTTGGATGCACCCTTCTTTTCCATGACCTGAAGGCAAGCATTCTGAACCCTGGTGTAATTTTTTGTGTGTGTTGTTTGAATCGGTGAGAACCCCACCCCGGCACGTGCGTGTGTCATTTCATGTGAGGATGTGATCCTATTCATGGGTGCATATTAATGAGTTTATGCTAATGAAGTTGACATGATTTGTAATGGGAATCACCGTCATACGTTTTTCATACATACCGGAAGGGAAGCCGGGAAGGCCTCTGTCTTGGGTAGACACGGTCTTGTCCCTAGCCCTCCGTCGAGACGGTCGTGACCGGTATGGCATGAGGGGTATGTCGTGTGATGTACCCAGCTGTTGTTCGAGATATATGCATTGTTATGCTAATCATGCAGGAAATATTACAACCTCCTGAGTCGACCATAGATCGAGTCTTGTGCCAGTAACCCCCATACTTGCTTCATACTACCACTCGTCTCTACAATAAGTAGGGTACGGTTCAGTAAGTTGTCAACCCCTTTCCTAGCACACACCGTACAGAGAGGCCATGGTGGAAGATACTGGAGGCATCCGGTAGTCATGCCACCGGGTCCGGGAGCATGGGTGTTTCGGTTGTAGCCGAAGGGGGTAGCTTCCCCAGTCTTGCGCGCGGTATAAATTTTGTGATCCCATGTTACGTCGAGGTTGTAGCCTCCCCACTTAGAGTTTTGCTTGACAGGTGTCGTGGGTGATTCCAGACATTGGTGAGTTAAGCTGGTGTGTGCAAGTTAGGTGTGTTTTCAACAAAATGATCATAGACGGAATTAGTCCCGATGGACTAATGGAATCCGTTACTCGTGGGTAAAGAGTACACCCTCTGCAGAGATTAAAACCTATTCGAATAGACGTGTCCATGGTTAAGGACTACAGTCTGGGATGGGTCAAGTGTCGGTCTTAGTGTCGGTCTTCGGAGGTGAAACTGTTAAACCAGAACTGGAATTACTACCTGTGACTTGTGATAATTATGATCATTATTATTGTTGACTAACCTGTGTTATTATTGTTATTATCGAGTATCTCTGGGATGGTTCTACCTCCGGGATATTCACTATGATTGTTTCTTGTAAAGCCCTGTATGTGGTGTCGCTCAGACGCCCGACTGTGGTATTTCTTTTAAAGCCCTGTATGTGGTGTCGCTCAGACGCCCGACTGTGGCATTTCTTTTAAAGCCCTGTATGTGGTGTCGCTCAGACGCCCGACTATGGCATTTCTTTTAAAGCTATGTATGTGGTGTCGCTCAGACACTCGTCTGTGGCATTTCTTTTAAAGCCCTGTATGTGGTGTCGCTCAGACGCCCGACTGTGGCATTTCTTTTAAAGCCCTGTATGTGGTGTCGCTCAGACACCCGACTGTGGCATTTCTTTTAAAAGCCCTTTATGTGGTGTCGCTCAGACGCCCGACTGTGGCACGTTTATTATTTATTTCATAATTTTAATATTGCTATGTTATTGCATATTCATATTTAATATGCTCGTACACATCAGAGTTTTATTTATCATTGGTGACTGACGTCATGTTCTTATAATATTTTCAGCACATCGCTGTCATATTATGCCTGTGTTCATAATGTTTGCGAGTACATTCAAAGTACTCACTGGCTTGTCCCTGGCTATTGTCTTGGCCATATTTTCTTGTGCAGAGAGGAGCGACCAAGCGGACAGTCCTAGAACTTAAGCAACGGTGATAGCAGTCTCGCGAAGATAGGAGTTAACCTGGTCAGCTGTTCCTGTGGAAACATGGAGTCCCATAGACATTGATGATCCACAAACTGCTTCCACCATCAACCACTAGAAACCATTTGTTGTACTCACAGGCCAGAATGGTCTTGTACTACATATTTTGTATTTTGCTTGGAATTTCTGTATCAAGTTGGTGCCTCATCAGCTAACAGTTATCCTGGGGCTGGTGAGCACAAGGGCCATTTTCTGGGAATTAATACCCGGAGAATCGGTCCCCACAGACTTGGTATCAGATCCAGGCTGACCATTGGCTAATCCTATCTTAGCCAGGTCGGATAACTTAGGAAAAACAACCTACCAGACCCTAACCAAAACCTCAGCCAAGCTTCCCATGCAAGATAGCCACACAGTGATCCCGACACTTTTGGCAGTCGGTGCCCAACCTATCAGCCTAGCCTATCAATCCCACACCAGTGACCGATGGCAAAAATGTCTCATTCGCAAGCGTGCGAAGGAAGACTCCGTTCCCTTTTCTATAAAAGGGCACGCTAGCCTCAACACAGCACAGCCTCTTCCCCAACCTAGCCACAATGCCTGGTCCCATAGTGCACAATGAGACCACAGCAACCAATCTTGGAGGTTTCGTGACCATACTCGCAAACCTCACCCGTCGTGCCTACGCGTTAGAAGAACCCCCAGAATATGTTGTGTACCAAGGACCCATGAGCGGTGAAGACCGCCAATTCTGGGCCACTGTGCACATCTACGGTAGGGGTTTGTCGCCAGAACGCCCCTACAGGTTCACCGAAAGAACAACTTCCTTCGAGCCACAAGCCATCCAGCTAGCCGCTCGAGAAGCTATAGTTCAACTCCGGCAGTTGTCGTCCAGAGTTAACTGTCGCTCGTTCTACTACTACCCCAGGCGTGAAGGGTATGGTAGACCACCCCAAGTTGCCAACGGAGATCAGGAGACGGATCCCGCATTGTTGCACCTAGTGCGCTATGTAAGTGCACTAGAGGCATTGTTTGATCAAATCACTATTGATCTGATCGCAGCTCGAGGAGAGCTGGTTCGCCGAGCCCCGGCAAGCAGGGAAGCCGAGTCCGACGCCGACAACCCAGTCGTCCTATTTGGACACCCGATCGAGACCCTGAGGTCAGCTCCAACCAGCGGCCAAGGTGTCTTGATGACCCCAGAAGTGCTTCGTCACCTTTTGGGAGCACACTCCAACGGGATTGTGGCCAACAATCCCCGCGACGGTCATCATCGCTACCTCGACCCTGCGGTTCCTCCGCCATCTCCGACCAATCCCGGCAGTGAGACACGTGGAGAAGCCTCGACATCCACCAGACACGCCCGTTTAGACGTAAACGAGGTAGACTAAGCTGTACGAGTAGTGCCGAGTCTCAGTGTATCCCCGCTTTGTAATCATGTAATCTTGTGTATTATCGCAGCCTGTTGTTGTGCCTCTGTTTTTATAGTAGCCTTGCGTAGTTTGTCAGCGCATAGTTGCACGTTTCCGGGCACAGCTACCAAAACCAGACCCGACGACACCCACAGTAACACGTCTCTTTATGAGATATGTGTATCTCTGACACTGACCACGACCTTTGGAGCTAATCTGGCAGATTTATTACCTTTCACCATGGTAAATAAAACCAGCCAGATGCTATATAAGAAGGCCACCTTGTGACCTTACTCAGCAACCCTCACCTCGTGCACCACTCCCACGACCATTTCTTACCATGCCGAGCCCTAGTATTTATCGGAGAACCCCAGATGCAACCCCAGGTAGCTTTGTCAAAATATTGTGGGACTTTACCTGCAGTACCATGGGTTCTACCCAGCCACCCCAGTACGAGCTGTTCAAATCGAGAATCACCCCTTCCACCTCGGAATATTGGGCAGCAGTACACATTCCTCCCGTAGACCCCAACCAAGATCCAACGGAGGTTTCCTTCGTGGGGAAATCTATGCCAACCCCACGTTTGGCCATAGAGGCTGCTGCGAACGAAGCAATTGCTCGTCTTCGATCCGCAGTGCCCTATGCCCGCGAGCGAGGATATTATTACTTCCCGAGCCGTGCAACGCCCGGGGGAGTAACATCTTTCCCCGGTGGGCGGATTGAGAGAGACCCAGTACTAGCCAACCTCATCCAGTACATCATCGCTCAAGAGCATTTGAACCAGCGAGTGATGGATTATCTCCAGAATCTCACTGATCTGAATCCTCAGATTGCCATTGGCAGACCACTGAGGCCTGATCCGGAGAGACGCATACATCGACTGATCAATCCACTTCCTCCGATAGAAGAGGAGAGCGTTCCACTACCAGAGACTTTTCCTCGAGACCCTGTCCAGTTACCATTCTCATTTTAGACGTCACTGCTACATTTGTTATTTCAGCATTTACTATTATGTTGTAACTTATGCATGGTACCTCGAATTTGTGCGGCAAGTCGAGTATTTAGTTTCTACGTTTGTGAGTGGTTTTCTTCGTGAGTAGCCTGTGTAACCGCGAAAAATCCTGGAATGAGATTTTCTTTTTCCAAAAATTGCTGCATCTTTTATTTCCCCCCGCTGCATGGATTATTTGTTTTATTTCACGCAGCACCACGGCAGCAGACCCACAACCACTCGGACTCTTACACTACCTGAAATACACGCAACCATGTTGCATCTCACCCAACCACCCCCCTAAGTGCTCCACATGCATCCAAGGGAGAGATTAGCGGATAGTCATCCGGACACCATCCACCTCCAACACATCGGTAGCGGTAAAACACTCGGGATTACGCCTAATCCTCGTGATCACCGCCACCGCGGAGAGCCAACACCCGAGCGGCAGCATCACAACGATCATCATAGATCATCGCGCACAGGAGCACAGAGAGCCCCAGCACTGCCGCCAGCCCTCCACACACCAGGATCATGTACCAGTCCGGCACCGTCTCCGCCATTGGAGCCTCGTCTCGAGCTCCGGTGAACGGGAATCGAGGAGAAGAAGAAAGAGAAGCGAGGCCGGGTGCGAAGTTGAAGTAGGAGCACCGCGGTCGTTTTATAGCTCGGGATCGGTGTATGGTGGACGAGGTCCACCAGCGCCGCTCGTCGCCCGATCGCCGGTGTTCGGAGGCGAATCCGCGAGCAGTGCCGACAGCGCACTGGCCCGCGACGTGAGTGCACACTGCACCGGCAGCAAGCACGCCGCGCACTACCGCAGTACGGCCTAGATGCCCTACGCGCTAGTCGTCACCGGTGGAGAAAGCCAGGAGAACGCGCGGGAGAGAGGTAGAAGAGAGAGCCAGAGGAAGAAGGAGAGACTGACAATGGGCCCCGGTCCCACCTGTCAGCCAGAAGGAGCACTGTGCTCTCGGGTACGACCAGCGTATTGTTGAATTTAGAATTTATTCTAAATTCACTACGTCCAGCGTAGAAATCGCTCGTTTTTCTAAGCGTGGAACTTCTCCGCACAGCACTAGTGCCACACTGTAGTTATTCACCACTTAGTGCCCTCTCACTGTAGCCTCCTTTTTACCGCTTGTGTAAATGATCTTTTGATCTGGTAATAGTATTTTTGTTTTGCGACCCTTAGCAAATCTCGAGGACTAGATTTTTCTTAAGGGGGTTAGTATTTGTAACACCCCAAAAATTTAACCAAGTTTTTGGTATTAAAATTTTGCCAGGAGTTTTAAATTTTTTGCATTCTAGACTTTTCTGTGGATTTCAGAAAGAAAACTCTTCTTTTTACGTTAATGAGTTTTATTTTTCCCAAGTGGAGCTTTCCAAAAAATTTGGACTTCTATGCCATCTCATTAAAACAATTTCTAAATCAGTAGATTTATATATTAAATTATTTCACCCTGAGCTTTAATCATTAAAATGACTTGTTTGAGTTTTGGAGCTCTTTTTCTACTTCAACCAGTTGATAAACTTAACTAAAATTCAACCAAAATTTGGAGACATCATGTGAGGTCTCTAAATCATTTCTGTGCAATTATATATCTATTTCATTGCATATTAGGAGTTTTGTGCCTGTTTTTCTTCCCTGGTCCAGGGGACAGTTTTGCACTACAACCCAATTAAATATTTCCCTAGAGCCTCCACCAAAATTATGGGATATCAGTAGTAGCATGCCATCCAACTTTATGCAAAAACATAGTGATGTTCTTTGGAAAATTTGAGTGCATCAACCTCTTTTTCATTCTGGACCAGACTTGTGTTTTCTACTGCAACCCTGTTATTTCTTACTCTAATGATCTGGTGCTTTCTCATGCTTGTAGTCAACCCTGCAAAACCCCTAAGTCCAGGAGCATGCCCTCTTTGGAACATTATTGGTCCATGTAATGATGCCATCTACTCCCTGTCCAGAAGTGTGGTTTTGCAAAACTTGCACTAACAAGTTTCTCCTTTTTGCAAACCAACTTCACCACCCTCTCTTGCACCCATAGAGACACTGATCTGGAGATTTTGGCCACTCCAAGAACTACCTAGGTGCCCTTGGCATTTTGTCAAACACTCTGAGTGCACAGCCAGATTTGGCATGAATCCAAGTTTTCATGGTGAACTTGAGCCCCTGACCAATCCACCATGTCCCTCAGTCCCCTTGCTAAGCCTAGACTAGTCCTGTTAATTGCCAGCCTCAACCGCAGCCTCTAGGATGCCCTAGCATTTCGTCGAGCATGTCCCGGGCGTGCTCTGGGCGCGCCCAGAGCGTGCGTTTGGCACCCGTGCGCCCGAGACGCCGCGTCGCACCCCCGCACCCAAATCCGGCCCGTGACCGGTCCCAGCCAACACTCCGTGTTCCCCTGCACCGCCACTCCACCCCGACCAACCTGGCACCCCACAGAGCCACCGTCAGGACGGCCGTGGCGGCTAGCTGGCGGACGCTTGCAGCCCCGGCCGTGTCGGCGCCGCCCAAGCCACCAGCGCTTGCCACCTGCCTCCTGGAGCAATGCGTGCTCATCCACAACTCCATCCTCTAGCGCGTGTCGCCGCAACGTCGCCCTAGCTACAGAACGGCGGTCGCCGGCAAGCTTATCCCCGGCCGCCGCAAACCGACCTCCACCGCCTATATAAAGAGGCCCCGAGCTCAAACTCGCACGCAGGCAGCCTCACACCGTCCCACTCGTGGCCCCTTAGCCGTCAATCGATGGGAGAGGGTCGTCTCCTTCCTCTCCGGCAACTCCAGCCGCCGTCACTAACCAGGCCATTCCGGCGCCACCAGGACCTCCCCTCTCCACTCTCTCCACCAGGAACCCTCTCATCCTCCCGTGAGCCCGTCCCCCTACTCAATCTTGATCGGGACTCGCCGGGGGCGATATTTCACTTTTTCCGGCAACCACCATCCGCCGCGGAGCTCGCCGCCGGCAACTCCGTCCACCCCAGAGGACGAAACCACCACCGGAGTAACCGCCTCGACCCCCTGAGCCCACGGGTGACCTCCGGTTGTTGAACGGTGCCGCCGTCCGCCGGCGAGCGTCGATGGAGTCCCGCCCCCTCTCTCGAGCGGAGGAAGAGGAGGGAGGTGGGCTAGTCAAACCTGACCAGTGGGCCAGGCAGGCCCACTGTCAGTGACTCAGGCTCAGTCCACACTGGATAAGTGGGAGCACATTTCAAGAATACGCCTTCGACGTGTACGTATTTTCGAAACGTTTTTCTTTTCCGTTTTATTTTAAATAACAGATTTTTTGACCAAACTTTGACCAGCTG
This sequence comes from Triticum aestivum, assembly GCF_018294505.1. Classification (NCBI taxonomy): domain Eukaryota; kingdom Viridiplantae; phylum Streptophyta; class Magnoliopsida; order Poales; family Poaceae; genus Triticum; species Triticum aestivum. The sequence goes on from NC_057795.1 coordinate 339,498,106, forward strand.
TACCTTTTTAAATACAGCTCCAAATGAATTAATTCTTTTTCCTACCACTTTCAAATATTGTCTAGTTTATTTTAAGATTTATTTGAAAAAATTTCAAGACAACTTTTTGTGCTATTTTGTTTTTGTGTGTTAATGTTTATATATTCTTTAAATAGGATTTTTGAAGATTTCAAGATGTTTTGAATGCACCCTTCTTTTCCATGACCTGAAGGCAAGCATTCTGAACCCTGGTGTAATTTTTTGTGTGTGTTGTTTGACTCGGTGACAACCCCACCCCGGCACGTGCGTGCGTCATTTCATGTGAGGATGTGATCCTATTCATGGGTGCATATTAATGAGTTTATGCTAATGAAGTTGACATGATTTGTAATGGGAATCACCGTCATACGTTTTTCATACATACCGGAAGGGAAGCCGGGAAGGCCTCTGTCTTGGGTAGACACGGTCTTGTCCCTAGCCCTCCGTCGAGACGGTCGTGACCGGTATGGCATGAGGGGTATGTCGTGTGATGTGCCCAGCTGTTGTTTGAGATATATGCATTGTTATGCTAATCATGCAGGAAATATTACAACCTCCTGAGTCGACCGTAGATCGAGTCTTGTGCCAGTAACCCCCATACTTGCTTCGTACTACCACTCGTCTCTACAATAAGTAGGGTACGGTTCAGTAAGTTGTCAACCCCTTTCCTAGCACACACCGTACAGAGAGGCCGTGGTGGAAGATACTGGAGGCATCCGGTAGTCATGCCACCGGGTCCGGGAGCATGGGTGTTTCGGTTGTAGCCGAAGGGGGTAGCTTCCCCAGTCTTGCGCGCGGTATAAATTTTGTGATCCCATGTTACGTCGAGGTTGTAGCCTCCCCACTTAGAGTTTTGCTTGACAGGTGTCGTGGGTGATTCCAGACACAGGTGAGTTAAGCTGGTGTGTGCAAGTTAGGTGTGTTTTCAACAAAAAGACCGTAGACGGAATTAGTCCCGATGGACTAATGGAATCCGTTACTCGTGGGTAAAGAGTACACCCTCTGCAGAGATTAAAACCTATTCGAATAGCCGTGTCCATGGTTAAGGACTACAGTCTGGGATGGGTCAAGTGTCGGTCTTAGTGTCGGTCTTCGGAGGTGAAACTGTTAAACCAGAACTGGAATTACTACCTGTGACTTGTGATATTTATGATCATTATTATTGTTGACTAACCCGTGTTATTATTGTTATTATCGAGTATCTCTGGGATGGTTCTACCTCCGGGATATTCACTATGATTGTTTCTTGTAAAGCCCTGCATGTGGTGTCGCTTAGACGCCCGACTGTGGTATTTCTTTTAAATCCCTGTATGTGGTGTCGCTCAGACGCCCGACTGTGGCATTTCTTTTAAAGCCCTGTATGTGGTGTCGCTCAGATGCCCGACTGTGGCATTTCTTTTAAAGCCCTGTATGTGGTGTCGCTCAGACACCCGACTGTGGCATTTCTTTTAATGCCCTGTATGTGGTGTCGCTCAGACGCCCGACCGTGGCATTTCTTTTAAAGCCCTGTATGTGGTGTCGCTCAGACACCCGACTGTGGCATTTCTTTTAAAAGCCCTTTATGTGGTATCGCTCAGACGCCCGACTGTGGCACGTTTATTATTTATTTCATAATTTTAATATTGCTATGTTATTGCATATTCATATTTAATATGCTCGTAGGCATCAGAGTTTTATTTATCATTGGTGACTGACATCATGTTCTTATAATATTTTCAGCACATCGCTGTCATATTATGCCTGTGTTCATAATGTTTGCGAGTACATTCAAAGTACTCACTGGCTTGTCCCTGGCTATTGTCTTGGCCAGATTTTCTTGCGCATAGAGGAGCGACCAAGCGAACAGTCCCGGAACTTAAGCAACGGTGATAGCAGTCTCGCGAAGATAGGAGTTAACCTGGTCAGCTGTTCCTGTGGAAACATGGAGTCCCGTAGACATTGATGATCCACAAACCGCTTCCGCCGTCAACCACTAGAAACCATTTGTTGTACTCACAGGCCAGAATGGTCTTGTACTACATATTTTGTATTTTGCTTGGAATTTCTGTATCAAGTTGGTGCCTCATCAGCTAATAGTTATCCTGGGGCTGGTGAGCACAAGGGCCATTTTCTGGGAATTAATACCCGGAGAATCGGTCCCCACATATCTCTCAATGATTGGATCGAGTATCAGGGCGGCCAAATCCTCGTGACAGATGTTGGTTGGGTGATCCCTGCGATCAAAAGTGATCGGATAGGCTGACCATGGATTGAATTTTGGGGCGATAGGCTCTACGGCGTAGACGTCCCTAAGTGCGCGCTTGCGCTCCCTTTTGGGAATGTGACTGGCATAGATCATGTTCACTGTTTTCACCTCGGGGGGAAACTGCTTTTGGTCCTCGATGTTCGGCTGACAGGGCTCATCATCATCCTCACTTGGAGATCCCTTTCCCTTGTGTTCGGTATTTAACTTACCGACCTGTTTGAAAACCCAACAGTTTCTGTTGGTGTGGTTAGCAGGCTTGTCGGGTGTGCCATGAATCTGACAAGGCCTCTCAAGGATTTTGTCCAAGTTGGATGGACCGTCCCTGTTGCGTTTGAAAGGTTTCTTCTGCTGACCGGATTTAGAACCACTGAATCCGACATTGACTGTCGTATCATCTGCGTCATCATTATTGCTCCGGCATTTCTTTTTATTGCGGCATTGTTTACCATTGCCGTCCCTGGCCTCAGAAGTGCCAGGGTTGCCAGAGTTGTTGCTTCTACGATCCAACCAGCTATCTTCACCCGCACAAAAGCGGGTCATGAGTGCAGTTAAAGCTGCCATGGTCTTTGGCTTTTACTGCCCAAGGTGTCGGGCGAGCCATTCGTCCCAGACGCTGTGTTTGAAGGCTGCTAAGGCTTCGGCGTCTGGATAGTCCATGATTTGGTTCTTTTTAATTAGGAACCGATTCCAAAGATTGCGAGCCAATTCACCTAGTTGCTGGATTATGTGACTTAGGTCATCAGCATCCGGTGGCCGGACATAAGTGCCCTGAAAGTTGGCCCGAAAAGCATCTTCTAAATCTTCCCAGGTTCTAATGGATTTCTCTAGGAGGCTGTTCAACCAGTGTCGTGTTGGTCCTTTCAGCTTTAGAGGAAGATATTTAATGGCGTGGAGGTCATCTCCATGAGCCATATGAATGTGGAGAAGAAAATCTTCAATCCAGATGGCCGGATCCGTCATTCCATTGTACTGCTCGATGTCTACTGGTTTAAATCCTTCCGAAAACTGGTGTTGCATTACCTCATGGTAAAGCACATAGGGTGTGCGACACCTCTATACTGTGCAACATCACGGCCCTGATCGGGTGATATCTGAGTTTGGTACTGATCCCGAATATTGTAATGTTCATCACGCCGGGCTTCATAGTCGTTATCTCACGCTGGGGCACAACCTCTTGATCCGTAGATAGATCTGGTCTGACTGGCTTTATTGGCCAGGTCCTGATGTAAAAATATGTATAGCCTGCAACTGCATTTTCCTTGCCTTTTCAGCGAGGGGGAGCGGGTCGGTGTTCGGCTTGATGTGTCGTTTTGTCCTGTCCACGTGGTGGTCAGTCTGGTTGATCTGCATAATTGTATTTTGATGGTATTGGCTCAAGGGCTTCGTCGTTGAACTGTGGCAACAGCTTGCGCTTGGGGTAACTTTTTACTGGTCACTCAGGACTGTGTTCCTCGGCGGCTAGGACCTTGGTCCACCTTTCGTTAAGCGTATCATATTCAGCTTTGAGCTGCTGCTGTTTCTTTTTCAGGCTCCGTGCGGTGGCGATGAGCTATCGCTTGAAGCGTTCTTGTTTGAGGCTTTCCTCTGGGACAATAAAATCTTCGTCACCAAGGCTAACATCCTCTTTAGAGACTGGCATATAGTTGTTGTCCTCCGAATCTTCATGATCAGCGTGTTCGGGGCTATACTGACCCTCCTCCCTCTCATCATGTTCAGACGTGGGCTCAACCGGGTGTTCGGGGTCTTCGGCCTTGTCCGGAGTCTCATTGTCTCCGGTGCCGGTGTTGCTATCCCTCGCCCGACACGATCGTGCACGGTGCCACTAGCGCTGATGCTTTGGTGGTTCATCGACAAGCCTTTCCTTATCTGGATTCTCAATGCCCTCATCGTCCTTTTTAACAGGAGTGTCCACCATGTATACGTCATAGGTAGAAGTGGCTGTCAAACGCCATGTGATGGGTGGGGCTTGGCATGGTTTGGCGTCGGCATCGTCGTCCATACCGTCGATGTCTTCGGACGCGTAGTCTAGCATGTCGGTCAGATCCTCAACAGTGGCTATTAAGTGGGTGGTGGGTGGGGCATAAAATTCCCCGCTCTCAGCCCCCAGCCCAAATTGGGTGTAGTTCTGAGGCAAAGCTTCTGTAATGGCGAGAGACTACATTAAGCCTAGTGTTTCGTCTAAGAGCAAAAGCTAGGTAGGAGTCTACGGATCTGCAGGGCTGAGCTCGGTGATAGACACCTGATTGGGCCTGATCAACGCAGACCTCGACGGTTCAGAGTTGTCGTCCAGAGTCCAATATCGCATCTGGGTCTCCGGTCAGAAGTTCCATAATAGGAGAGAGTCCAGCGGGGCTGATCCTCCCGTCTTCGGATGATACAACATGCTTTTGATCTAAGGCCAAGGCATGCATGAGTGTCGACCCCTAAATGGGATCTTAGAGCGGATCCGAAGAGCTTCCTTCATGAGGGCAGGGGGCGGCAACCAAGGCCGCGAACCCCTCGAAGATCAGATCTCCTCGGATATCGGCGACGTAGTCCAGGTTTCCAAACTTGATCTGGTGGCCGGGGGCGTAACTGTCGACCTACTCAAGGCGACCGATTGAGTTGGCACGAAGCACGAAGCCGCCGAACACAAAGACCTGACCGGGGAGAAAGGTTTCCTTGGATGTAGCACCATCGTTGATGAAGAGGCAAGCCATCAATCCTTCTGTTGACAACACAGCGGAGCTCTCAATGAAAGCACCAATGTCGGTGTCAAAACCAGCAGATCTCGGGTAGGGGGGCCCAAGTTGTATGTCTGAGGATCAATGGTAACAATGATCAAAGGGACATAGTGTTTACCTAGGTTTGGGCCCTCTTAATGGAGGTAAAACCCTACTCTTGCTTGATTATATTCGATGGGTATAAGGGTTACAAGAGTTGATCTACCTCAAGAACGTAATGGCTAAACCCTAGCTTGGCTAGCCTATCAATGTTGTGATCATGCCTCCGGTCTAAATCCTCCAGTTTATATAGATACCGGAGGGGCCTAGGGTTGTACAAAGTCAGTTTAACAGAAAGGAAATAGCATATCCGGACACCTAAACTTATCGTTCACGCATACGGGAGTCCCAACCGGACACGAGAGGTGGTCTTCTTCCTTGTATCTTGACAGCCCATTAGTCCGGCCCATATCGAATAGACCAGACGCCCGAGGACCCCTTAGTCCAGGACTCCCTCCAAGAGCCTCGCGAGGAGTCTTGCTCATGAAGCTTTCTAGTGGGCCACCTGTTGGGCCCTCAACACGCACCGCGTCCTGGGCCGAAGGTAGATGGGCCTGGGTACCCCTTGTCCCATGAGCCCGACAGTACATGCACAAGAACCAGCTCTACCACACGTAACCCAGACACTGCCAGATTGTACCCCTACTTCGATGGACAGAGAACCAGCTTAACCCAATCTAACCCCAACCCCAGCAGATAGTAACCCAATTCCAGTTGACACAACACCATCTCCACCACAAAACTCCCAAACAAGAGCAGTTAGTAAGGTAGCTCCAATGCCCAAAGCGCCAGGACTACCATGGCGAACCCCAACTCCACTAGTTAGTACACCTATTCCTGTGGACGAAGCACAACCAACCATTCATAGTTTAGCATCTATCGCATTTGACGTTGTTAAATCCTATGTGCTTATCATCCCATCATGGAAATATTATACTAAAGACGAAGGAAAAAGCCAGCTGCAGGTGTTCTTCCAGGAGTTATGTGCAAGTAATTTTATTTGTCGCAATTACTTTGCTTTGTCCCATACATTCTACCTCCATGTTGGTTATAATACAAAAAATATTCCCATTTTTCTCTATAGAGAAGGACTGATTTGGAAACTCGGAATAAGGTAACATGTGCTAATACCTCTTCTATCTTCAAAATTCTTTGTGGCAGTATCAGAATTACCTGAAGAAAACGTACTTCACTGGCAAGGAAACTCATCAAATTCCCTTACTTTCTCCCGAGACACATTTACGAGACAATGATTGAGAAGGCCTTGTTTTGTACTGGTCTCGAACCAAGAATGTGGTAAGGTCTATGAGATCATTTTTATTTTGAAGTACTACATGTCTGCGTCTTACTGTACTCTATTCGTGTAGAACAAGTGCTTAAACCTGAAGAACAATTTTTCTCATTTAAGATTTCATTGCTATGGTGCATATTGCTTTGCTCTTGTATCATTGTATTTACTCATACAAACTTGTTTTTAAACTGAAGGATCCAATCGAAAGTCCAATCACACAACAGGTATGTTTAAACGTGTTTCTTTAACTGGTTTGCTCTTCGAAATTGCTCTGCTTATTTCAATTTCAATTGTGTATACAGTTGACTTCTCATATCATGCACATTGCTAGCATCGCAATAGAGCCAATAGTGTTGTTGTACATGTATACCTGTGGTACCCATCTGAAATCTTGTTGTGTTGTGCAACTTCCCACACTTGTATTCTTTCAATGTTGCTTTGTCTTGAACTGATATGATTTAAACTGTGTCTCTATTTTGATTTGGCGAGACAATGAAGTGACCATATCACATAGATATATGTTTGTTTTATGCTTTATTTTGTACTACTTTGCAATAGAAGACTTAGTAGTTTAATCCTGTACATGTTACTACTGAACTAGTTCACCGAAATGAGTTTCATATACTACATGCTAAACCTGTCATGTGTCTGCTTGTTTCTTCTTTTAGAATGCTGATAGAATATTGGGGAAGAGTACCTTAAACAATGGTAAAGGAAGTAGTGCAGATAAGGTTCAGGATAGTGAGACATCCTTGTTGGTCTCCAAAAATGTTGATAAAATAGCTAAGGAAAAACTATCTTGAAGACAGTGAGACAACCCCAAAGTCGTGTCTTGATGTAGTGTTTGAGTTACTGGCCACTACCGCTGGCACAAGTTCTTCGAACTCATTATCTGAATCAGTTCGATTTCTTGAGTCTCAACTACAAGATGAAATACATCGATCAACTATGTTGCAACAAGAAGCCAAAGGACTAAGGAAGTCCTTGGAAAATTCAGATGCATACTTTCTAGTGCAACAGCAAGCGTTGGAGGATTTTAGCTCCAAACAAGAGAAAGCTAATAAGCTTGCTAAGCTTATTGCTAGCATTGTGGATACCCAGGATAAAGTTTCTTGAGCTCTTCTGAAGTTGTTTCAATTATGGACTTTTTTTGCTGCCGCGTTTATTTGCACTGGTGGCTAATTTAGACGCCCAGTGTATGTAATATGTTGCTTTGTACCCTATATTTGCACTGGCGGCAAACTTTGATGCCCAGTGGATGTAATATGTGTAATAGCCATAATAGCCTAGCGTAAGTTGCTTGCTTATTTATTTCCTTATTGTCTTGTTTATTTGTTTGCTTGTAGTCACTGCAGTTCTTTTTCCGCGGTTTGCTAGTGGCCACAATAACCTACTTTTAAAAACTAGGCCACAATAACCATGCGAACATATAGAATGTTGTAACCATGGTCCTGCTACCTGTTGTAGTGGCCATGGGCCTCCTACGGGCCTTAGGATCCATGGGCCTTCTACGGCCCATAGAATCAATGGGCCTTCTATGGGTCGTATAATCGATTGGCCAAATATGGGCCATACTATTCGTGGACCAATAACGGACCGCAATATGGGTCGTAAATGGGCTAGAGTGGGCATTGTCTATTTATGGGCAGACCATAACGGGTCATTAATAGGACGATATGTATAGCGGGCTTAATTCTATCGACATGCATAATGGGTCGTTAATGGGTCGTATTTGCTGATGCTATGAAAACGGCCCAACAGATTGGAATAATGAGTTGTTAATGGGTAGAAAGCGATGTATTGTTCATTATGGGCCAGTTTCACCACGAGCCATTAAATGGGCTGAGAGTTACAAAGGGCCTTATATGGGTGAAAGACGTCATGGGCCATACATGGGCTAGAAGTTACAACGGGCTGGAATCATATTGGACGGCCTAGATGACGCTATTGGGCCTAATTCAGGTAGGCCATAACGGGTCGTGAGTTAGCAGGTTGTAAATGGGCTATATGTGAACATGTCGTTAATAGGCTTTTCATGGGCCGGCCCGCTACCTTTTGACAAAGTTAAACAGACCGGCCTTTTGACCTGAACGGGCCACTGTTGGGCTGAGCCACATGTCTACTTACCATAGGCGCGTCCCGTCCATTCGCTGGATGACATCTGTCCCAACGCGGAGTTGGCACGTGGTTCTTTCGGCCAATGAAAATTTAAAATGTGCAAAATCTCCATTGGTCATTGCTGTTAATGGGTTATCGGATCCAAAACCGGACTCGATAGCTTAACGACGACCCGTTATGGTGGATGCCATGTGTCAGTTACCCTTGATGAAAATGCTTCCATGACGCACCATTTATCTTCATGGAAGTAGACACTTTCGTGGTGATAATTTGAGTATTGTCATTGAACACTTCTACGACAACACATGTATGACTATCTTGATTCTGTCATAAAATCATCATCGATGTACATGCATGATAGAAAATGTGACCTACTGTGACAAACATGTATCGTCACGGAAGTGTTTTTTTGTAGTGGAGGAAGATTCTAGAAGCCTTACCGTACAAAACAAGGAAGTCGGATTCGTGAAGAACTTCCGATGTCCTGGACCCTGGGTGAGTACGCCATCTCCCGACCAGATGGGCCGGTCCTAGAACCCCCACAGGTGTTCACTGGTGGACCATATCCACAAGACCCACGATGTATACAAGGAAGGTTCCCAAATACTTGGTGCATACTTCAAGACTTATATGACGACTACACCATGATTTACCATATATGTAGTTGACATATCTGTAACCCTAGACCCCACAGTATCAATATAAACCAGGGGGTAAGGCACATACAAGAAGATAGATAATCTCATGGTAGAATCACATGTACATTGTACTCCATCTACAATCAATACAAACAAAATTAGATCACAGGGTATTATCTCTTCAAGAGAGCCCAAACCTGGGTAAAACATTGCATCTACTATTATCATCGTGTCAGGGCTATCATCTTGGGACCCCCCCTATCTGAGATTTGTCAGAATCGACTTTGACATTGGTGGCCCATGCATGCCCCCTATGATAGTCGCTAGCATCTGATGGGAATCAACATAGGTGTGCAGATCGGATCAAGCATGACCTTTGTGTCGGGCCAGGTCGTTGTCTTCGGCAGCATCATGGTTTTCGCTCACTTGACTAGACACCTAGGCCAAGTCAAGAACCTTGCTCTCGACCAAATCATGCGATTTGGCAACTTAGAGTATGGCGCGGATTCCCTTGGAGAACCCAGCCTCTCGAGCTAGGTGTCAGACTAGATCAAGGAACAAAAAGCAGTGCCCGTCCCGATGTTTATGTCAGATCAGATCAAGGGCGAAGGCAATAATTTCACGTCGAATCAATATCAAGAGCAAGGTAGTATATGGGTCAAATACTACCTAGGGATGAAAATGGAGTGGAAACTTTTCATTTTTCCGAAACAAAGAGGAAATATGATAATCGAAACAGAAATGGATTTTTTATGCGAAAATGGAAACAAAAATGGAACGGTGTTTCTGGTGGACCATGCGTGGAAACAGAAATTTATGTTTTTGTGAATATGAAATTTCCCTTTTTAGAATAGGCTTATGGCTGCTTTGTAGCCCAGCCACCAAACAACACATGATGACACACTCAGCAAAACTGATGATTTTGAGGCCCAACTTCTACTACCACATATATACTTAACTAGGCCTTATGCGCAATTGTCTAGTACTACTATAATACTATGCTAAGTTGCTAACATAATCATTTTATTTTGTAGCCATGTTAATATTTCATTAAATTTGTTAGCTTTTGTGTTTATGTCTCTATGACTCAGGGGGTTTTATGTTCCTATCAACGCTCACTTTTGCTTCTGTGTTCACTATGTATTCGCCCCCTGTCTGTTTCTAGTAGTATCTGTTTCCGTATTCATTTCTGGGGCTTCTATATTTTTTTCGCTTCTGCAAAAAAATGAAAACAAATGTGGTGGCACCCAATTCCTTCCGTTTCTGCTCTGTTTTCATCCCTAATACTACACTCGAAGACTATCGTGATCCTCTATACTTGTGGGTCATCAGTCCATCACTTCCGGACATGCCCCCATGCAGTTTAGTCTTGAAAGCTGCTCGAATCAATGACTATGGCTTCCCTTTTGCAGCTGTCGACGGATATCTGGGAGTGGGAGGTCAGGGAGTCCTGGATTAGCGGGTCCTTGGATAGCTGGACTATATGCTTATGCCGGACTGTTGGACTGTAAAGATACAAGATTGAAGACTTCGTCCCGTGTTCGGGTGGGGCTCTCCTTTGCGTGGAAGGCAAGCTTGGCAATTCGGATATATAGATTTCCTTCTCTGTAACCGACTCTGTGTAACCCTATCCCCCTACGATGTCTATATCAACCAGAGGGTTTAGTCCGTAGGACAAGAACAATCAGAATCATAGGCTAGCTTCTAGGGTTTAGCCTCTACGATCCCGTGGTAGATCAACTCTTGTAATACTCATATCATCAAGATCAATCAAGCAGGAAGTAGGGTATTACCTCCATAGAGGGGGCCCGAACCTGGGTAAACATTGTGTCCCCCGCCTCCTGTTACCATTAGCCTTAGACGCACAGTTCGGGACCCCATACCCGAGATCCGCCGATTTTGACACCAACATTGGTGCTTTCATTGAGAGTTCCTCTGTGTCGTCACCATAAGGTTTGATGGCTCCTTAAATCATCTACAACGATGCGATCCAGGGTGAAGATTTCCTCCCCGGATAGATCTTCGTATTCGGCGGCTTCGCACTGCGGGCCAACTCGTTTGGCCATCTGGAGTAGATCGATAGCTACGCCAGTCGGTGTCAAAACCGGCGGATCTCGGGTAGGGGGTCCCGAACTGTGCGTCTAAGGCTAATGGTAACAGGAGACTGGGGACACGATGTTTACCCAGGTTCGGGCCCTCTCGATGGAGGTAACACCCTACTTCCTGCTTGATTGATCTTTATGATATTAGTATTACAAGAGTTGATCTACCACGAGATCGTAGAGGCTAAACCCTAGGACCTAGCCTATGATTATGATTGTGTTGTCCTACGGACTAAACCCTCCGGTTTATATAGACACCGGAGGGGGGCTAGGGTTACACAGAGTCGGTTATAGAGAAGGAGATCTATCATCCGGATCGCCAAGCTTTCCTTCCACGCAAAGGAGAGTCCCATCCGGACACGGGACGAAGTCTTCAATCTTGTATCTTCATAGTCCAATGGTCCGGCCAAAGTATACAGTTCGTCTATCCGGATACCCCCTTATCCAGGACTCCCTCAGTAGCCCCCGAACCAGGCTTCAACGATGACGAGTCCGGCGCGCAGATTGTCTTCGGCATTGCAAGGCGGGTTCTTCTCCGAACCCGGCGTACCCGTCGTAGCGAACAGTGTTCGGCCTCCCAGCAATCTTGTACTCCTCGGCTTCTGTGTTTCAATAATGGCCATCTCCACGTGTCGAGCAAAGACGAGGGGCCGGGGCATTTTTACATTTGCTACCCTAATCCTGTAAGCGAGCCGTCTATTTGAAGAGACGGGGATCCTCAGATCCAAATCACACCATCTTCTCCCAAGCAAGCATTCCGTAGAGCGCATCTGAAAGAGGCCATCCCATCATGACCGGTCGCCGCAGCTCTTCCTCTCGCTCCCCTAGCTTGAAACCAGGGGATTGGGAAAAGTGTTCCATCCCTCACAGCCGCCTAATAGAGCTGCAGACCCAAGGGTTCCTTCCGCCCGCATACATGGTCCCCGTCCGATCTGGACTAGCCACTTATAATGGCGGGGAGCAAGCGGAGAGATTTCCTAACCCATCTCGGGGGGGGGGGGAGCGGGTATGGCTTATCCCATATCTGCTAAGAGGAGTCGGGTTTCCAATCCACCCATTCCTCCGTGGGGTCCTAGAGTTCTACGGGCCCTAGTTGCATAATCTTACCCCCGCCTCCATACTGCACATCGCGGGTTATGTTGCCCTCTGCGAGCTGTTCCTGGGTTGTGAAGCTCATTTCGAGCTATGGAAGAGGTTATTTTGCCTCGTCCCCCGCAACCAGGAGGGATCTATATATCAAGTGGGCGGAGCTGAAATATGGCGCACCGCCCAGACCGAATACCTGTCCGGTACTCCAAAAAAGGCATCCGAAGACTGGCCTTCGGAGTGGTTTTACGTTGATGACATTCCCCTTCCAGACCCAGTCCGGATAGGCCTTCCTGAGTTTATCAATACTCCACTGAAGAAACACCAAAGCTAGCGCCCCCGGAGCCCCTAGGAAGATAACAAAGAAGTCCTCTATCTGATGAGCAGGATACAAACCCTGGCCAAATCAGGACTGACAACAACCGAGGTTATGTCAATATGCATAATGCGGGGAGTGCAGCCACTTCAATATAGGGGGAAACCCATGTGGCACTTCAATGGAAAAGACGACGCCTCCCGCTGTGGTCGTAAAGGTCCGGACTCCACCACCGCTCTGGCGAGAATACTGTCTGATTTGTATAAAGGAGAAGAAGAGGAGTTCCTCCGCATTAAACCGCGGGATGGATTTTCCATGTACAACCCCCGGAGCTGGGTAAGCTGTCATCCTTTACTCAACACTGTCCATTTTTGCCTCCTTTGTCATAATCATTTACCCTGCTATTCCAAAGAAGGAACTAAGAAAGGCCGTGAAAGAGTTCAGCAGCCCATCTCCGCAGCCAGAGGATCCCGGCTGGGCTCTCGACCCCAGACTTGAAGAAGATCTGGACATATCCATGGATTTTGTCAACGGGACATTCTACCAGGCAAGCAGTGGCGGCTCTTTAGTGGCCATCATTGCGGATTATCCCGGACTGCTTCCTGTGTCACATGTAAGTAAAGTCGAGGTCTTAACTTCCGAAAAGGAGTCCTTCGTTATGCCACACCTTATGCACATGTGTTGCGTCTTTATAGAAACGGCCATCAGGACGCCGCGCGGAACCCGTGGGGGCTCCTCAGCAAAGGGCGCCTGGGCAAGGCAGGATAAAAAGGAAGGCAGTTAGGGCTAAGACGCCGGTGCAAAGGTACGATTTAAACTTGCTCCGTGATTATCTCTGCCGAGATATGACAATCTTAACTATGTTCTGGCAGAAAGAGTAGTCGCCGAACTATATCCGGGGATCCTGCCGGCCACGCCTCAAGCAGCCGGATTCCTGAACCGGTCTCACGGATGGAGGCTGATGTGGCGACAACACTGAACTGTCTTCATGCAGAGGATACGGATAGGCTTTCTGCCACAAATTCTGAAGTGGAGAGCGCCATGAATCACCAGCGCCGACGGGCCGTACTTCGCGGTGGTATTTTTTCTGAAGAGGCGTTTAATGCCTTCAATTCCGGACACGCATATATCTGTGCTGCTCAAGATGGACTTGCTAGAGCAACGGACCAGTATGTGAAGGATATACGGGTAAGAAAATTTGATAAGGATGTGTAGTAGTAGCCCCTGAGACTTGAAACAGTTGGCACAATTGATTTAAGGATCATTGTATGCATATGTTCTTATAGAGAAGAATACCCATTTATCTCAAGAGCTGGAGGAATGTAAGACCCAGCTGAAGGCCACTGCTGCCGAACAAGAGGATTCCAAAAAGGCCTCTTCTGGTAATACTTGCCTTCATAAAGGGATATGCAGGAATGGGTACCAGTTATTAATTCAGCATGGTTTATGAATCTAACAAAATATTCTGCAGACAATCCCGGAGAAAATCTGAAGACTGTGCAAGATAATGAGCCACATCTGCGGAGTCAGCTGAAGGCGGGCGAACGCGTGCTGACGCGGGCTATTCAAGAGAAAAATAAGCTCCAAGATGCCAATATCCGACTAAGCGTCGAACTGGCAGATGTTCGGGCTCAGCTTGCTGACTCCATGAAGGAGAATAGGAGACTTTGACACGACATTTATAGTAAGTGCTTCAAATGAGCTACGAAACAGTTCGGCGAGGAAGCGAATTAACAGAGTTGTGTCTGCAGGTATGCTGACGGGTCGTCCTGGAGAGGAGATGCCTGCATCCGCAGGTGATTTGCCGCAAGATCTGTCACAACTGCACGAGCGAGCTTGGCAGGTGATGTAGGGTATTGCCCAGGCCTTGTGGTCGTCTTCTGTCGTGCCAGGAGGCATGAGAGAGCTTGTAGAGATGCTCAAAGGAGCACGGCGGCGCTTCCGTTTATGGAAGATATCAGCTTGCCAACAAGGTGCGAGGGAAGCTTGGGCCATGGTGAAGACGCGATATGCCAAGGCTGACCCGAACCACATGGCCGAAGTCGGACCGGTGGGGTCAGATGGACAAGAAATACCTGTTAGTCTGGTATATGCCCAAGTAGCGTTAGCTGCAAAGTACTCCAAACAGGATTGTAGGCTAGACAGCCTGTTGGATGGTATAGAGGAAGAATATAGCAAGTCCAAGTGACTATGTAATTAAATGGACCTATGTAGTCCCTAGCCAGATTGAAAATCATTTGTCATGGCGGACCTTTTCGCTTCAGCCCCCGGACCCGACAGTCCGGGGTGTATCCGAATACACTCGCAGTTATGAAAAAACAAGGTATGCATGGAAACCAGGCGTAGGGGTCATAAGTGCGTGAACAGACAAGTACCCAACTAGTTATGTTATATTACATGGATAGTAAGAAACATCTTCCCGCGAGAATAGTTCCGTTAGGGGTTCCTTTCACTGGGTGCGCATGCATCGATGTGCATGTCTAAACTGCGAACAGAAGCATAGGAAACAAAACATCTGGGGATTTACATTGTAATGACCGAGAACGTCTTTTGTTCACCAACCAAATATTCCCTTAAGAACGCTAGCTTTCGGCTTCACCCAGTCTGAGGTACACATCCGGCTCAACCGGCATTAACAATCGCATAGGTGCTCCCCTTATGCCCTAGCCGAATTAACGGGAACGTAGGGCATAAACACAAGATAGGCAACCCAGGACAAAACTTAAGTCATATCGATGCATATAATGGTGAAGAAAAGGCACATATGGAAAGAAAAATGCATATGTGGCTGGCAGGAAGCCATTAAGGTAGTTATATTTAGCTTTCGAATAGGAAGCCTCCAGGTATAGTGTGCACGCATAGTGCGGCCGGAGCGATCAGGGCATCCGTACAGTATTTAAGGCTGTATGCTAAAAAGGGAAAAGAGGGTGAGAAAGGAAGAAAGGGAACATAATTGAAGAAGCGGGGTAAGGAGACGAACACTGAGTTCGGCACTAGGCGTAGAATCTTCGGAGTCTGGCCGCATTCCATGGGTTCGGCTCAAGTCTGTTATCAGATGCGCTGTGAAGAAGGTACGCTCCTCCGGTGAGAACTTTAGCAATGATGAAGGGACCCTCCCACTTGGGTTTGAGCTTGTCCTTCTTCTTCTCGGGGACACGTAGAACTAGTTCGCCAATGTTATAAGTTTTGGCCCGTACTTCTCTACTTTGATACCTTCGAGCTTGTTGCTGATAGAAGTGCGGAATGGGCTTTTGCGACGTCACAGCTCCTCCTCCACAGCATCTAAGTTGTCCTGCCAATCTAGCTCGACTTCCTTCTCTTCGTACATGCGCACGCAGGTGAGTCATGGATTATGTCGCAGGCTAGCACTGCTTCTGCGCCGTACACCATAAAAAATGGTGTGTATCCGATGGTACAATTCGGCATGGTCCACAACCCCCAGAGTACGGAGTCGAGCTCCTCGACCCAATGTGTGTCTGATTCCTTGAAGGATCGCACTAGTCTAGGTTTGATGCCGCTCATGATGAGACCATTTGCACATTCGACAGAGGCGTAGTCGAGCTTGATGCCCATTTTGCCACACCAAGTTTTCACCTCATCGGCTATAAAAATCGAGCCATTGTCAGTGATGATGCTGTGGGGGATGCCGTAACGGAGTACAACCCCTGATATGAAGTCTATCACTGGTCCGGATTCGGCCGTATTCACTAGTTTGGCTTCTATCCATTTGGTGAACTTGTCCACCATGACCAATAAATATTTTTTCTTATGGCTTCCCCCTTTAAGGGGTCCCACCATGTCCAGCCCCCAGACTGCGAAGGGCCAAGTTATGGAGATTGTTTGGAGAGCGGTAGGGGGCATATGGCTCTAATTGGCAAATAGTTGGCAACCAACAAAATGTTGGACAAGGTCCCTTGCATCTGCCCGGGCTGTCGACCTATAAAAACATGTCCGAAAGGCCTTGCTTACGAGTGCCCGGGCTGCAGCGTGGTGCCCACCGAGTCCGAAATGGATTTTGGCTAAGAGCTGCTGCCCTTCCTCTTCGGAGATGCATCGTTGGAGCACTCCGGTGGTGCTCTTCTTGTAGAGCTCTCCTTCATGGACTTTGTAGGCCTTAGAGCGTCGCACAATACAACGTACCTCATTTTGGTCTTTGGGGAGCTCTTGCCTATTTAGGTAGGCCAAGAAGGGCTCGGTCCACGGGGCGATGACAGCCATGATTTCGTGGGCCGAAGGTGTTATTTCGGTGGCAGAGCCTCCGATTACGTCAGATGGTTCGGAATCTGGGGTTGTGTTCGGAGCTGGACTAATATTGCCGGACTCCCCTTCCCATACCACGGACGGCTTGAACAACCTTTCCAAGAAGATATTAGGTGGGACGGGGTCGCGTTTAGCACCGATGCAGGTGAGGATATCGGTCGCTTGATTATTTTCTCTGACCACATGGTGGAATTCGAGCCCCTCGAACCGAGCTGACATTTTAAGGACGGCATTGCGATAAGCCGCCATTTTCGGATCCTTGGCATCAAAGTCTCCATTTATCTGAGATATTGCGAGGTTCGAGTCCCCGCGCACTTCGAGGCATTGGATGTCCATGGAGACTGCCATCCGAAGACCATGCAACAGAGCCTCGTATTCGGCTGCATTGTTGGAGTCTGTGTATAATATTTGGAGTACGTATTGGACCGTGTCTCCGGTGGGGGATGTCAGGACAACACCCGCTCCCAATCCGGCCAGCATTTTAGAGCCGTCGAAGTGCATGATCCAATTTGAGTACGCGTCGTACTCTTTAGGGAGTTCGGCTTCTGTCCATTCGGCGACGAAGTCAGCCAGCACTTGCGACTTAATGGCCCGCCGTGGTTTGTATGTTATGTCGAACGGAAGGAGCTCAATAGCCCATTTAGCAATTCGGCCTGTTGCGTCGCGGTTATTTATTATGTCATTGAGTGGTACTTCGGAGGCCACCGTGATCGAACACTCTTGAAAGTAGTGTCGTAGTTTCCGGGATGCCATGAAGACCGCGTACGCTATCTTTTGATAGTGTGGGTACCGAGATTTGCATGGAGTGAGGACAGTGGACACGTAATATACCGGCTTTTGGAGCGGGAACTTGTGTCCGTCTGCTTCTCGTTCGACGACGAGCACTGCGCTTACAACTTGGTTTGTTGCGGCTATGTATAATAGCATGGGTTCGCCAGTATTTGGCGCGGTCAGGACTGGGTTTGTGGCCAAGAGTGCCTTTATTTCTTCCAGTCCGGCCGTGGCCGCATCCGTCCACTCGAAGTGTTCGGTGCGTCGAAGAAGGCGATAAAGAGGTAGTGCCTTTTCTCCTAAGCGGGAGATAAAGCGGCTTAAGGCAGCCACGCATCCAGTTAGTTTCTGGATCTGCTTGAGGTCTGTTGGGATAGCCAACTGTGACAGAGCTCGGATTTTTGCCGGATTTGCTTCAATTCCTCTATTGGAAACGATGAAGCCGAGCAATTTCCCGGAGGGTACACCGAAGACACATTTCTCCGGGTTGAGCTTGATGTCGTATGTTCGGAGATTGTCGAACGTAAGCCTCAAGTCATCTATTAAAGTTTCAATGTGTCTTGTTTTGATGACCACGTCGTCTACGTAGGCCTCTACTGTCTTGCCGATTTGTTTTTCCAGGCATGTCTGAATCATGCGTTGATAGGTTGCGCCGGCGTTTTTGAGCCCAAAAGGCATGGTGTTGAAACAAAAGGGGCCGTACGGCGTAATGAAGGGTGTTGCAGCCTGGTCGGACTCCGCCATCTTGATTTGATGGTATCCGGAGTATGCATCGAGGAAACACAATGAGTCGTGTCCTGCGGTGGCGTCGATGATTTGATCAATGCGGGGAGGGGGAAGGGATCCTTAGGGCAAGCCTTATTGAGGTCCTTGAAATCGACACATAGGCGCCAGGATTTGTCCTTCTTTGGTACCATTACCAAGTTTGCTAGCCAATCCAGATGTTTGATGTCTCTGATGAATCCAGCCTCGAGTAGCTTGGCTAGCTCTTTTTCCATGGCTTGCCGCTTATGCTCTGAGAAGCACCTAAGAGTCTGCTTGACTGGCTTGTATCCTTTCAGTATATTGAGGCTGTGTTCGGCCAGCCTGCGTGGGATGCCCGGCATGTCTGAAGGGTGCCAGGCGAAGATATCCCAATTCTCACGCAGGAAATCTCGCAGTGCGGCGTCTATTGTGGGGTTCAACTGTGTCCCAATGGAAGCTGTCTTTGTAGGGTCCGTTGGGTGGACCTGGAATTTGACTATCTCGTCCGCGGGTTTGAAGGAGGTGGACTTAGGTCGCTTGTCGAGTATCACGTCGTCTCTGTCCACTGTTGCTCGCAGCGTTGTCAGTTCTTCGGCCGCGAGGGCTTCTGATAATGCCTCCAGGGCGAGGGCGGCGGTTTTATTTTCGGCGCGGAGTGCGACGTCCGGATCACTAGCTAGAGTGATGATTCCATTGGGCCCGGGCATTTTGAGCTTCATGTACCCGTAATGGGGTATAGCCTGGAAACTCGTGAATGCGTCCCGCCCTAAGAGGGCGTGGTATCCGCTGCTGAACGGGCCACTTGGAATGTAATTTCTTCGGACCTGTAATTCTCCGGCATGCCAAATACCACATCCAGTGTGATTTTTCCCGTGCATCGCGCCTCCCGACTAGGGATGATTCCCCTGAAGGTCATGCTGCTTTGCTCAATGTGGCTCTTGTCAATTTCCATCTTGTTAAGGGTTTCCTCGTAGATGAGGTTTAGTCCGCTTCCGCCGTCCATGAGCACTTTAGTGAGCCTGAAGCCGTCCACGATTGGACTAAGGACCAAAGCGGCTGGTGCTCGGACTATTCGGAATTGAGGTTCGTCACTAGCATTGTAAGTTATAGTCGTGTCGCTCCATGGGTTTATTGTTGCCACGTGGCAGACTTCGACGAGGCTGCGCTGAGCTCGCTTGCGCCTATTATTTGAGGAGAAAGTCTCGAAGACTGTACATACCATATTGTTGTTTCCGGCGGGATGTTGCTCTGCTGTATGGTTTAAGAGGAGATCCTCGCCGCTCTTTGCTACCTGCCGGAGTATCCAACATGCTCTAAGGCTATGAGTTGGCGTGGTATCCGGTGTGCTGTGAATTTTGCATGGTCCACTGAGCCATTCTTCCAATACGGTTCTGTGCCTTATATCGGGCTTTGGTTTTTTGGTAATTGAATCGGGTAACTTATGAGAGTTTGCCCTTTTAGTTGGGATGAAGGGTTTAGTGAGAGCTGGATTGTCCCAGAAGTTCATTTGGGTTTTCCAAGAGCTTTCCATCGCGCAGTATTTCTGCACTATGGCCGCTAAGTCAGCAAAGTGTACTATGTCGTGGCAACTTATGGCGTTGAGGATCCCTTTGTCCGTGCAATTTTTGCAAAAGAGGGAGATTGCGTCTTCCTCATGACAGTCCTTGACCCTGTTTACCACAAGGAGGAATCTGGCCCAGTAATGATGCACTGTCTCTTGGGGCTCTTGTCTAATGTGCGGAAGATTGAATAAAATTGGGTGGGTGGGTGGTTTCGAATCCGAATCCTGACCCGATCTGAGACCCAGGGCAAAGAAGCTTCCGAGCTTAACGGCTCGGGCTCTGGGATGTTGCCCAATTTGTTCGACCCGCCGCCCGATCCTAAGTTCGGGGTTTGGGTCATGTCCTCCGCGAGCGGGTGTCCGGCTCAGAGAGCTCGGAAATCCGGACACAGTTCGTCCTCAAAATAGAGGGAGAATTCGTATGATGTTCCTCCACTACCGCTATCTCATGGGTGACCGGCGAAGAGTAAATCTCCCTATGGTCGGGTTTAAGCCCGATCCGATCATAGTCCGTAGCGACGCCCAGGGCGGCGATGCGATCCAAGAGCTCATTAAGGGAGGAGAGTTCCATTGGATCCATCTGTTCGGCGAGTTCCGAATCAATGGGAGGCTGTTTTTGATGACCTGAGAAGTCATCATCGGCGCGACAGCCGATCGGGTGGTCATGACGAAGCCGCCCAGCCGGAGAGTTTGGCCTGGGGCCAGTGCTCCCCCAGAGGTGATGTTGTCCTTGACAACGAGGCGAGCCATCGAGCCCTACTGCGACGACACAGCGGAACTCTCAATGAAAGCAACAATGTCGGTGTCAAAACCGGCGGATCTCGGGTAGGGGCTCCCGAACTGTGCATCTAAGGCTAATGGTAACAGGAGACTGGGGACACGATGTTTACCCAGGTTCGGGCCCTCTCGATGGAGGTAATACCCTACTTCCTGCTTGAATGATCTTGATGATATGAGTATTACAAGAGTTGATCTACCACGAGATCGTAGAGGCTAAACCCTAGGAGCTAGCCTATGATTATGATTGTGTTGTCCTATGGACTAAACCCTCCGGTTTATATAGACACCGGAGGGGGGCTAGGGTTACACGGAGTCGGTTACAGAGAAGGAGATCTATCATCCGGATCGCCAAGCTTGCCTTCCACGCAAAGGAGAGTCCCATCCGGACATGAGACGAAGTCTTCAATCTTGTATCTTCATAGTCCAACAGTCCGGCCAAAGTATACAATCCGGCTGTCCGGACAGCCCCTTATCCAGGACTCCCTCAACACCCCTGGCCATCAGGTGGACACACCCAAAGAAAATGATGGTGAGGATCAAAAGGATGCAACGGAGGGTGACCCTCTCGAAAAGCAATCTAAGTGTCGGCGTCAGCGACGCCGCTCTAAACCCCGCCATAGCAAAAATAGCGATACCGGCACAAGAGAAAATAGCACTCCGGATGATGCGGAAGACGAAAGCAATCCCGCCCAGCCAAGCTTCAAGCAAGCCGGACGGGAGGATGGGCAAGCTAGCCCTGATGAATAGGCAATGGATGGAGACTCAGAGGATGACAATTACATGCCCCTCTACGAAGACGAGGTGAGCCTCGGCGACGAAGAATTTATCGTGCCTGAGGATCCCGTTGAGCAGGAGCGCTTCAAGCACCGGCTTATAGCCACTACAAAGAGCCTGAAGAAAAAACAACAGCAGCTTAAAGCTAATCAAGATCTGCTAACTGATAGATGGACTGAGGTCCTGGCAGCCGAGGAATACGGACTCGAGCGCCCAACCAAAAGTTACCTAAGGCGTAGGTTGTTACCTCAATTCGAGGATGAGGCACTAGAGCCTACACTAGCGCAGGATGCGGCTAACCGTCCACCTCGTGGCCGAGACAAAGCAGCGTATCAGCCCGAACACCAGTGCGCACCCCGTCGCCAAACAAATAAAAACACGAAGGCCCGGGGCTACATGCACGACCTGCGAGACGAATTGGAAAATAAAGCAGGACAGTCAAGATCGATCTACGGATCACGGGGGCGCGCCCCAACGTGTGACGATGACCGCCACACCGGATATACTAAATACAAATCCGGCTGGGCCGAATACAACAGACCAAACTCATTTGAACTGCATCATGATGTAGTCCGGCATAGAGACGCCGCACACCCCCTATGCTTCACTGACGAAGTAATTGAGCATGAATTCCCAGAAGGGTTCAAGACCGTGAACATCAAACCATATAATGGGACAACAGACCCCGCGGTATGGATCGAAGATTTCCTTCTCCACATTCATATGGCCCGCGGCAATGATCTACATGCCATGAAGTACCTCCCACTAAAACTCAAGGGATCGGCTCGGCATTGGCTGAATAGTCTGCTGGCAAACTCCATTGGTAGTTGGGAGAACCTGGAAGACGCATTCTCGGATAACTTCCAGGGCACTTATGTGCGACCACCGGATGCTGATGATTTAAGTCACATAACCCAACAGCCCAAAGAGTCAGCCAGGAAATTCTGGACTCGGTTCCTAACTAAAAAGAACCAAATTGTCGATTGTCTGGATGCCGAAGCCCTAGCGACCCTTAAGCATAACATCCGTGACGAGTGGCTTGCCCGACACCTCAGCCAAGAGAAGCCGAAGTCCATGGCAGCCCTCACGACACTCAAGACCCGCTTTTGTGCAGGCGAGGATAGCTGGTTGGCTCGTAGCAACATCACATCAAGAAATCCTGGCACCTCAGACGCCAGAGATAGCAACAGCAAGCCCCGACGCAATAGACACAAGCGTCGCAATAATGGCGATAACGCTGAAGACACGGCCATCAATGCCGGATTCAGTGGCTCCAAGTCCCGTCAATGGAAAAAGCCATTTAAAAGAAACAATCCGGGCCTGTCCAGTCTGGATCGCATACTCGATCGCTCATGTCAAATCCATGGCACCCCCGATAAACCAGCCAACCACACCAACAGAGAATGTTGGGTATTTAAACAGGCCGACAAGTTGAATGCCAAAAACAAGGAAAAGGGGCTACATAGTGATGACAACGAGGAGCCCCGGCTGCCGAACACAGGAGGATCCCCAAATAAAAACGGTGAATATGATATACGCCACCCATATTCCCAAGCGTGAGCGGAAGCGTGCACTAAGGGACGTCTACGCGATGGAGCCAGTCGCCCCAAAATTCAACCCATGGTCTTCCTGTCCGATCACCTTTGATCATAGGGACCACCCGACCAGTATCCGCCATGGCGGCTCAGCCGCACTGGTCATTGACCCTATCATTGATGGATTCCACCCCATACGAGTCCTCATGGACGGTGGCAGCAGCCTGAACCCGCTCTATCAGGATACAGTGCGAAAAATGGGTATCGGTCCCTCAAGGATCTAACCCACCAAAACCACCTTCAAAGGTGTCATACCAGGTGCAGAGGCCTGTTGCATGGGCTCAATCACACTAGAAGTAGTCTTCGGATCTCCGGACAACTTTCGAACCGAGGAGTTAATCTTTGATATCGTCCCCTTCCGCAGTGGCTATCATGCACTGCTCAGACAAACCGCATTCGCTAGATTCAATGCGGTGCCGCACTATGCCTACCTCAAGCTCAAGATGCCAGGACCTCGCGGGGTTATAACAGTCAATGGAAACACAGAGCGCTCCCTACATATGGAGGAGCACACTGCGGCCTCGCAGCAGAAGTACAGAGCAGCCTCCTTTGGCAGACCTCCAATTCGCCAATAAAGCCCCCGGACACCGCAAGCGAGTCTGAAGTACTCTGCAACAGGATCATCCGGCCCGTCCAGAGCTCGCCTAGCAATTCGGCTTCTGTTCTAGTCCCAGTCAAGCGGTGAAATTTGTGCCGCGCGTACATAATCACGCACTTAAAATACCATGGGCATAGACGGAGGCACAGCTAGAATGCGGTCCACAATGCGGCTCAACCGCCCCAGGACCCGTATACCTTCACCATTTTCTTTCTTCAAGGTCCCTATCTTCTTGAGGCTCTTCCTATAACCTGATTATCGGACCCATCACAGGACGGAAATACCAAGGAGGCAAGAAGCTTTGATGTACAAGGTAATCCCCAGGTGGTCTCTGATAACGATCGCTATACCTGTTTTACATACCCACACGCAGCTCGCTCTTGGTTAGGACATGTCAAATAGTCCTATTTTTCTTATCGCACTACTTGTATACATACGCCTTGACGTATCATTCAAATAAACAAATAAAAATAATGTACATCATCGACTTATTACTACATTTCTTTTTCCTTTTCCTTGATTGTTTATTTATTACAAATCGCACCTGTACACTCTGGTATATTCAGTTCACCAGGGGCTTCAGTGTACCCCATAACACGGCAAGAAAGTCCGAACACTTCCGACAGTGCGGCACCCCGAACTTATAGCATTATATGCATCAGCTCCAAATCATGTCTTGGGTCAATAGTTGGGTTGCCCGGCTCCTGTGCTTGCTACCCTACGTTCCGCTATATCGGCTAGGGTAGTAAAGGGAGAACTACTGTGATTGTGTCACGGTTCTTCCGGACGAGCACCTCAGTAGAGAAAGCCAAAAACTGACTGTCATGATGCGGCGACAGCTAGTCGCTATTTGAGATGTTTCAAATCCTTAAAGATTTTTTCCGCTTCAGGCGAGGAATCGGTCTTTGTACGATTTAGGCGTGTATAGCGCCCCAAGTTTGGCCTTCTGAATACCAGGGGCTACGCCAAAATTTAAAATTATAGAACTTCTATGGCTAAGTGAGGGTGATATAGCTGTATAGTCTGATTGCCTTGTTCGTTGTGCTAAACACCTCCTTAAAGGACCAAAAATTTGGATAAAGAGTGTTTAGATTTATCGCGAACACCCTATACTAGTTACATGGGGGCAGAAGCCGACGACTGGCCAACTCTCAGATTTTATAAACGGCCGCACAGGAGGTAAAATTTTAAATCAACAAGAGTTATATTGTGCAAATGAACTTGTTTCATATTACAGGATAAAATGAGTGCATTCACTCAAAGATTACATTCTTCGCACATTGCTCTGCCACAAGGCGGGAGTCTTAAGTACACTGTCATAGTAATTTTCGGGCCGGCGGTGCTCCTTGCCCTTTGGTGGCCCCTCGGTCATCAGCTTTTCGGCATCCATCTTCGCCCAGTGCACTTTTGTGCGGGCGAAGGCCATGTGTGCACCTTCAATGCAAACTGACTGCTTTATGACTTCAAACCGCGGGCAGGCACTCACAAGCCGCTTCACGAGACTGAAGTAGCTGCTAGGCATAGGCTCGGCAGGCCACAGCCGGACTATGAGGTCCTTCATGGCCAGTTCGGCTGCCTTGTGCAGCTCGACCAGTTGCTTAAGCTGGTCGCAAGGGCATCGGATGTTCTGTCCCAAGATATTGAGACCAGAACAACTTCTCCGTCAAGCTCCCTTCTTCGGCTCGGTAGAACTCTGCGGCATCAGATATGCTGCACGGTAGATCTCCGAATGCTCCTGGAGAGCTCCAAATTCGGGTAAGTAAAAGGAAAGTCTCCTTCACATGCTTGCTTTGCATAATGAATGCCTTACCCGCCGCAATCTTCTTGGCCGCCTGAATCTCCTGGAGGGCCTTCTAGGCTTCGGCTTTGTCGTCCTGCACGCTCTGGAGGGCCTTAGCAAGCTCGGACTCTTGAGTCTTAGATTCGCGCTCCAAGTACTCATATTTCTGGATGAAATCCTGGAGCTCTTTTTGGACCTCGTTGACCCGGGCCTCTTGCTTCTCGCACTCGATGCACTTCTTGGCCGCTTTGTCTTTGGCCACAGCCAGCGCCTTTTTAAGGGTCGCCACTTTGGTCGTGGCCCCTACCAAAGTTTATGACGCTTCTATCAGCGGAAACCATTTTTCCTTTATTAATATACGGACGGGGTATTGCGTACCTTGATTTTCCTCGAGCTACCTCTTCACAAGGCCGAGCTCTCCCTCGGTCCGCTCCAGGTCCCGCTTCAGTCGGACACCTCCACAGTACGAGCGGCAGCGGCCAGCAGCGACGCCTGCTTATTCACATAGACAACTTATGTTAGACTCCTGCGAATGTTATTTGATCCTCTGTTCGGCTTTTCTTTCCGAACACCAAACAGAGCATCAGGGGCTACTGTCTATACTATGATATTTTCTTACAATTTTATTACTTACCTCAAAGCCTGTTAGGAGGCTAACGCAGGCTTTGGTCAATTCGCTATTGGCGGACCGGACCTTCTCAATCACCGTACTCATAAGAGTACGGTGTTCTTCATCAATGGAAGCGCCGCAAAGCGCTTCCAGCAAGTTGTCCGATGTCTCTGGATGGACAGAGGTCATCGGTATAGGCGTCTCGCCCCCCTTAGAGAGAGGCTCCTACCTGAATTCGGAACCACTTGGGTTTCCGGAGCCGTATTCGGCTGGTGGCCAAACTTTCTGCAGCCCCCGTTATTGGAGTCCATGGGGGTCTTCCCCCCATGTGTCTGGCGACCGAGATTTCGCCTGGGGGCGTCTCTGGAACTGTTTCCCCTTGGCCCGATATCCTTTGAGACAACACCTCAGTGTCGTCCGTGGGCCTAGGGGAGGAGGCTGTCGGGAGTGAATCGTTGTGCATCGCCGACGGGCCCAGAGACCCCTCTGAAGAGGAGGATACATCAATGCTGGATTTGGCCGGACTGCAAGTGCACGTCTGGCATGATAAGAAGCAATAAAACAAACATACCGGAAATACTATTGTGTCCGGATACTTACGACTTAGCCAGGGCTTGTCCCTGGGCTCCCACTCCTCGCCGTTGTTGGTGGCGGTGGTGGAATGGTCCGGGGGGAGGGTTCTCCCCTTCTTGGACATCTCGGCCTCCCCATGCGGGGCGGCCTTCCTCTTCTTCCTCCCCCGGTGGGGGGGGGGAGGGATTTCCTCTTCCTCCTCCTCGTCTTCGAAGGAGGAGGGCATATCGACATCATCGGACGTCACATCCGACGTGACCTTGCGGCAGACACCTTCTCTGGTCCCCGTGGCCTTCTTCTTGGCCTTCTTCTCCGGCACCTCATAGGACGCCGGAAACAACATCTTTGTCAGAAGAGGCAATTCTAGATCTTCAGGTAGCAGAGCTGGACAGTCAATCTGCTCTGCTATCGCTACCCAGGCCTGTAAAATCGGCATGGAGGTTTAGATACCTCCCGCGGATGTGCTGGTAAAGGGCATATCTTGCAAAGTATGAAAACTTACCGGATTGGTTGGGCGCTTTGCCCTGAGTGCACGATCTTCGGTTACGAGCGGTGGTACCTCGGTGGCCTTGAATAGCACCTTCCAGACGTCTTTGTGCGTCGTGCCGAAGAGCTCTTGCAGCGTTTAGTGTTCGGCCGGGTCAAACTCCCACAGATTGCAAACCCGTCTCTGACATGGAAGGATCCAGCGGAGGAGCATAACCTGGACTACGTTAACGAGCTTGATTTTCTTGCTTATCATATTCCGGACGCAGGTCTGAAGTCCGGTCAGCTCTTCTGTTGCGCCCCAGACTAATCCCTTCTCTTTCTAGGAGGTGAGCCGTATGGGGACCCCAGATCAAAATTCGGGGGTCGCTGCCCAGTTGGTGTCGCGTGGCTCGGTGATGTAGACACACCCCGATTGCCACCCCTTCACGGTCTCCACAAAGGAGCTTTCGGGCCAGGTGACATTGGGCATCTTGCCCACCATGGCGCCCCCGCACTCCACTTGTTGGCCGCCCACCACCTTTGGCTTCATGTTGAAGGTCTTCAGCCATAGGCCGAAGTGGGGCGTAATGCGGAGGAAGGCCTCGCATACGACGATGAACGCCGAGATGTTGAGCAGCGGCACCACACGCTGAGCAGGAGTTCGTCGCTGCCTCGTTGGTGAGTGGGAGAGGGGGGATGGATAGAGCTCGGGAAACGACGGAGGGAATGCAGCGATGACTGGAGCAAGGGGGTGAGGGAGTCCTGGATAAGGGGGTATCCGGACAGCCGGACTATGTACTTTGGCCAGACTGTTGGACTATGAAGATACAAGATTGAAAACTTCGTCCCGTATCCGGATGGGACTTTCCTTGGCGTGGAAGGCAAGCTTGGCCATTCAGATGTAGATCTCCTTCTCTATAAACCGACTCCATGTAACCCTAGCCCACTCTGGTGTCTATATAAACCGGAGGGTTTAGTCCGTAGAAGACAACAACAATCATACCATAGGCTAGCTTCTAGGGTTTAGCCTCTCTGATCTCGTGGTAGATCAACTCTGGTAATACTCATACCATCAAGATCAATCAAGCAGGAAGTAAGGTATTACCTCCATCGAGAGGGCCCGAACCTGGGTAAACATCGTGTCCCCAGCCTCCTATTACCATTAGCCTTAGACGCACTGTTCGGGGCCCCCTACCCGAGATCCGCCGGTTTTGACACCGACATTGGTGCTTTCATTGAGTGTTCCTCTGTGTCATCGCTGTAAGGCTCGATGGCTTCTCCAACCCTCAACAACTCCGTCCAGGATGAGACTTTTCTCCCCGGACAGATTTTTGTGTTCGGCGGCTTCGCACTGCGGGCCAACTCGCTTGGCCATCTAGAGCAGACTGACAGCTATGCCCCTGGCCATCAGGTCAGGTTTGGAAACCTAAACTACCTTGCCGATATCCGCGGAGACTTGATCTTCGACGGATTCGAGCCCATATCAGGAGCACCGAACGATCGCCACACGCATGACTTAGATCTGCCGTCGGACAGTATTCGGAATATCGCACCTGCTATGACTCCAGACTTCGGTCTGGGGCTAATTGTGCCTCCCGAGGACGGGCGGATGGACGCCGCCCCGGAAGCCGCACACCCGTCAGCGTTAGGGCCGAACGCAGACTCCTCTCCCGGGTAAATATGTATCTCCAGACCCCCGGACCTGTGTTCGGGCGTGGGCTTCGAACCGCGTGCATCCAGACCCATCGAGTCTGATTGGGCTCCAATAATGGAATTCACCGCCGCGGATATCTTCCAGCACTCCCCGTTCGGTGATGTGCTAAATTCGTTAAACTCTCTCTCTTTATCAGGAGACTCTTGGCTGGACTATATCCGGCCCGTGTGGGATATGGAGGACGAAGAAAATCGTGACCCACCCACCACCCGCTTTATAGCCACTGTCGATGACCTAACAAACATGCTTGACGTCGACTCTGACAACATCGATGGTATGGACGTCGATGCAGGGGATGACCTGGAACCACCGCCCATGGGGGCTGGACTGCCACTTCATCATACGATGTCTACATGGTCGATACGCCTAAATAAGACAATTGTGACAAAAAGGACATAACGGAGGATAAACCCCCCGGACAAAAGAAAAAACGACGGTGCAGGCGCCGCTCTAAGTCCAGTCACAGTAAAAATAGCGATAACAACCCAAAAGAGGAGGACACTCCGGTTGACTCCGAAGGCAACAACGACCATAGGGACCAAGCGATGGAGCAGGATAAGCCAGGTCACACCGAACACAGGGAGCAGACGCCCGATCACAGCGATCTAGAGGGCCAAACTCATCACACTGCCTCCAAAGAGGAGGACAGCCCGGTCGACGATGCATTCATCATCTCGGATAAATGTTTGGAATAGGATAAACTCCACAGAAAGCTCCTGGCCACGGCGAGGAGCCTGAAAAAGCAGAAGTAAAGGCTTAAAATCGCGCAGGATACGCTCAACCGAAGATGGAACAAGGTGCTAGACACCAAAGGAAAATGTGGCGACGATCGCCACACAAAGAGCTACCCAAAGCGCAAGCTGCTACCCGAATTCGACGACGAAGCCGCGGCGCCCATTCCGCCAAAAAACAATATGGCCACTAGGCCAGACCAACCACCTCATGGCCGCGGTAGAGCGGACACCGATACCACACACGAGTTACGAGAGCTCCTGGACAAAAAGGCCAGTGCGGCCAGATCCATCTACGGGTCCAGAGGACATGCTCTGATGCGGGATAATGGTCACCACAACAATCATACTGATTGAACACCAGTCCGAAATCAACACCAGGAGCAACATCAGCCGACAGCATGCTGCGACACAGCCAGATATAGAGGGGTTGTGCACCCCCTGTGCTTCACCCATGAGGTGCTGGATCATGAATTTCTGCAGGGATTCAAGCCCGTGAATATAGAGCCATATGACGGAATGACGGACCCTGGAGTCTAGATTGAAGATTTTATCCTTCACATACACATGTCTCATGGGGATGACCTCCACGCCATCAAATACCTTTCCCTCAAGCTAAAAGGACCAGCTCGGCACTGGCTGAAAAGCCTCCCCGAAAACTCAATTGGAACTTGGGAGGAACTTGAGGATGCTTTCAGGGCCAACTTTCAAGGAACCTATGTCCAACCTCCGAATGCAGACGATTTAAGTCACATAATACAGCAGCCCGGAGAGTCAGCCCACAAGCTTTGGAACAGATTCCTCACTAAGAAGAATCAAATTGTCGACTGTCCGGATGCCAAAGCCTTAGCAGCCTTCAAACACAGTATCCAAGACGAGTGGCTTGCCAGACACCTCGGCCAAGAAAAGCCAAGGACGATGGCAGCCTTAACAAGCCTTATGACCCGATTTTGTGCGGGCGAGGACAGCTAGTTGGCCCGTAGAGGCACCAGTTACCCGGGCACATCCAAAACTCGAGATGGCAACGGTAAGCCATGGCGCACTAAGCACAAGCGTCGGAATGGCGATAGTCCGGACAACACGGCGGTCAACGCTGGATTCAGGGGATCTCGGCCCGGTCAAGGAAAGAAGCCATTCAAAGGTAGTAAAGAGGGACCATCTGAAAGTGCAACTATCCCTAGGTGATTTTGGTAATTCCTAACAACATATAGCTCATTGAGCCAATACTATTCCAAGACAAATATTTCAGGAAAGCTCAATGAATGGCATGGCATGGATGATGAAAGTGGATCCCTCAAAATACTAAGGACAAAAGGATTGGCTCAAGCTCAAAAGCTCAAGACTCTACATTTTATATTTTAGTGATCCAAGATCACATTGAGTCTATAGGAAAAGCCAATACTATCAAGGAGGCATGAGGTGTTGCTTGATGAGTTTCTTGCTTCAAGTGCTTAGTGATATGCTCCAAAAACCCTCAACTACTTTCTCATATCCACATATGACCTAAACCAAAAGTCAAACTCGGCCCCACCGATTCTTTCTATCCGGCGCCACCGAGTTCAGATGTCATAGCCACTGCCACAAACCCTAGGCAAATCGGTCTCACCGATAGGGATCTCGGTCTCACCGAGATGGGATTGTAATCTCTCTGTTTCCCGTCATAACATTTTGGTCTAACCGAAGTGAGCGATCGGTCCCACCGAGATTGCAATGTAAACTCTCTGTTTCCCTTTCGTAACATTTCGGTCCCACCGAAAAGAGCGAATCGGTCCCACCGAGTTTACCTGACCAACTCTCTGGTTAGCTAATTACCAAAATCGGCCCCATCGAGTTTGTGTAATCGGTCTCACCGAGATTACGTTATGCCCTAACCCTAACCATATCGGTGCTACCGAGTTCCATGTCGGTCCCACCGAAATCACTAACGGTCACTAGGTTTACTGAATCAGTCCGACCGAGTTTGTTGATTCGGTCCCACCGAGATTGGTAAATTGTGTGTAACGGTTAGATTTTGTGTGGAGGCTATATATACCCCTCCACCTCCTCTTCATTCGTGGAGAGAGCCATCAGAACAAACCTACACTTCCAACTTACCATTTCTGAGAGAGAACTACCTACTCATGTGTTGAGGCCAAGATATTCCATTCCTACCATATGAATCTTGATCTCTAGCCTTCCCCAAGTTGCTTTCCACTCAAATCTTCTTTCCACCAGATCCAAATCCTATGAGAGAGAGTTGAGTGTTGGGGAGACTATCATTTGAAGCACAAGAGCAAGGAGTTCATCATCAACACACCATTTGTTACTTCTTGGAGAGTGGTGTCTCCTAGATTGGCTAGGTGTCACTTGGGAGCCTCCGACAAGATTGTGGAGTTGAACCAAGGAGTTTGTAAGGGCAAGGAGATCGCCTACTTCGTGAAGATCTACCGCTAGTGAGGCAAGTCCTTCGTGGGCGATGGCCATGGTGGGATAGACAAGGTTGCTTCTTTGTGGGCCCTTTTGTGTGGAGCCCTCCATGGACTCGCACAACAGTTACCCTTCGTGGGTTGAAGTCTCCATCAACGTGGATGTACGATAGCACCACCTATCGGAACCACGACTCAAAAATCACCGTGTCTCCAAATTGCGTTTGAAATCTCCAAACCCTTCCCTTTACATTCTTGCAAGTTGCATGCTTTAATTTCCGCCGCTCATATACTCTTTGCATGCTTGCTTGAATTGTGTGAAGATTGCTTGACTTATGCTAAGATAGCTAAAATCTGCCAAACACTAAAATTGGGAAAAGGTTAAGGTTTTAATTGGTCAAGTAGTCTAATCACCCCCCCTCTAGACATACTTCAAGGTCCTACAAGTGGTATCAGAGCTTTGGTCTCCATTTTCTTTGATTTCCATAGCTTTTGGTGGTCATAGCCTTGGTTTCACAACCTAGGAGATTATGGCATCTAGCGAGGGAAGT
The DNA here is from genome assembly GCF_018294505.1 of Triticum aestivum. Taxonomy (NCBI): domain Eukaryota; kingdom Viridiplantae; phylum Streptophyta; class Magnoliopsida; order Poales; family Poaceae; genus Triticum; species Triticum aestivum. Next base: position 339,530,597 of record NC_057795.1, read on the forward strand.
TATCACCGTAGAGGTCCTTACTTTGATGGTACTAATTTTGCTAGTTGGAAGCATAAGATGAAAATGCATATTCTCGGGCATAACCCCACCGTTTGGGCTATTGTGTGTATTGGCTTGCAAGGTGAATTCTTTGATGGGAGGGAACCAAACCGTGAAGCTAGTGCGGATGAATTGAAGATGCTGCAATTCAACGCTCAAGCTTTTGTTATCCTCTTCAACGGATTGTGCCCCGAAGAATTCAACAAAATCAGCCGTCTTGAGAATGCAAAGGAAATTTGGGATACTTTTATTGATATGCACGAAGGTACCGACTCCATCAAGGAATCCAAGTTGGATGTGCTCCAAAGTAAACTTGACAAGTTCAAAATGAAGGATGGTGAAGGTGTCGCTGAAATGTACTCTAGGCTTGCTCTTATCACAAATGATATTGCGGGCTTAGGAAGTGAAGAGATGACCAATAAATTCATCATCAAGAAGATCCTAAGAGCATTGGATGGAAAATATGATACCGTGTGCACATTGATCCAAATGATGCCCAACTACAAGAATCTCAAGCCAACGGAGGTCATTGGAAGAATTGTTGCTCATGAGATGTCACTCAAGGATAAGGAGGAACTTCACAACAAGTCAAGTGGTGCTTACAAAGCCTCATGTGAAGCCCCTACATCATCAAGTGAGAAACAAACATTCAATGAAGAATTGAGCTTAATGGTGAAGAACTTCAACAAATTCTACAAGAGTAGAAGCAAAGAAAGAAGCTCCAAGTCAAGGTCCTACAATGACAAAAGATCTTCCAGTCGAGAGCGCAATTGCTACAATTGTGGGAGACCCGGACACTATTCCAATGAGTGTACGGCACCCTACAAAAGAAGAGAAGATTCTCCCAAGAGAAGAAGTAGAAGAGAAGAATCACCGCCAAGAGAGAGAAGGAGTAGAGATGATCGTTATGAACGAAGAACATCCTGGAGAAGCAAGGATTCGGAAAGGAAGGACAAGTCATCAAAGAGCTACACAAAACGAAGACATCAAGCTCATGTTGGTGAATGGGTATCCGGTTCCGACTCTGAACATCACTCTGAGAGAAGCTATCACTCCGACTCCGAACATACTCAAGATGAAGGTGTTGCCGGTCTAGCACTTGTGTCGACCAACTCCTACGACATATTTGATTCACCAAATGAAGGAATTGGAAGATGCTTCATGGCTAAAGGCCCTAAGGTAACTCACCCCGAGTATGTTGATTTCAATAGTGATGAAGATGACTTGTTAGGTGATGATGATTTACTTATTGACAACTCTAGTGATGAATACTATGATGAAACGTCAATTAATCATGCTAATCAAGATAAAACGAATGACAATGATAAGGAGAAGATTGAGCTTGTAACTAAAGAACTAAACACTCTTAAGTTAGCTCATGAAACTATCTTAGGGGATCATCGAGAACTTTTGAGGACTCATGAGAAGTTACGCTTTGAAAAGCTCAATCTTGAGCAAGAGCATGAGTTCTTAAAAGCAATCAATGATGATCTTCGCAAGAAAAGTTCTTCTTACATTGCCAAGCGTTTACTCTTATCTACTTACATGCCTCAAGTCAAGTCTAGTAACAAGAACAAGAAGGATTCTTCCTCTAGTAGTAACAATAATCATGCTAAATCCAATATTGTTGCTTCTAGTAGTTCTCTTGATTCCACTAATGATTCTCTTAGCCAAGTTACACTTGAGCAAGAAAATAGCTTATTGAAGGGAATTATAGAGAAAGGTGTTTACAAGAGCCTTGCCGGGAGTAAGCAATTCGAGGAAATTGTACGCAAGCAAGGAAGGCACCGGAAGAATCAAGGTGTTGGTTTTGAACGAAAGTTCAATGCCAATGGAGTTGAGTGGGAAGAAGATCAATACCCCAAGACGAAGTTTGTTCCTCAACAAGAGAAGTATGATCCTACTTCCTTCAAGGGGACACAAGCTCAAGATGATCTTCCACCACAAGACCACAAGCACAAAGGCAAGGACAAGCTTCAAGAGGAGATTGATGCATTTGAAGAAGCTCCTAAGGCCTTGGTCAAGTGGGTTCCCAAGACTACGTCAAGTTCTACTTCATCAAGCACGACTACAACTCCAAGGATTCCCATCAAGATGATGTGGATCCCGAAGAAGAAGAACTAGAGAGTTCTTGAGGGTGACTCCGCCAACATTCTTCACTCATATCATTATGGCAAGGACAAGTGCAATCAACTTCCACATCTTGCACTAGTTCAAGGAGTCACAAACCCTCATGTTGGTAAGGCAAGGGACAAGGTAACCTAATGCTTTCATGGACATCATCTTGTGTGTGCATCACTCTATGTCTATGGATATACTTGTTTGTTCCTTGTGGGACTAACCCGTGTAGGTATTGAAAGTGCAACTCACTCCAAAGGATTGCTCCAAATGATCTTCATCAACATTGAGCATCCACATCTTCAACACCTACATGAAGTCATCATCGACAAAACCCAAGGTTAGTTCATCCCTCTAAGGGGGGATCTCACATCTAGGGGGAGCTTAACTCTAAGAATTGAGTCAAAGCAACTCTAATGATGTGAACACATCAATGCATTATGTAAAAGTGGTAACCCCACTTGAGCTTAAACGATGAGTATGACCTATGATCAAATGTTCTCATTTGACTCCTAAGTCAATATACTCATATATAGATGACCTAGTCATCGCCAATTGTTTGATAGATGCTAGAATTGGTTGTGCATGCTTTGCCACATATTTCATTTGCCATTTTATTGTGTGAGCATGTTGGTTGCATATTTAACTCATTCGAGGACATCCACTTGTTGCTTTGATTGATTGGCTTCTTTTTCTTTTGCCAAGTGGATGAACAAGAATGCCTAAGAACCTTCTCTAGCTATCTATGCTTTTCTTGTCTCAAACTCTATTCATGCTACATCACAAAATTTGATCAAGTCAGATTCGAACCACTCTGTGTGAGGAGCACTCGGAGTCCCCGATTCGTCATGGACTTAAACTTCCAAAACTTCTTTGTGTGTTTCGGTCTGACCGATTCTTCCATTTCGGTCATACCGAGATCACTAAGTCGATCTAGGTTTTCAATCTCGGTGCAACCGATTTGAACTTTTCAGTCTCACCGAGTTGCTGTAACTGTCAATAGTTATGCATCTCGGTGCCACCGAGTTGTTCCACTCAGTCACACCGATAGGGTCGGGCTATATATACACACGGGCAAAAATTTGGAAAACTTCTCCAAACCCCTTCGCCCGCGCATAGCTCGCTCTGCCTCCTAGGTCTCCGGATCATCGACTTCGTCGCCAGCCGCCTCCAGTCGCTGGTCTCCGCCGCCGTCAACGGAATTCATCCCCGCCATTGCTGCCGTAGCGAGTTCATCGCCAAACTAGGGTATGGACTCGATCACAGTGCTATCCTCGTCCGATTCCTAGCACATTGTGTTCATTATGATTCTTGCCACGATTGAAACGCATCTATCGAGTCAAAACAATCCTTAGATTAGATGAGATTTGAAAATTTAGGGTTAGGTTTCCGCCGAAACCATCTCGGACCCACCGAGTTGAAAAACTCGGTTCCACCGATTCGGCTAAGGCCATTGCACAAGTGATTCTCGGTCTGACCGAGAATTGCAAATCGGTGTGACCGATTTTAGAACTCAGTGAAATCCTAGCAGTTTCGGTGCGGTGCCACCGAACTGTGACTCGGTATGACCGAGATCACTAGTTTAGGTTCCAAAAGCTGCTTCGGTATCACCGAGTTTGCAAATCGGTTGATCCGAAATGCTTTCTGTGGAAAACTAAAACTAAGTTTTTTGAATCATTCTTTTGCAAAAAATCTCTGCATTTTGTGATGCTCATCCATTCTATCTCAACTACATCCATTCACAGGGTCAGCAGTCAGTGTTTGCAGCATGTCAGACCAAAGTGACAGCCAGAACAGGGAAGAGGAGCAGATTCACATGAGTGAGGGCACTAGTCCCTCTAGTTCCTCAGATGATGGCAGCAGGAGCACTCCTAGCAATTTGCCCAAGGCAGCCACAAGAGCCAGAAGGAAGAGAACTCAGACTCTGAGGATGAGGACTATGTGGCAGCTGAAGATGAGGCTACTTCCAAGAAGATAGTGCTCAAAAAGGAGTGTGGCTCAGCAAAGACCACAAAGCCTGGACTGAATAGGAAGGTCCCTGCCAAGAGGACACCTATGCTAAAGGTCAGAGGATCAACACAAGAACCTGAGAAACCTAATCCCAAAGAGCCAGCTGCAGAAGGAAAGAAGAGGAAGGAAAGGGTCAGAAAGACCATGGCCAGAGTTGTTGGACAACCTTGCATGATGGAAGAAGAGGAGGAAGAAGAGGTTGCTGCACTAGCACCCAAGGCACAAAAGCTGATGGGTGATGCTATAAGGTCAGGGGATGCAACATCAAAGCCCAAAGAAGCACCCAAAGCTGCCTCCAAGGCCAAGTCTGCACCTAAGAGGAATACCAAGAGCATACCAGCTGCTGAGAAGAACAAGGCCCAGTGCCTGAAGTTGCTGCTGAGGAAGAAGATGAAGGACAAGTTCTGAGGAAGCTCAAACACAAGATTCTAGACCACAACGATGCTCATCCAGTGGCTGAGAATATGAAGCTGAGGAAGGATGCAGGGCTCAGGCAATGGAGATTGTCTGATCCCTATGCAATCAGAAGAAGAACTGTTGTTGATTACAGGTTCCACACTAAGGAACAACAGGACTTTTATGAGACTGTGTTGTTGGACAAGAAGCCCATAGTTTGTGACATGAGGTGGGTAGACTGGAAATACATGAAGGAAAATGAGGATCACTACCCAGGAGTATTTGAAAAATTTAAGGCTTGTGGAGTTGATGAGTTTGTTGGACAGAAGTTCACAAACTGGAATGATGAGCTAGTTATGCAATTCTACTCCACAGCTCATTTTTATCCTGATGGCAGAATAGTCTGGATGTCTGAAGGTACAAGGTACTAATCAACTATTGAGGAATGGGCAAATCTGATCAATGCCCTAGAGGATAAAGAAGATGACTTGAATGTCTACTCCAAGAAGAAGAAGGATCACAATTCAATGTCACACATGTACAAGGAGATCCCAGACAAGGCACTGGAGACTTTCAAGTTTGGGTCTGTCCATTTTCTTCTGTCAAGGCTGCCAACAATCAACTAGATCCTAAGGCACACTCTTTTGCCCAAGTCAGGTGACCACAACATGATCAGGGGGCATGCAATTAATTTGCTACACATATTTGATGTGCCACGGAAATTTAAGGTCATGAGCCTCGTAGTTGAGACTATCAAGAGGACAGCAGCAGACCAGAAGAGAAGTTGTGGGTATGCCCCACAAATCCAGGAGTTAATCAATTCCAAGATGGGCACATGCAAATACCTGTTGGATAAGGAACACTTTGTTCTCTATCCAGATTTTGAGGACAATCAAGTTGTCATGAATGAGACTGAACAATCATCAGTGCAAGCTCAAGAGAAAAAGGAGAAAGCAAAGAAGGAGAAGGCTGCCAAGATGCCAACTTTAGAGGAGGCGTCTGAGTACTTTTTGAAGAGCAAGCAGGACCAGCTTGGTTACTTAATAGCATCAACTCTGAGGATTGAGAAGGGGTTGGCCACCCTAACTCAAAACCAGGAGAGCCTGGAAAGAATCATGGAACAAAAATTCTATGACCTTGATGTGAAAGTAACTGAGATTCAGTCAGTTGTGGAGCAGCTACAGGATGACATGTAGGAGAGGAAGGGCAGGACAACTACTGATGCATTTGCCAGAGTACCTCGAGCTCAGAGATCAGTTGCAGAGCCAGTGACAGACACCAGAGCCACTTCATCTACACCAGCTACAGCTCCAGTGCAACCAGCTACAGCACCAACTCCTTCAGCTCCATCCACATCAACTGAAGTCTTCGTCTAAGGAGCCATCTCTACACCACCAACTGAAGACTAAGCCTGAGAGACGAAATAGTACTATGCATTTTCTAGGAACTTTTTGGTAACTTGTTGCCAAAGGGGGAGAAAAATGTATAGATCATAGGCTTCGAGAGAGAGAGTTTACTTTTGTTCTCTCTTGTCTTCGTGGTTGAACTCTATTTTGCTTTTGCTTGCTTGAGATACTATGCTATTATCTGTGAGACATTGATGACCATGTGTTTGATCATAAGCTACATTTATGCTTGTTAGATGACATTATCTTATTTATCTTTATATGATCATTCACTTTGCTTGGTGATGAGTGCATGTATTCAGTCTTTATTATTTTGAGCGCTCCACCAGGATGTATGTGACATGGAAGAGTAACCCATGAGCCTAACTCCTTGTGCATTTGCAGTCCAAAGCAAATCTTAAACTATGCACAAATTTAGAGGGAGCTCTTGCTTATCACATACTTCTCAAAGCGACGATGTTTTTCAATCTTATTATCATTTGTCAAAGCTTTGATCTATATGTTGTCATCAATTACCAAAAAGGGGGAGACTAAAAGTACAACTATCCCTAGGTGGTTTTGGTAATTCCTAACAACATATAGCTCATTGAGCTAATACTATTCCAAGACAAATATTTCAGGAAAGCTCAATGAATGGCATGGCATGGATGAGGAAAGTGGATCCCTCAAAATACTAAGGATAAAAGGATTGGCTCAAGCTCAAAAGCTCAAGACTCTACATTTTATATTTTAGTGATCCAAGATCACATTGAGTCTATAGGAAAAGCCAATACTATCAAGGAGGGATGAGGTGTTGCTTGATGAGTTTCTTGCTTCAAGTGCTTAGTGATATGCTCCAAAAACCCTCAACTACTTTCTCATATCCACATATGACCTAAACCTAAAGTCAAACTCGGCCCCACCGATTCTTTCTATCCGGCGCCACCGAGTTCAGATGTCATAGCCACTGCCACAAACCCTAGGCAAATCGGTCTCACCGATAGGGATCTCGGTCTCACCGAGATGGGATTGTAATCTCTCTGTTTCCCTTCGTAACGTTTCGGTCTAACCGAAGTGAGCGATCGGTCCCACCGAGATTGCAATGTAAACTCTCTGTTTCCCTTTCGTAACATTTCGGTCCCACCGAAAAGAGCGAATCGGTCCCACCGAGTTTACCTGACCAACTCTCTGGTTAGCTAATTACCAAAATCGGTCTCACCGAGTTTGTGTAATCGGTCTCACCGAGATTACGTTATGCCCTAACCCTAACCATATCGGTCCTACCGAGTTGCATGTCGGTCCCACCGAAATCACTAACGGTCACTAGGTTTACTGAATCGGTCCGACCGAGTTTGTTGATTCGGTCCCACCGAGATTGGTAAATTGTGTGTAACGGTTAGATTTTGTGTGGAGGCTATATATACCCCTCCACCTCCTCTTCATTCGTGGAGAGAGCCATCAGAACAAACCTACACTTCCAACTTACCATTTGTGAGAGAGAACTACCTACTCATGTGTTGAGGCCAAGATATTCCATTCCTACCATATGAATCTTGATCTCTAGCCTTCCCCAAGTTGCTTTCCACTCAAATCTTCTTTCCACCAGATCCAAATCCTGTGAGAGAGAGTTGAGTGTTGGGGAGACTATCATTTGAAGCACAAGAGCAAGGAGTTCATCATCAACACACCATTTGTTACTTCTTGGAGAGTGGTGTCTCCTAGATTGGCTAGGTGTCACTTGGGAGCCTCCGACAAGATTGTGGAGTTGAACCAAGGAGTTTGTAAGGGCAAGGAGATCGCCTACTTCGTGAAGATCTACCGCTAGTGAGGCAAGTCCTTCATGGGCGACGGCCATGGTGGGATAGACAAGATTGCTTCTTCGTGGACCCTTTTGGGTGGAGCCCTCCGTGGACTCGCGCAACCGTTACCCTTCGTGGGTTGAAGTCTCAATCAACGTGGATGTACGATAGCACCACCTATCGGAACCACGGCTCAAAAATCAACGTGTCTCCAAATTGCATTTGAAATCTCCAAACCCTTCCCTTTACATTCTTGCAAGTTGCATGCTTTAATTTCCGCTGCTCATATACTCTTTGCATGCTTGCTTGAATTGTGTGAAGATTGCTTGACTTGTGCTAAGATAGCTAAAATCTGCCAAAGACTAAAATTGGGAAAAGGTTAAGTTTTTAATTGGTCAAGTAGTCTAATCACCCCCCCTCTAGACATACTTCAAGGTCCTACACCATCCGGCCTGAATAAAGTCCTGGACAGATTGTGCCAAATTCATGGCACTTCCGACAAACCTACAAATCATACCCACAGAGAATGTTGGGTCTTCAAGCAGGCCGGCAAGTTAAACGCTGAACACAAGGGAACGGAAACACCAAGCGAAGACGAGGATGAGCCTCGCCAGCCAAACACCAGGGGACAGAAAAAATTCCCACCGGAAGTCAAAAAGGTAAACATGGTACATGCAACTCACGCAGAGTTCGTAGCCCCCAAATTCAATCCCTGGACGGCTTGCCAGATCACTTTTGATCACAGGGACTACCCGGCCAGTATCCGGCACGGAGGATTGGCTGCCTTGGTGCTCGACCCAATAATTGATGGATACCATCTCACTCGCGTCCTAATGGACGGCGGCAGTAGTCTTAATCTGATATATCAAGACACCATCCGCAAGATGGGGATAGACCCATCCAGAATAAGTCAAAATAGCGCCACCTTCACTGGAGTGATACCAGGTGTCGAGGCCCACTCCTGGGGCTCCCTTGTGTTAGAAGTAACATTCGGTTCTCCCGATAACTTCAGAAGCGAGGAACTAATCTTCAACATCGCTCCCTTCAGCAGCGGTTATCATGCATTACTTGGAAGAATGGCCTTCGCTTGCTTTAACGCAATACCAAACTATGCATGCCTCAAACTTAAGATGCCCGGTCCACGTGGCATCATAACGATCAGCGGAAACACAGAGCAGTATGCGGCTGCTCTCGCTGCTGGACTCTAGGCGGCCTCTCCCACTAGAACGCATGATCGGTCGTTCAGACCACGGACACGGCTAGACGAGTCCGGTGCACCACCATCAACTATAGCCCGGATAAACCCTGGCTGGGTGCTATACATATATCCCCATAAATGGTACTAGGGGCTGTCAATACATAACAAAGCCCACAATTCGGCTTGCCTCATTAATAGGCAAATATCTTGAACATCCATCAAGAATAACTAACTTTTTGCACGCTTACTCTCTTTTTTCTCATGAGTTTTCGTTCCTATAGACACTACTAGTGCGACACCCTTCCAGGATACGGCACAATGGAGACAAAGGCGCATACGTGCAGCAGGGCCCCGCCCAAAGGTTTCTCTTTAGATTAAGCCCCTGTGTAAACCTTCTTTACTGTCCTTTGTTGCTCGACATCCCATGGGTATTTCATACACCCATAAGGGATACTGCCGTTATAGGCTTTTTGCCACGACAGATCAATGCATGTACCTGGAATTACAGGGTCAAGGGTGTTATTCAGCCTAGTATATGTTATAAAGTCTGAATACCTTCGGGAGTGTTCGGCGTCGCGAGTTTGGCCTTATATGCATCAGCTCCGAATCATGTCTTTGGTCAAATGTTGGGTTAGCCCGGCTCCTGGGTTTGCTGTCTTAGGTTCCGTTCTATCGTCTAAGGCGGCCAAAGAAGAACTACTGTGATTGTGCCCTGGTTATTCCGGATGAGCACCTCAGAGAAAGTCGAAAACTGACTGTCATGATACAACGAGAGACTGGTCAACCACTCGAGGACTCATCAGAATCTATAGGGTTCCTCCGCATTAACGAAGGATCGGTTTCCCGGTCAAGTACGCGCACCGTATCCGGATGCACGCAGATGTACCAGGGGCTACATAGTAGCCCCACCTTTCAAACTCCTATGGCTAAGTGAAAAGTGTTACAGCTATATAGTCCGGTTGCCTGGTTCGACATGCGATCACCTCCTTAACGGACCAAGACGTTGGATCAAGTGTGTTCACGCATATTTTCTCGAACACCTCCGCATTATATGCGTGGGGGCTGAAGCCAACGACTGCTAACTTTCACGTTGTATGCATACATAAATAGCCACACAGGAGACATTATAATACTTTCAGGCAAAAGTATAAAAAACAACCACTACTAGGGAAAACCTTATACATAGAATGTTACCAGTAGCGCTGTACAAAATCAAACGCTACTGCTACTTAGTAGCAGCGCGCGTAAATAAACTGCGCTACTGCTATGACTTTAGCAGTAGCGCGTACAAGCGAAATGCGCTGCTGCTATGTTTGAACTGGGCGCACATGGCTAGCCCAATGTAGCAGTAGCGCGTATACTGGCCCAGTGCTACTGCTACTCTCCTTAGCTGTAGCACGCCTACGTGTAAGGCGCTGCTGCTAACAGAAATAAAATAAAGTGAAAAACAAGTAGAAAAGTAAATGAAAATGAAAGAAATAGAAAAAGGAAAAAGGAAAAAAATAAAATGTAAAGAAAAATAAAAGAAAAAAGGGAAAAACAAGAAAGGAATAACAGTAGCGGGTTTCAAGAAACGCGTTGTAGCTAACTTAGCTATAGCGCGTTTCAGAAACGCGCTACCATTACGTTTCACTTAAACAGCGGTCCCCCCCCCCGCCCCCCGGCCACCACACTTCTTCCCCAAATCCCTCGCCCTCGCCACCATCTCCCCACTTTGTCGTCGCCCCACTTCACCGCCATCTCCTGCCGGCGTGGACGCCCGCAACCTCACCGTCTCCCCCCGAGGCCGCCGTCATCCTCACCGCTGCCGCCCGAGGCCGCCCTCAGCCTCACCGCCGTCGGCCGAGGCCGCCCTCGACGTCACCGTCGGCGCCCTCCACCTCACCGCCGCCCGAGCCCGCCCCGGACCGCCGTTGCCCGTGCTCGAGCCCGCCCTCTCCGCCCCTGCCTCCGTCACCGAGCACCTCCCCGCCACCGTCTCTCCACTCTCTGTAAGTCCCCCCCGACTCCTCTCTCTCTCTGCATTTTAGAGAAAAAATTAGTAGAGCAAAAGTTTGTTTATAGCAAAAAATTTAGTTTAGAGCAAAGGATGTTAAGTAGTAGATGTTAGAGCAAAAATTAGTTTAGAGCAAAAATTTTGGTTTACAACAAAAGTTAGTTAGGGCAGTAGGGTTTAATTAGGGTAGATGTTGCTTGTATAGTATATAGTGATACTAGTAGATGTTAATTAGGTTAGGGCAATAGTGGTACTAGTAGATGTTAATTAGATGTTTTTTAGTTAGGGCACTAGAGTTTTGCTAGGTTAATTAGGTTAGTAGTGCTGCTAGTAGTAGTGGTACAGTAGGTTAATTAGGTGATGTTAAATGAATAATCTAAATGAATGAAATTAGTAGTTAACTGATTTTTTTCCTTTCATCATTATAGAGCACTAAAGTTAACTGAATTTTGTTCTATCAGTAGTTAAATGAATTTTCTTCTACACTTTGTTTTTGAATTAGCTTGTGAAATTTGGACATGTGGTTGCTCGTGTATATTTAGACATGTGTTGCGGTGTCGAAGAGGGATATTTGAACACTGTTTCCAGGGAATGATGCTGAGTGGCCTATGTTTTGTCGGAATGTTGATTCATTTCTGTTCCGGCAAATTTCATGTTCTCGATTTGTCCACTTTTTAGCAAAGGTCATGCCGAAATTTTCCGTGAATTTCGGCATTACTTGTGCTACAAACTAGGACATATCGAGTGCCCGGGATTTGCTGCACCAGGAAGGAGTCAACATTCCTGCAAAACAATAGGCCTTTTTTATGTCATTATTCATTTTATTAGGTCTAGAATTAATTGACTAGATTTAATCATAGGAAACATGGCTAGCAACGATGAACGACAGGGTTCTGGTGATTGCGACAATGTCTACCGGGCGACAGACGAATTTTTTAGCCTTACCGACGATCAACCATTGTTGTTGCTGGGCCCACCGGTGGCATCGGGGACTAAGACCGACACGCAGACCGGTGCTGAGACTGAGACTAGCGCTGAGACTCAGACCGGCATCGAGACCGGCGCTGAGACTGAGACCGGTGCTGCCTCGGGGAGCAGAGCCGGTGTAGAACCGAAAGCAAAGAGGCAACGGCTTCCTAACAAACTTAGGACTACTAGACTGGTGGTCACGGAGGTGGACGACGGCATTTTTGAGCCAAAGGTGCCCAAGGAAGTGCGTCGATGCTACGGCAATCAAATAGGCTGCATCGTATGGACAACTGCCACCATCAACGATGATAAACTACAGAAGATAGAAAATATGAGGAGCTCCCTCCTAAAGAAGTTTCACCAGATATTCTTGTTCCCGGGCGGAATGAGAAGGATTATGAAGATCCAGACGAGGACCCGGCAATGAAGAAGATAAACAAAAACGCCATGACCAAGTTTAGCGACACATTGGCCACCTGGAAAACTCGAGTGAAAGCAAGGATCATCGACAAGAAGGAACCCTACTCCAAGATTGTAAAGGATAATCCAACAATCATGGAAGAGCAGTTTCAAATATTCAAGGAGTCTTGCGAGGCCGAAGCTGCCAAAAAAAGTCTAAGTACATGAAGGGGCTTCAAGAGAGGAACATTGGGAGCCACCACCTCGGAAGCCGTGGTTACAGCAGAAAGAGGTCCAAATGGGCCAAGGAGGACGCGGAAACCACGAGTCTGGGCATCCCAGACCCCTTGGCGGATTTCACCGTCCCGCAGGAGCGTGACGTCCTGAGGGCCCGGCACCGTTGGGACCCAGTGAAGAAGGTTTACGAGACAACACCGGTCATTACGGAGTTCATGAGACTGCTGGTAATTTTAGTTTCTGATCAATTCGACTGCACACGTTAGTCATATTTGTAAACGATCCTTGTGCCTTTTGCAGAGAGAGCGGCACCGGATTGCGGCCGAAAGTGACTCGCCGTCTGAGGCATTGGCGAGGCCCAAGTGGGACACTCCATTCAACCGGGCGTTGAACATATTGAAACAACAACCGGTGGATACTCGACCGTCGTATGGACGCGTTCACGGCGTCGGAGACGGCGCCACGTGGAAGAAGTACTACCGTGAGACCACGGAGGAGAGAAAGGAAAGACAGAGGCTAACTGAAGAAAACATCGACAAGAAGGTTGAGATTGCGGTTGAGAAGAAATCATCTCACACAGTCGCAATAGCGGTAGCTGCCGCAAAACAGGTGGTTGCAGATTTGTCTACTTCCTTGGTGACGGGCGTTTTCACTTGGACAAGGCAAAATCCAGAAAATAAATGCAGAGGACTTTCCCCTTGCTGACTTCTTGGGAGCACCTGCTCCCGCACCGGCTCCCACACCGGACGTGCTTGGCGGTGCTTCTTCTTTGGCTGAGCTTGATGCTCTCACGGTATATGTCACACCGGCCCCCTTCAATATAAATGTATAATCTCCCGTTTTCGTTGCCTTTCGGATGTCTCATGTCACATACTTTTCTTTGCAGGCCGAAGAAACCTCGTGCACCATATTGTACACCATCGGTGACCAGAAGGTGGACGTGGGGAAGGCGACGATAATGGAGCCGAAGGAACCATTTTTCCATAGCCGACCGATCCCCCCGAACGTCTTCAAGGTTTCCGTGGCCAGTGTCGAACCGGGCCACGAGAATTTGCCTCCTCCAATACTACTGGTGGATGACGAGGAGACACCGTGGCGGCTTGGTGATTGTTGCAATGGGTGGGTCCTGTTGTGGCCAAAGAGTCTGCTTCGTCTGGAGGCGGTCGGGAGCACACCCACAAGCACGCAGCCTCAGCAAGGTATGAACATCAACACCCCACCTACCCAATTAGCGTTGGGTGTCGGGTTGGGTGATAGTGAACGGGGTAAGGAGGAGGCTCCATTAGTCGCTGATGAAGTCGCCATCAAGGTTATCAGAATCGCGATTCTGCTATACGATTCTACAACTTTACGATCCAAACTAACCCCTATGATTCTATGATTTTACTTCATAGAATCTACGTTTCTACGATCCTGATAGTGAAGATTCTACGATTTGCGATCCTACCATTGGAGCTCCGATCCGATTCAAAATCACGATTCTGACAACCTTGGTCGCCGTGGATGAGGATGAGGACGACAGTGGCGCTGAACAGTATGTCTATACTGGCGCCTCCTCAGGGTTTGAGCGTCATGAGTCGGTGTCTGAATTGCCGTCTCAATGTATTATGGACGACCTTCCGGTAGTAAAGAAGTCTAGGAAGAGAGCGAGGAAAGGCAAAAAAGCTGATTCTATGATCCAGCCACCTCAGCAGCCTCGGCTTTAGGACCGTATAGATATCCCCGATGCAGATAAATGGCATATCCCCGATCAACCAATCCTACCTGCAACAGTGCTATAGGCCAGATTCGGCGATCTAAGGAGACTTCATGACGATGTGATGTGGGTAGAGAAAGGCCTCATCGCCTCGACGGATCCAGGATACCCACTCTACGTGGTTAACGTTCCGCGGCAAATGTCGTACGTCGACAGCTTCCCCGCGGATAAGTTCTTCCTCCGATTCGATTACATATTCGACATGTTTCACGTGAAGAAGCTGGATTTTATGTTTGTCCGCCTTTATGCCTTGCACATGAACTACATCATCGGGTTTGAGCAGATATCTCATATCTGTGCCGCTGACCCGTACTACATGCACAAGGGCTTCTTGGGAGTCTGCGCAGAGCACCGTGTATACGCGAGGGAATACATCGTCAATTTCATGCTTGCCAATAAGTACAAGGGGGCGATTCTCGTGCCTTATCATCCCGTGTAAGTCATCCGCGCTGCTATCCTTCCTTCGATTTTAATCATTCATTTGCACGGTGGAGGCTAAGTAATTTGAGGTGTACTTATTTTGCGCAGCGGCAGGTGCGCCGTCCTCATCATCGTATACCCCCGATTCTCCCACGCTCTTTACTTGGACTCGTCGAAGAACATTCACAAAAAGGATTACACCCACATCAAGGATGTTCTCGACAGTGCTATGTTTTACTACCAAGCAAGGGGTGGAGAGGTCAGGGACAAGAAGAGAAGGGGCGGCAGGGTCGCCTTCGGCCATAAGACCGACTTCTATTGCATCCAACAACCGAAAAATTCTCTTAATGATGGATTCTATGTCCTACACCACATGCTGGAGTACAGACGGGATCACCAGAACCTTCGCATGTCACCTAGATCCGGCGATGCCCATATTCTGCAATGGGCAAAGAACATAGGAGATATCGAGGATCATCGACTTCGAGCTGAGTTCTATCACATCCAGCACGAACTTGCCCAAATCATCATGAAGGAGGTCGTCCAAAAAATAGGGATGTTCTACGAAGAAGGACAAATGTCGCGGGAAGACGTCCGAACATGGATAGCCTCTCAGTGTCTCGACATGAAGCCTTTCACTAAGCTCAGGGACTATCTCCCTGACATGGATGGATGGCACGACATGGTGGAGTGATTGTCGATATATGACAATGTGTCTGTTTAGTCCATACTTTCTGTATGACAAAACTTTGAGTTATGCACGGTGAAACTTTATTTGTGATGTAAGTAAACCGCCCTCCTCCTCCACTAGTGAAGATCACTCTAGTTAGGGCATTTTGGGTACGATGAACTTTGTTATTTATGCTTATGATATGCTGTTTCTATTTTTGCCAAGTCTGTCTCTTTCTGTTGCTCAACTATATATGTTGCATATCATCGACTCATGTGACGATGCAGGTGCATAGATCATCGATGGCGAAGAAGTGCTACGCCAGGAGTATATATACGACGAGTGGCCGGAGTGTCAGGCCCAGGTGTACCGGTTTCTGGTTTCCGAGCAACAGGCAGTAGTTAGTTTAGGTTCACGCTAATGCGAGAGAGGGATACGAACTCATGTACTCAAAGTGATAGCTCTTCTCGCGTATACCATTGTTTAGATGAATGACGATGTATTTGCAAGTAATCGAGGACTTGTATCGCTATTTTCAAGATGATGACGAGAGACCACTTTGTGTTGGATGATGATTATGATGATGACATGATTTGATGAGACTAACTGTATGTATATGCTATGACTACATTTGTATGTGTATGATATGCTAAAGATTATTGTATAAAGCCTATTCAAATACAAAACAAATACAAAAACAAATATGCAGGAAAAAAACTAATAAAACTAGTAGTAGCGAGGGGGGAAATTTAGCAGTAGCGCCGCATTACCAATAGCGCTTCCTGGTAAACATCGCTGCAGATAATATCAGCAGCGCCCTTTTCTAAACAACGCTACAGCTATTCATGTATAGCAGTAGCGTGGGACAACATGCGCTACTGCTATACGTTAGCTGTAGCGCCTTATTAGTAGCGCTTGTCCCTGCGCTACTGAGAGGCCCAAAACCCGCGCTGCTGCTAGGCTTTTCCCTAGTGAGCCTCTATAATCGACTTGTCACTCGAACATGACATTCGTTGAGCACTGAGCCTCTATTCTACGGGCACCTTCTATGACCTGCTCAAAATAGTGCTCGGCTGGGTCTTGGCTTCCCGCCGGACCCCGGGTTGCAATGCTGGTGGCATCCATATCTGCCAAATATGTCTTCACATGGGAAAGAGCCATCCGCGCACCCTCTATCCACGCCGACCTCTTCACAACATCGATTTGCGATCTGGTGCCAAACAATTGTTGCACCAAACCAAAGTAGCTGTCCGGCTTTGGTCCCCTCGGCCATAGATGGTCTATTATAGACCTCATTGCAAGGCCAGACAGCCTATGGAGCTCGACAATAGCGGTCATCTTCTCACTCAATGGCAATGAGCGCGTTGGAGCGCTAAATTGCGACCAGAATAGCCTCTCCATTTCGTTATCTTTATGATCCTTGAATAACTTGGTCGCATCAGCCGCACTCTTCGCCAAGTCCGCATACTCATCTGCTAAACTCCACAGCTTATCCAACGGAGCATACTTGGGATCTAAAAACTTCATCAGCAGCAAATAAGGATTTCCAGCCGCGATTTCTCCGTCTTGCCAAAGTTCCTCCCGCGCTTCTCTAATTTCAGAGCGCATCTCCTTAGCCGAATCCAGCGCATTCTTCAGGTCAGCCGCCTTTGCCTGATTCTCCTTCTCGAGGAGCTCGTATCGGCCGGCGGCGTCCCTCAACTCCACAACCATCATGGCTACCTTTTCTTCGCTTTGGAGATGAGCGGCCTGTTCGGCTTTTAAGTCTTCGGTCGCTTTTAGAGCAACCACATTGCTAACCCGGGCTTGTTCCTTGGCTAGGGCAAGCTCCGCCCTCAGGGCCTCAACGGCAGCAGCTCCGCCTGCAGCCACATTGCATCATATTAATATTACAACCTTCTTGCAATTTCCTAAAACAAATATGGATAAAGAGCGCCTACTCTGCGTCTCCTCGAATCGCTTGTTTACAAGCGTGACGTCAGCCTCCACCACGTTAATCTGCCGCCTCAATTTGGCGCATTCAGCGGTTTGGTCTATCACCGAACCCTTAGCAACCTGCACATCAATACAAGTGCGATTATTACCTGGGAGTGTGATCCTCCGTTTGCCACCATGGGCTGGCATCCACAGTCTCAGGGGCTACTATCTATACAGAGCGCATGTATCGCGTGTGGTGCAACCAAAAATTGCATATTTTGTGGCTTACCTCAAAACCTTTGAGCAAGCTCCTAAAAGCTTCACTTAACCCGCTTGTGGCGGAAGAAATTTTCTCCAACACCGTACCCATCAGTGTACGATGATCCTCCGAGAGAGCAGCTGACTCCAGGAGGCCCGTCAGTGTGTTCGGCCGGACACCGGACTCTCCCAGACCCTTTTCATTGTCCGCCACAGGAGCCGAACGGGTTGGGCTCGGGGCGGCCGAAGTGTTAGCTTCCGGCCCCATTGGATCTGGACTCCTCCGTGACGATACCTCAGGGTCGCCTGCCCCACGGGGCGGAGAGGTAGGTGGGGTCTCACGCTCCATCATCTCCGGAAGAAGATCCCCCGAGGACGAACCCTGTTGAGATGAACTGCTAGCCGGACTGCAAAAAATAGGTCCCGGTTATTACCCTCAGAGGAAAAAGCAATAAGCTTCTTGTTTATTAAACTTATAGCTCGGTGGAGGGCTGGCCCGTTAGCGAGCACTGCGCGGTAAGAACGCCCTTCGGGGCAGGGCCCTTTGGTGAAGTTTTCTTCCCTTGTTTAGGTGCCCCCGTTTCCAAGTCTTCGGAAGCGGCCCTCTTCTTCCCGCGGGGGGAGGAAACCTCAGATTCACCTCCCCGATTCTCCTCCTCCGTGGAGACATTAATTCCCCTGGTTCGGATGCACAATGTGTGAGGCTCACCCTTGGCTTCCCCACTCTTCCCTTCATCTTTCTCCGATGGCACTTGTCTTAGCGCCCGCTCAAGCATCCTGGCTATTGCCGAACCGGGCGGGCCTTCGGGAAGTGGGGCCGGACACCTGATCCTCTCCGCCTTACTAAGCCAATCCTAGTCGCGGATAGTATTCAGAACAATGCTATGACAAATATAAGCAAAGTGTTCGGTTATAGGGTTACTTACTTGGGTATCTGGGCGATTGCAGCTCAGGCCCGCATCCTCGGTGGTGTCCTTTATTCGTTGTCCGAAGAACAACTTATACATTCCTTCGGACGTCATGCCGAAGAAGTGTTGATCTCTGGATTGAACTCCCACATCCGGAGAGGTCGATGGTTGCATGGCAGGGCCCGCCGAACTAGCATTACCTGGATTATTTTGACAAGACTAATGTCCCTCTCGAGGAGCTCCCGAATGCGGCTCTGCAACATCGGTACATCGTTTGCAGGCCCCCAGTTCAGTCCCACGTTGGCCCATGACGCCAGTTGAGGCGGAGGGCCCGAGCGGAAGGTGGGGGCGGCCGCCCACTTCGAGCCTCGGGGAGCTGTGACATAGAAGCACCTCCGCTGCCATAGATCAGATACCTCCGGGAAGGAGCCTTCGGGCCACGGGGCATCGGTGTTCCTTCTTATTGCAGCGCCTCCGCACTCTGTGTGTCGCCCCTCAATCATCTTCGGCTTCACATTGAAAGTCTTGAGCCATGGGCCGAAGTGAGAGGTGATGTGGAGGAAGGCTTCGCACACGATGATAAACAACGAGATGTGGAGGATGGAATCCGAAGCTAGATCGTGGAAATCTAGCCCGTAATAGAACATGAGGCCCTTCACGAAGGGGTCAAGAGTAAGGCCCAAGCCCCAAAGGAAGTGGGAGACAAATACGACGCTCTCATTGGGCTTGGGAGTAGGAATAACCTGTTCGGGGGCTGGAAGCCTGTGCTTAACATCGGCGGTCAAATACCCCCCCCCCCCCCGAGCTTCGCAATATCCTCCTCTGTGACAGAGGAAGCCATCCACCGGCCTTGATGGTCGGATCCGGACATGATCAAAGATCCGGGGTGCTTAAGCTTGAGCTTTGGATGTTGGAACTCGAGGTACGAGAAGGCGCAAGCATGGAGATAGAGGGATAGGCCTCGAACCCTCTATAAAGGGGGAAGAATATCAAGCGTCCCCAGTGTAACCGTTCGGGACTTGCCTAAAAACACAGAGTCATGCCGACAGGCATGGTTGGATTACCCATACCCGTATTGATGAGGATCCCATAATAAGAGGGACACGATCTCTGCTTCGACAAGACGTGCCAATGGAACCGCATCGTAATGTGCGCGGTAGCCTATTGTAAAAAATGGTTCGAATAAAAACCAGACCGTGGCGTGATGTCACTTTTTAAAGAGTTGTCAGCAGATTAGATTCGTGGATTATTATTCTCTCTACGGTGGTATATGGAATTTATCTTGCAGAGCCGGACACGGTCCTTGTGTTCGGAAGTTATCTTGAAATATTCGGAGATGGAATCCGCCTCGCAATGCCGAAGACAATCTATGCGCCGGACTCATCGTCATTGAAGCCTGGTTCAGGGGCTACTGAGGGAGTCCTGGATAAGGGGGTATCCGGACAGCCGGACTATGTACTTTGGCCGGACTGTTGGACTATGAAGATACAAGATTGAAGACTTCGTCCCGTGTCCGGATGGGACTTTCCTTGGCATGGAAGGCAAGCTTGGCGATTCGGATGTAGATCTCCTTCTCTGTAAACCGACTCCGTGTAACCCTAGCCCCCTCCGGCGTCTATATAAACCGGAGGGTTTAGTCCGTAGGACACAACAACAATGATACCATAGGCTAGCTTCTAGGGTTTAGCCTCTCTGATCTCGTGGTAGATCAACTCTTGTAATACTCATATCATCAAGATCAATCAAGCAGGAAGTAGGCTATTAACTCCATCGAGAGGGCCCAAACCTGGGTAAACATCGTGTCCCCAGCCTCCTGTTACCATTAGCCTTAGACGCACAGTTCGGGACCTTCTACCCGAGATCCGCCGGTTTTAACACCGACAGGGGGTAGATGTGGGGCGTCCAGGGAGTGGGGTAGGAGTAGTCGGCGGCGGACTGACCGCAGCCGCAAGAGGCAAACGATTGTCACCTCCCGTCCCGGGCGTGCGTCGCGGTTAGGTCATGTAGCTGGGCTGGGCTGTGTTTGGCACGGCGGAAAGGAGCAGTGTAGCTGGGCCTGAGCTCTACGTCGTGCTAAGCCCGGGGCTTATGCAAAAATACAGATAGATAATAGCTAGAAAAGAAGGCCACGCCCCGGGCCTGGGCCCTAGGGGCCTGGGGTGTAGATCCGCCCCTGGTTCTAGGGACCACCATGGAGCTTTTCGAGAGGGAATATGCCTTTTATTTCTGTGCATCACGGATCCGGGTCTGGCTGAACTCATGGCGTGCCGACGTGCCATTCAACTTGCGAGAGAAATTGGAGCCCGAAAGCTCATCCTAGATTCTGACTCTCAGACAGGTGTCCACAAGATCAAGGAGGGGTGCTTGAGGTCGCTCTGCAAATGGACACATTATTGAAGAGGTGAAAGGACTTCTGCAGGGTTTTGAGGAATTAAAAGTTAGATGGGTGCGATGTTCGGTGAATAAAGTCACTCTACAACTTACTAGGGAAGGTTGCTTGATTAAGCTTTGTAAAACTTGGCTGGAGCATCCGTTAGCACGTTAGTGGCCTCAGAGGATGTCTAATTAAACGCATTAACGTGCGGGAGAAGGGCGGCCAACCCAGCATGGCCATGTGGCACATGCTGGTTGGCAGTGGCGAGAAACTTCTTGAACTTTTTTGGAAGACGAAAGTAAGATTTTTTTTCTTTTGAGAAAAGTTTTTTTAGATTATTTTTAGAGGATGAAAATGAGACTTTTTTTTCCTTTTGAGATTTTTTAGGCTTTTGCTTTTCTGTTTGAGATGGATGTGATGTCTACGTGTTGCCAGAAAGTTTTTATTTTTATTTTGAGATGAAAGTGAGAAATATTTTTTTATTTAAGAGGGAGAAATACGCGCACAACTTCATTTCAAGAGGCCGCGGTGGCGGCCCCAACCACCAGTAAAATGCAACAATTTCAACTAAAACACACAGCCCACACGCGCGCGCACACACGCATTGTAACGTTGAAAGAAAATTCGCTGGGTGGAGTTACCGGATGAATCTCAAAAAGTCGAACTGTACTTCCACTATTTGGCCGCCCAAGACACTTTATTGTCACTATTATACCAAATCAAAGCAAAAAGAACTAGTTTTACAGGCTTAAACTCCTTGCGAACTGTAACCACTTCGGACTTAATCGGGCGCACCGCGTACTTAATCTAGCAGTTTGTGCGAAACGTGTCCTACAATTATTTTTCCATTTTTTGGCTTGAGAAAAGAAGCACAAAATTTCGCCACTTGGTGCGGATGACGATCGATCGGGGATTGCGTCCTCGCCGGAGGGCCGGCCATTTGGTGATCATGCGAGTCCGACGAGCTTCTCGCTGAGCTCCCATACCTTCCTTGCCTTCTCGGTGTCGCTGGCCTCCTCGGAAAGCTGGTTCTCGAAGGACGCCGAGTTCTTGTTCCAGCTCCAGTAGACGCCAGACTTGGTGAGGCTGGGCTCGCTGACGACCTGCGCCAGCCTCTTGCCGGCCTCCTCCTCGGACACGTACCCCTTGGTGATGTACTTCTGGAACGGCGGGAAGAGAAGGCGGAACAGCGGGATGTGCTCACGGAAGAGCCCAGTGGTGGCGATGCACCCCGGGTAGAGCGACGCGAAGGTCACGCCGGTCTCCTCGTGGTACCGCCGGTGGAATTCCTGCATGGTCAGCATGTTGCACACCTTGCTGTCCTTGTATGCCTTGGCGCCGTCGAACTCCGCGCCGTCAATCATGGCGGCACTGCCCACGCCGTTCAGCCCGGCCGCCAGGCCCCTCAGGTCGCCCAGGTTGGCCTTCGGCGGCACGTTCCCGGCAAGCGTGTTCGTGTTCCCTGCACGTAGAAATGAAGGTTACACTCTGAAACAGTGAAACGACGACCACGACGACAAAGAAACATAGGATCGCGCATGTACATATATTACATATTACCGGTGATGGAGCCGACGATGATGAGGCGCTTGGACGGGTAGTCGGAGGCCTTGAGGTCCTCGAGGAGCTCGCGGGCGAGGAGGAAGTGGCCGAGGTGGTTGACGCCGACGCTCATCTCGAAGCCGTCTGCGGTGAAGGAAGGCTCCTTGGCGGTGGGCTGGTACACGGCGGCGTTGCAGACGACGACGTCGATGGGCATGTCGAGCTGGCGCACGTTCTTGACGAACTGGCGGACGCTGTCGAGGGAGGCCAGGTCCAGGTGCACGATGGTGTAGCTGCCCTTGGGCATGCCGGCCGCCCTGGCTGCGCGCGCGGTCTTGAGGTAGTCGCGGCACGCCATGATGACGTGCCACTTGCCTGACTCCGCCAGAGCCTTGGCCGTGGCGAGGCCGAGGCCCGACGACGCGCCCGTAATGATCGCGTTGCCCGTGCGGACGGTCTTTTTGCCGGACAGCGACGCCGGGGTCGCGGTCGGCGCGGACACCGCCGCTGCCTGCGCGCGGATGGCCACCGACGACGTGTTCACTCTCTGCGTGGTTCGTGACACGCATGTCCGTCAGAACGAACAGCGACGAACAGAGCACAGTCCACACTCTAGCCCAAGTACTCACCCAGCTAACTAATCATAAAATTCGACACCCCATTACTCGACTATATGTTACTAGCTGCAATTCCCCAAATAATACTACTACGCAATGACGAGCAGCAACTTGCTAGGCATAGTGCACACATGCATCGACCCAAGTGCAAAGATTTGAGCTCACCTTGGTGCGCAAGCCCAGGGAGGTGGTGTCGAATTTGAGGCCATCGGCGAGACGAGCGCCGAAGAAGGCCGAGTCTTTGGCCGCTCCCTGCACACAGACCACAGAACCGCGAAATCAGCACCGAAGATTGGGAAGAAACTCCAAGCACCACACCTGAACTCCCCTGAGAAGTTGAGAAAATTAAACCTCTTTGCGCGCAGAGAGGGCCGACGGGAGGAAGGAAGTGGCCGCCTGAAGAGCCATCTGAGCCGCGAGCAACGCCGCGATGAGTGAGTGTATCAGATAGTGCGGTGCGGATGGCAGTGAGCTTCTCTTGGAAAGGCTTGGAAAGCGAAGGAGCGGCGCCATTTATGCGAGCGGAGACGATAAGGTGATAGGGGGATGCGGGCCGATGCCACATGGCGCCGACCTGGCAGCGGCGCGGCCAATGGGGTTCCTCTGGCTGGATTCCCGTCATGGGCATTCCTGGCTAGCTGGTGCACAGAATGGAAGGGTTTTGATTTAAACGTTGGTCGCTGTTGGCGTCGATCGGGACGGTTCTAGTGAGTTGTGCGCGGATGGGCCGGTTTTGTTCCGTCTCGCCTCGCCTGGGAGCAGGAGCAGGACCATGTTTATCGAATACAACAGACAGATCTTGCTCTTTGGAAATTTTCCATTTTCCCCATTTCATCACAGTCCAATATTCGATTTATTTTTTGCGAGGACAATATTCTATTTTCTTACCATGAACCGGCCCACTTCTAGTACTTGGTGGTAGTATAGCCTGTACATTCGTCATCCTTCAAAGAGTAAAATACACCAAAAGTCCTAAAGCTATTTGAGGTGTGTTGAGCTAGTCCCAAAACTTCAAAACTGTAAATTTGGGTCTCATAAGTTTGTTAGTAGATCATCACCGGTCCTAAACACCCTAAAAAATGTTTTGACATGCTTGCGTGGCGTGTTGACCGTTGCCATGTCAACACGGGTCCCATCAAGGACATCCGAGTAGAAAAATATTTTGCATAAACACCCTAGGTTGATGTCGTTGGACACAGAGGATGCAGACTACCTGAACGTGGCTACCAGTTTTTCCAGCTAGGTCAGCTTAGAGCATCTCCACACGCCCCCCAACAGCCCTCCCAGGCCCTTTTTTTTATCACCGACTCGAAAAAAAGGCTCACGCACACGCCGAGGAGGCCAGATTTCATCGGTTAGGCCCGAAATTGGCGCCGGCAGACCCAGGTCGAACTCAGCGCGCTGGGGGTCGGCCGGGGGCGCCGGGGGAAAGAAAAAAGGCACCAAACTTCCCGCGTCAGATTCCCACCCCGTTGGCCCGCCGAGTCAACGACTAGGCATAGTCGTCCTCAGCGCCCCGTCTTGGCTCCCGCGCGAATCAATGCCAAGGCGGCAAGTCAGCCTTCCATTGATCACGGGCGGCGCAGTGAAGGCGAGACGCCGTGGGTCCCGCCCATTCCTGCCACGCGTCCACACTGCTGCCGCCTCCTCGCCGTTATAAAAGCCGCCTTCCGTCGCCGCTGGCCGCACACTTGCCTCGCCACAACCATCTCTCTCTCGCCGCCGACCACCCTCCTTAGCCACCCTTGTTATCGGCCTCTCTCCTTTCCCCGTCAAGCCGACCGATGGTGGAGAGGTTCCCTAACGATGGAGCGGCGGCCAATGGCTTCGTCCGCCTCCATCTGCACGAGTGGGAGACGCGTCTTCTCCATGAGGCCAACTACCCGGCGTCGCCGGACATGCGCGTGCCGGGCTCGTGGAGGCTCGGCGTCAGAGTTGTCCTCGTGCCAGCGTCGTCCACCGAAGCCGAACACAGCCGCGAGATCGCGCAGGTCAGGGTGTCCCTGCCGGAGGAAGCGCGGCAACTGCCGAAGTTCGCCCCCGACAATCACACCCTATGGACGTCATACTTCTAGCATCGGCACGCCGACCAGCTCGCCTTCACCAACGGTGCTCCGGCGCCAAGGTGGCGCCACAACTCCAAGGGTCGCCGCCTATGGTGGGGCGTCCTCGGACGCACGCTCCACGCCGTCCTCAAGCACCTTGAGCCCTGCAACGAGCTGCCATTGGAGTACCCGGTTCCCTCGTCATCGCACCGAAGTGGCAGCTCGTGGCTGCCGAGGTGTATGGCGGTGTCCTCCTCCTACTCCTCCGGCTCCCGCTCCTCCGGCACGACGCCTCTCGCCACCGTCAAGGCCGAGCTCCTGGAGACGTCGGAGCGCCGGCGCAGCCGCGGCGGCAGCCTCGTCATAGACGAGGGCCGCTGCCAACCTTCACCTCCTCCTCGTGACCATCTTCGTATGGTCAGGCCGAAGACGAAGCCAGCGACGCCCATCATCGTCAAGCAGGAGCACGTTGACATGTCCCGCCGACCTCGACACCGTCCTGAAGTGGTCGCGCGGCGACTATGTTCGGGAGGAGATGGAGCGTCAAAAACGCGCTCTGGAGGAGATCGCGAGGAGGGCGGCGTCATCATCCTCGACAGTGACGATGACGAGGCGCCGACCAACCCCGTCCGCACCGGCGATCTGGGGCAGGGCTGCAGCAAGGATGGCGGCGTGCAGGACGACGGCGACGACGACGATGGCGGCGACGGCGGCGACTACACCACGTTCTACAAGCTCCTCGGCATGGACTAGGCTTGGGGCACCGATGGCGTAGTTTTTTTTACCAGAAACAGTAGGAAAGGCTCCTACTGTGCAAATGTATTAAAACAACGAACCCTGTACAAGGTGAGTATTTACATCAAGGGGAGGGGGTTAGACCACTTTGGGTCCCACCAAAAGTACAAAAAAGAGAGGTCTAGTGTAAAGAGTTTACAAAATTCAGCACAAGAGGCCTATGTGCCTCTTTGACCCTATGTTGCAGAAGCTCAAAGTCCTTTTTGAATCTATCAAGCCAGGATCTGAAGGAAGGATCAATTGATCTAAAATGCTTGTTATTTCTTTCCGTCCAAATGCTCCACGCCGCTACAGTAAATTTTTCAAATAGCATGGGCGTGGGGTGGTTTATTTTTTGGTCTTTAATAGCTTGCACCCCACCACAGAAAGGTTCCCAGTTGATGTCCAGGGCTCTCCAGCATTGCTTACTAAATGTGCACATGAAAATCATGTGCTCGACCGTTTCTTCGATGTTGTGTCCACATAGCAGACAATTGTGATCGTCACCAATGTTGTAATGACGTCTTTTTAGCATATTCCGGGTGTTTAGCCTGTCATTGAGTAGGAGCCAAGCAAAGACTTTCAACTTCATAGTGCATTTGGATTTCCAAAGCCACACGAACACTTGGTGAGCTTGAACCTCCCGGAAAAAGAAGTGGTAGTAGTCTGTTGATCTATAAATGGATTTGCCCCAAACATAGCTCCAAACATCCGAAGCGAAGGCCATGGGCTGAAAAGAAGACGTGATCGTCTGAATGTGCCTGATCTCGTCGAGCGCGTGGGGGGGGGGAGCGGTAGCTGAAAGGCCGTCCCAAGAGACATGATCCCCAAGAAATCTCGGACAGAGACATCTTCATTGGTTGCATGCGAGAAAGCCCGAGGATGTAATTCTAGGAGTAGGTGATCAGCCCAAAGATCTTTCCAAAAGAGGGCTGCGGAGCCACAAACAATATTGATGTGAGATATTCCATGAAATGTAGGGGTGAGCTTGAGTACGTCACGCCACCAGAATGAGCCAACCGGATCCATAGCATGCGGGATTTTCTGGTCATAATATGTGTCCCAAGTGAGTTGCACCCAAGGAATGTCCAGCTTGTTATAGAATTTGTGTAGGAACTTCAGGAGGAGAGCTTCATTCTGGATCTTGAGGTTTATCACTCCTATCCCTCCTTTGTTTTTGGGTTTACAAACCATGTCCCAAGCCGCATGGGAGTTGGATTTCTCGCCTTGATTAGTCTTTTTGACCCAGAGACATCTCCTTCAGCTTTTATCCAGTATTTCAATGAGTTTTGGTGGGAACTTGAGCGTACAAATATCATAAATGAGTAGAGACGTGACTGTGGTGTTGAGCAGTGTAAGCTTCCTAGCATAAGACATAAGCGAGAGCGTGGATGAAAGGTTCTGCTCCACGTTGCTAACCAGTGGCATGAAATCATGAAGCATTGGTCGGGAAGTGCCGAGGGGCAGCCCAAGGTAAGTGAAGGGCATAGAACCAATTGAGCACCCAAAGATTGCAGCAATATCAGCAGCCATTTGAGGATCCAAGTTGATGGGGATTAATGTGGACTTATGGAAGTTTATCTTCAAGCCAATGGACTGAGCATAGTCAGATAGAATGCTTTTGATGATCGCAGCTTGGCGAGGGCAGGCAGGCATGAGAAGTATCGTGTCATCCGCATATTGGACGATCGGGTAATCCATATTTCCATTGGAGGGGAAGGGTAGGTGAATCAGACCTCTCTTGAAGGCATCATTAATAGCTGATTGCAGAAGATTGGCAGCAAGGACGAAGATGAGAGGGGAGAGGGGGTCCCCCTGTCGGACACCACGTCGGCAGTGGAATTGTCGGCCCGGAACACCGTCGAGAAGAATAGAGGAGCGTCCCGAAGAGAAAATCGTTCTAATCCAAGACAACCATTTGTCATTGAAGCCCATATGTTTCATAATGTTGATCATTGCCTCATGCTCAATAGTGTGAAAGGCTTTAGCAAAGTCTAACCTTTGTAGCACAATCTGCCTCTGGGAGGCCTGGCATTGATGAATATATTGAAATGTCCAAGCCAAGAAGTCTTGGATGGACCGCTCTTTGATGAAACCATATTGGTTACGATGAATGATGCGTAGAATCACCTTCGGAAGACGATTGGCCAGGAGCTTAGTGATTAGCTTAAGGCAACAATTAAGCAAAGTTATCGGGCGGTAATCATTTACTGTGGTGGGTGATCCATTCTTGGGGATGAGAGTGATTAGGCCATTTATACTTTGTAGATTAAGATCTTTGACTACCAAATCAATTTCTTCCTTGTGAATGGAGCCGTCAGGTGGTCAAGGTTGGCAGTCGGCTGAATTAGGGCAGGAAGATCAAAGCGCATTGCCACCTCTTGAGCACTACGTTGGTTTTCCCTTGAAGAGGAAAGGGTGATGCAGCAAAGTAGCGTAAGTATTTCCCTCAGTTTTTGAGAACCAAGGTATCAATCCAGTAGGAGGCTACACGCAAGTCCCTCATACGTACATAAACAAATAAGAACCTCGCAACCAACGCGATAAAGGGGTTGTCAATCCCTTCATGGTCACTTGCAAAAGTGAGATCTGATAGAGACAATAAGATAAGATAAATATTTTTGGTATTTTTATGATATAGGAAAGTAAAGATTGCAAAATAAAGTAGATCGGAAACTTAGATGATGGAAAACAAACCCAGGGGCCATAGGTTTCACTAGTGGCTTCTCTCAAGATAGCATAAGTATTATGGCGGGTGAACAAATTACTGTCGAGCAATTGATAGAAAAGTGCATAGTTATGAGAATATATAGGCATGATCATGTATATAGGCATCACGTTCGCTACAGTAGATCGAAATGATTCTGCATCTACTACTATTACTCCACACATCGACCGCTATCCAGCATGCATCTAGAGTATTAAGTTCATAAGAACAGAGTAACGCATTAGGCAAGATGACATGATGTAGAGGGATAAACTCAAGCAATATGATATAAACCCCATCTTTTTATCCTCGATGGCAACAATACAATACGTGCCTTGCTGCCCCTGCTGTCACTGGGAAAAGACATCGCAAGATTGAACCCAGAGCTAAGCACTTCTCCCATTGCAAGAAAGATCAATCTAGTAGGCCAAACCAAACTGATAATTCTGAGAGACTTGCAAAGATAACCAATCATACATAAAAGAATTCAGAGGAGATTCAAATATTTCTCATAGATAAACTTGATCATAAACCCACAATTCATCAAATCTCGACAAACACACCGCAAAAAGAGTTACATCAAATAGATCTCCAAGAAGACCGAGGAGAACTTTGTATTGAGATTCAAAGAGAGAGAAGAAGCCATCTAGCTAATAACTATGGACCCGAAGGTCTGTGGTAAACTACTCACAACTCATCGGAGAGGCTTTGGCGTTGATGTGGAAGCCCTCCGTGATCGATTCCCCCTCCGACGGAGCACCGGAAAAGGCTCCAAGATGGGATCTCACAGGTACAGAAGGTTGCGGCAGTGGAAATAGGGTTTCGTGGTGCTCCTGGATGTTTTCAGGGTATGCAAGTATATATAGACAAATGCAGTCGGTCAGGGGAGCCACGAGGGGCCCGTGAGGTGGGGGGGGGCGCCCTCCTGCCTCGTGGCCACCTCGTTTACTTCTTGACGTCCACTCCAAGTCTCCTGGATTGCGTTTGTTCCAAAAATATCTCTCCCGAAGCTTTCATTCTGTTTGGACTCCGTTTGATATTCCTTTTTTGTGAAACACTGAAATAGCAAAAAAACAGCAATTTGGGCTGGGCCTCCGGTTAATAGGTTAGTCCCAAAAATGATATAAAAGTGTATAGTAAATCTCATAAACATCCAAAACAGGTAATATAATAGCATGGAATAATCAAAAATTATAGATACGTTGGAGACGTATCAAGCATCCCCAAGCTTAATTCCTGCTCGTCCTCGAGTAGGTAAATGATAAAAACAGAATTTTTGATGTGGCACGCTACGTAGCATATTTCTCAATGTAATTTTCTTTATTGTGGCATGAATGTTCAGATCCAAATGATTCAAGATAAAAGTTCATGTTAACATAAAAATAGTAATACTTCAAGCATACTAACAAGTAATCATGTCTGATCAAAATAACATAGCCAAAGAAAGCTTATCCCTACAAAATGATATAGTTAGGCTATGCTTCATTTTCATCACACAAAATACTCCCATCATGCACAACCCCGGTTTCAGCCAAGCAATTGGTTCATAGTTTTAACGCGCTTCAGCTTTTTTCAACTCTCATGCAATACATGAGTGTAAGCCATGGATATAGAACTTTGGGTGAAATAGAATATGATGATGGAGGTTGTGTGGAGAAGACAAAAAGGAGAAAGTCTCACATTGACGAGGCTAATCAACGGGCTATGGAGAAGTCCATCAATTGATGTCAACATGAGGAGTAGGGATTGCCATGCAACGGATGCACTAGAGCTATAAATGTATGAAAGCTCAACAAAAGAAACTAAGTGGGTGTGCATCCAACTCGCTTGCTCACGAAGACCTAGGGCATTTTGAGGAAGCTCATCATTAGAATATACAAGCCAAGTTCTATAATGAAAAATTCCCACTAGTATATGAAAGTGATAACATAGGAGACTCTCTATCATGAAGAGCATGGTGCTACTTTGAAGCACAAGTGTGGAAAAAGGATAGTAACATTGTCCCTTCTCTCTTTTTCTCTCATATTTTTTTGTGGGCTTCTTTGGCCTCTTTTTTTGGGGGCTTCTTTGGCCCCTTTCGTTTTTCATAAAGTCCGGAGTCTCATCCCGACTTGTGGGGAAATCATAGTCTCCATCATCCTTTCCTCAATTGGGACAGTGCTCTAATAATGAAGATCATCACACTTTTATTGATTTACAACTCAAGAATTACAACTCAATACTTAGAAAAAAATATGACTCTATGTGAATGCCTCTGGCAGTGTACCGGGATATGCAATGAATCAAGAGTGACATGTATGAAAGAATTATAAAGGTGGCCTTGCCACAAATACGATGTCAACTACATGATAATGCAAAAGCAATATGACAATGATGGAGCGTGTCATAATAAACGGAACGGTGGAAAGTTGCATGGAAATATATCTCGGAATGGCTATGGAAATGCCATAATAGATAGGTATGGTGGCTGTTTTGAGGAAGATATAAGGAGGTTTACGTGTGATAGAGTGTATCATATCACGGGGTTTGGATGCACCGACGAAGTTTGCACCAACTCTCAAGGTGAGAAAGGGCAATGCACGGTACCGTAGAGGCTAGCAATGATGGAAGGGTAAGAGTGTGTATAATCCATGGACACACATTAGTCATAAAGAACTCATATACTTATTCCAAAAGTTTATTAGCCTTCGAAGCAAAGTACTACTACGCATGCTCCTAGGGGAAGGGTTGGTAGGAGTTAACCATCACGCGATCCCGACCTCCACTCATAAGGAACGCAATCAAAAAGCACTCCATGCTACAAATTTGTCACACAACTTTTACCATACGTGCATGCTACGGGACTTGCCAAATTTAGCACAAGTATTTCTTAATTTCATAATTACCCAACTAGCATGACTGCTACCTCTTGAGCACTGCGTTGGTTTTCCCTTGAAGAGGAAAGGGTGATGTAGCAAAGTATCGTAAGTATTTCCCTCAGTTTTGAGAACCAAGGTATCAATCCAGTAGGAGGCTACACGCAAGTCCCTCGTACCTACACAAACAAAATAAGAACCTCGCAACCAACGCGATAGAGGGGTTGTCAATCCCTTCACGGCCACTTGCGAAAGTGAGATCTGATAGAGATAATAAGATAAGATAAATATTTTTGGTATTTTTATGATATAGATTGGAAAGTAAAGAATGCAAAATAAACTAGATTGGAAACTTATATGATGGAAAATAGACCGGGGGCCATAGGTTTCACTAGTGGCTTCTCTCAAGATAGCATAAGTATTACGGTGGGTGAACAAATTATTGTCGAGCAATTGATAGAAAAGTGCATAGTTATGAGAATATCTAGGCATGATCATGTATATACGCATCACGTCCGCAACAAGTAGACCGACTCCTGCCTGCATCTACTACTATTACTCCACACATCGACCGCTATCCAGCATGCATCTAGAGTATTAAGTTCATAAGAACAGAGTAACGCATTAGGCAAGATGACATGATGTAGAGGGATAAACTCAAGCAATATGATATAAACCCCATCTTTTTATCCTCGATGGCAACAATACAATACGTGCCTTGCTGCACCTGCTGTCACTGGGAAAGGACACCGCAAGATTAAACCCAAAGCTAAGCACTTCTCCCATTGCAGATCAATCTAGTAGGCCAAACCAAACTGATAATTCGAAGAGACTTGCAAAGATAACCAATCATACATAAAAGAATTCAGAGGAGATTCAAATATTTCTCATAGATAAACTTGTTCATAAACCCACAATTCAATGGATCTCGACAAACACACCGCAAAAAGAGTTACATCGAATAGATATCCAAGAAGATCGAGGAGAACTTTGTATTGCGATTCAACGAGAGAGAAGGAGCCATCTAGCTAATAACTATGGACCCGAAGGTCTGTGGTAAACTACTCACAGCTCATCGGAGAGGCTTTGGCACATATGTGGAAGCCCTCCGTGATCGATTTCCCCTCCGGCGGAGCACCAGAAAAGGCTCCAAGATGGGATCTCAGGGGTACAGAAGGTTGCAGTGATGGAAATAGGGTTTCGTGATGCTCCTGGATGTTTTAAGGGTACGTATATATATATATATATATATATATATATATATATATATATATATATATATATATATATATATATATATAGGCGAAGGAGGTCGGTCAGGGGAGCCACGAGGGGCCCACGAGGGTGGGAGCGCGCCCTCCTGCCTCGTGGCCGCCTCGGCTGCTTCTTGATGTCCACTCCAAGTCTCCTAGATTGCGTTTGTTCCAAAAAGACCGCTCCCGAAGGTTTCATTCCGTTTGGACTCCGTTTGATATTCCTTTTCTCCGAAACACTAAAATAGGCAAAAAAACAGCAATTTGGGTTGGGCCTCCGGTTAATAGGTTAGTCCCAAAAATGATATAAAAGAGTATAGTAAAGCCCATAAACATCCAAAACGGGTAATATAATAGCATGGAATAATAAAAAATTATAGATACGTTGGAGACGTATCAATGACTCTAACATTACCACCTTTATATCTCGAAACAATTATCAAGTATCAATTTTATCTTGGTATTCAATGCACTCTATGTGATAGTTTTTATTATACCCAACTTGGATGCCCATCATATTAGGACCAATTTTATAACCAAAACAAATACCATGTTGTTCTAAAGACTCTCAAAATAATATAAGTAAAGCATGAGAGATCAATAATTTGTACAAAACAAAACCACCGCCGTGCTCTAAAAAGATATAAGTGAAGCACTAGAGCAAAATATCTAGCTCAAAAGATATAAGTGAAGCACATAGAGTATTCTAATAAATTCCGAATCATGTGTGTCTCTCCCAAAAGGTGTGTACAACAAGGATGATTGTGGTAAACTAAAAAGCAAAGACTCATATCATACAAGACGCTCCAAGCAAAACACATATCATGTGGTGAATAAAAATATGGCTCCAAGTAAAGTTACCGATAGACGAAGACGAAAGAGGGGATGCCTTCCGGGGCATCCCCAACCTTAGGATTATGGTTATCCTTGAATTTTACCTTGGGGTGCCTTGGGCATCCCAAAGCTTATGCTCTTGCCACTTCTTATTCCATAGTCCATAAAATCTTTACCCAAAACTTGAAAACTTCACAACACAAAACTCAACAGAAAATCTTATAAGCTCCGTTAGTGCAAGAAAGCAAACCACCACTTTAAGGTACTGTAATGAACTCATTATTTATTTATATTGGTTTTAAACCTACTGTATTCCAACTTCTCTATTGTTTATACCCCCCGATACTAGCCATAGATTCATCAAAATAAGCAAACAACATACGAAAAACAGAATCTGTCAAAAACAGACCTAACTGTAGTAATCTGTAACTTTCGAATACTTGTGGAAATCTAAAAATCCTACCAAAATAAGAAGTCCTAGTAAATTTGTCTATTAATCTACTTAAAAAATAATCAACTAAAAATCACGTTTCTGTGATTTATTAAAATTATTCTCGTGCGTGCAAAAGTTTCTGTTTTTTAGCAAGATCAAATTAACTATCACCCAAGATGATCCTATAGGTTGTACTTGGCACAAATACTAATTAAAACATAAAACCACATCTAAAAAAAGGCTAGATGAAGTATTTAAGACTAAACAGGAACAAAAAGTAAAGAACAAAAATAAAATTGGGTTGCCTCCCAACAAGCGATATCATTTAACACCCCTAACTAGGCATAAAAGCGAGAATAGATCTAAGTATTGCCATCTTTGGTATTCAATTCATAAGTGGCTCTCATAATAAGTTCATAAGGTAATTTGATTTTCTTCCTAGAAAAATGTTCCATGCCTTTCCTTAATGGAAATTGAAATCTAATATTTTCTTCTTTCATATCAATAATTGCACCAATCGTTCTAAGGAAAGGTCTACCAAGAATAATAGGACATGAAAGATTGCAATCTATATCAAGAACGATAAAACCTATGGGCACATAATTCCTATTTGCAACAATAAAAACATCATTAATCCGTCCCATAGGTTTCTTAATGGTGGAATCCGAAAGATGCAAGTTTAAAGAGCAATCATCAAATTCATGGAAACCTAACACATCACACAAAGTTTTTGGAATCGTGGAAACACTAGCACCCAAATCACACAAAGCATATCATTCATGATCTTCAATCTTAATTTTAATAGTAGGTTCTGATACGTCTCCAATGTATCTATAATTTTTGATTGTTCCATGCTATTATATTACCCATTTTGGATGTTTATGGCTTTATTTTACATTTTTATATCATTTTTGGGACTAACCTACTAACCGGAGGCCCACCCCGAATTGCTGTTTTTTTTTGCCTATTTCAGTGTTTCAAAGAAAAGGAATATCAAACGGAGTCCAAACGCGATGAAACCTTCGGGAACGATCTTTTTGGAACAAATGCAAACATGGAGACTTGGAGTGGAAGTCTAGCAACAAGTGAGGCGGCCACGAGGGTGCCCGGCGCGCCCCCTACAGGTGGGCGCGCCCCCACCCTCGTGGGCCCCTCGAGCGTCCATCGACCTACTTCTTCCTCCTATATATACCTACGTACCCCGAGAACATCAGAACAGACCACAAAAACCTAATTCCACTGACGCAACCTTCTGTATCCGCGAGATCCCCTCTTGGAGCCTTCGCCGGCGCTCCGCCGGAGGGGGAATTGATTATGGAGGGCCCCTACATTATCTCCTAGGCCTCTTCGATGAGTTGTGAGTAGTTTACCACAGACCTTCGGGTCCATAGTTATTAGCTAGATGGCTTCTTCTCTCTCTTTGAATCTCAATACAAATTTCTCCTCGATCTTCTTGGAGATCTATTCGATGTAATTCTTTTTGTGGTGTGTTTGTCGAGATCCGATGAATTGTGGGTTTATGATCAAGTTTATCTATGATAAATATTTGAATCTCCTTTGAATTCTTTTATGTGTGATTAAGTTATCTTTGCAAGTCTCTTCGAATTATCAGTTTGGTTTGGCCTACTAGATTGATCTTTCTTGCAATGGGAGAAGTGCTTAGCTTTGCAGTGTCCCTTCCCAGTGACAGCATGGGCAGCAAGGCACGTATTGTATTGTTGCCATCAAGGATAAAAAGATGGGTTTTATACCATATTGCATGAGTTTATCCCTCTACATCATGTCATCTTTCTTAATGTGTTACTCTGTTCTTTATGAACTTAATACTCTCGATGCATGCTGGATAGCGGTCGATGTGTGGAGTAATAGTAGTAGATGCAGGTAGGAGTCGGTCTACTTGTCATGGATGTGATGCCTATATACATGATCATGCCTAGATAATCTCATAATTATTTGCTTTTCAATCAATTGCTCGACAGTAATTTGTTCACCCACTGTAACGCCCGGATAATCTTGCTACAGTAATCCCACGCTAATCATGGCACGTCATCCCGATTACTGTTGCTATCCTCGCAATAATTCGAAACCGTTCAAATTCAAAATTCAAATTGATGAAAACAATAAAAAATTTCAAAATTTAAAATAAAATTGTTCGGTGGTTGACGAATATTACAAGGGTAATTATAGTGCAACAGGCATATTTTTATAAAATGGCTAAATGGATTAAATGATTTAAACAGGAAGGAAAATAAATTAAAAAAATAAAACAAAAACAACAGACACCCCCCCCCCTGCTGGGCCAAGTGGCCCAGCTGGCCTCCGCCGCCCGAACGGGCCGGCCCAACCGGCCAAAGGCCCCAACCGGCCAACCCCACTCCTCTCCTTATCCCCCCCCCCCCCCGCAACCCTAGCCGCCACCCCACTCGTCCACTCCCCCCACTCGCTCCTCCCACGTTCCCCTCTCTCCCTCGTCTGGATCGAGACGGGGGGAGCCAGATCCCGCGTCACCGGCGTCGCCCGTCTCCACCCTCCCCCTCGCCGGACGCCTCCCCGCCCTCCTCCTCGCCGGTCGTCCCCGGCCGCCCCCGAGCACGCTGCCTAGACCCTACGCGCCTCCCCCCACCGTGAGCATCGCCCCGCTCCTCCCCCTCTGCTCCCGTCGCCGGATCCGGCCGCGCCCGCGTACCCCCTCCCCTCGCGCCTCCTCCGCTCGGCCAGGGCCTCTTCCCCCCCCCCCCCCGCCGCGCCAGGCCGTTCCGCCCCCGGCCCTCCCTCTCTCTTCCTCGCCCGCGACCGCGCGAGCCCCGCCGTGGCCGCGCACGCCGGCCCGCCGCTCGGAGGCCTCCCCTCCCTCGCCGGACCTCCCACACGGAGCTCCTCCTCGCCTCGGCACCGCTCGGGTAGCCCCGTGCCGGCCGCGTCCCTTATCGCCACCACCGAGCCACGGCCCCGGCGAGCACGCCCGCGCCCGCGGGCCGCCGTCACCGCCACGCCGGGTTGCGCGCTGCCGCACCCCGCGCCTCCCTCTCGTCCCGCCCCTGGCCGCGCCTGCGTGCCGTTGCTCACCCCCGGCAGCCCCTGCTCGTCGCGCCTACGCGTCCCGCACGCTCGCGCGAGGCCGCACCCGCTCGCACCTCGCCCCCGCGTCGTCTGCCACCCCGCAAGCGCTCGCCGGCTTCCCCGTCGCCGGCGACCTCGCCGCGCCCCAGGGGCCTTCTCCCTGTCGCGCCTGGATGGGGCCTCGGGCATGAACGCTCGCACCCGCGAGCCCCTGTGCCCGGTAACCGCACGCCCGCACCCGGTTTGGCCCTTGGGCCACTGCCCAGTGGCCCCCATGCCCCTGATAAAAAAAAGAAAAAAAAGAAAAAGAATTTAAAAAAATAAATAAATAATAATAATTAATTAATTAATTAATTAATTAATTAATTGACTAAATTAATTAAGTTAATTAATCCTACTTAATTAATCTAATTAACCTGTTAGTCTAATTAAACTGTAATTAGATTAACCTAAACCCTAATTAACCTAAATAGAGAATGACAGGTGGGTCCCACTGGACCCACATGTCAGGTTGACCAAGTCAACCCTGCTGACTTCTGACGTCAGCATGACATCATGCTGACGTCATAAATCCATTTTCCGAATTAATTAAATAATTAAATAAATTCCAGAAATTAATAAAATCTTTAGAAAATCATATCTTTTAATCCGTAACTCGGATTAAAATATTTTCAACATGAAAGTTGCTCAGAACGACGAGACGAACCCGGATACGCAGCCTGTTCGACCACCACACACCTCTAACATACCAAACACGCAACTTTCCCCCTCCGGTTCATCTGTCCGAAAACGCAAAACACCGGGAATACTTTCCCGGATGTTTCCCCCCTTCGTCGGTATCACCTACTACCGCGTTAGGGCACACCGAACACCGCGTATTGCCTTGATATATTTTGTGGTGCTTTGTTTGCTCTGTATTCATTATTTCTTCCCCCTCTTCTCTCCGGTAGACTACGAGACCGACGCTGCTGCTGCCCAGTTCGACTACGGAGTTGACGACCCCTCTCTCTTGCCAGAGCAACCAGGCAAGCCCCCCCTTTGATCACCAGATATCGCCTATTCTACTCTCTATACTGCTTGCATTAGAGTAGTGTAGCCTGTTACTGCTTTCCGTTGGTCCTATTCTGATGCATAGCCTGACATTGTTGCTACATCTGTTGATACCTTACCTGCAATCCTAAATGCTTAGTATAGGATGCTAGTTTATCATCATTGGCCCTACATTCTTGTCCGTCAGCCTTGCTATACTATTGGGCCGTGATCACTCGGGAGGTGATCACGGGTATATACTATACATACATACATACTATACAGATGGTGACTAAAGTCGGGTCAGCTCGAAGAGTACCCGCGAGTGATTCACGGATTGGGGGCTGAAAGGACCTTTGTCCCGACGGCCCTCTGTGTGGATCTTTATGGCGGAGCGACAGGGCAGGTTGAGACCACCTAGGAGACAGGTGGGCCTGGGCCTGTTCGGCGTTCGCGGATATTTAACACGCTTAACGAGATCTTGGTATTTGATCTGAGTTGGCTACGAGCCTATACGCACTAACCATCTACGCGGGAGTAGTTATGGGTATCCCGACGTCGTGGTATCAGCCGAAGCCCTTCAGACGTCAGCGACGGAGCGGCGCGCGCCGGATTGGAACGTAAGCCTGCTCTTGTATTAAGGGGGCTAGTTCTGCTTTCGGCCGCGTACGCAACGTGCAGGTGTGCTATGGGCGATGGGCCCAGACCCCTGTGCGCTTAGGTTTAGACCGGCGTTCTGGCCTCTCTGTTGAGCCTAGGTGGGGCTGCGACGTGTTGATCTTCCGCGGTCGGGCATGACCCAGGAAAGTGTGTCCGGCCAAATGGGATCGGGCGTGTTGGGGAATGTGGTGCACCCCTTCAGGGAAGTTAATCTATTCGAATAGCCGTGATCTTCGGTAACAGGACGACTTGGAGTTGTAGCTTGACCTTATGACAACTAGAACTGGATACTTAATAAAACACACCCTTCCAAGTGCCAGATACAACCGGTGGTCGCTCTACCTCAGGGATATGAGGAGGGGATCGCCGGGTAGGATTATGCTATGAGATGCTATTTGGAGATGCTACTTGGAGGACTTCAATCTACTCTCTTCTACTTGATGCAAGAGGGTGGCTGCGAGAAGCGTAGTCTTCGACAGGATTAGTTATCCCCCTCTTATTCTGGCATTCTGCAGTTCAGTCCACTGATATGGCCTCCCTACACATATACCCATGCATATGTAGTGTAGTTCCTTGCTTGCGAGTACTTTGGATGAGTACTCACGATTGCTTTCTCCCCCTTTTTTTTCCTTCCTTCTTTCTGGTTGTCGCAACCAGATGCTGGAGTCCAGGAGCCAGACGCCACCGTCGACGACGACCCCTACTACACCGGAGGTGCCTACTACTACGTGCTGCCCGCTGACGACGACCTGGAGTAGTTAGGAGGATCCCAGGCAGGAGGCTTGCGCCTCTTTCGATCTGTATCCCAGTTTGTGCTAGCCTTCTTAAGGCAAAATTGTTTAACTTATGTCTGTACTCAGATATTGTTGCTTCCGCTGACTCGTCTATGATCGAGCACTTGTATTCGAGCCCTCGAGGCCCCTGGCTTGTATTATGATGCTTGTATGACTTATTTTATTTGTAGAGTTGTGTTGTGATATCTTCCCGTGAGTCCCTGATCTTGATCGTACACATTTGCGTGCATGATTAGTGTATGATTGAATCGGGGGCGTCACAAGTTGGTATCAGAGCCGACTGCCTGTAGGAATCCCCCTTCCACACTCCTTGGCCGAAGTCGAGTCTAGACATTACAAAAACTTTTACTAACTTGGCTGTGTGCCTTACGGGCCCACGTCGCCATCGGGTGGTACTAGGATCTTTTACTCCTCGACCTTTACTCTGGGACTCTGAACTCTTTTCTACTCGGGTTAGACGAATTTACTAACTCTAACATTAGCATCCCGTTACCACGTTCACCCCGAAGTTGGATAAGCCATAGTTATTCTGTAGGATAGCATTTTGAATAGTGCCCATGTTGTCATTTGACTCCATTGAAACATCTTTGTTTTCAGATGGAACCCACGAGGCAGGTCGTGCGCCACACTGCGGCCATTGGTGCCTCAGGATCACCTGCTGTGCTAGCTGATATGATGACCTATCTGGGTTATCGCTGGCACCCTGAGTACACCATCTACGAGGAGTACCAGGACTTTAACCAGGAGCAGTACCGTGCCATCGTCCACCTCTACTCTCGGGAGTATGAGTCCACTACCGTGCTGCACACCGCTCATGGTGTTGGAGTGACCATCGAGATGGCAGTCCACGATGCGGCTCATGCTGCTCTGACACGTCTTCGTGGAGAGTATCAGGCCTTGGACACTTCCCCTTTCAGGCACATTCCTATCGCATCTGACGTTGGTGCGGAGGGATACTACACTGCCGCCTACTCCACCGTCACCCGAGAGCCTTTCCACCATCAGCGCTTAGTTCTGCATGCTGATGGGCTGGACCGAGCTAACAGAGCTCTTCGCCACGAGTTGTACACCACTCGTCAGCACCTTTACAGGGCTCTGACGCGGTTGCACCCCTTTGTCCGGTCTGGACAGCTGCCGCGTTCTGCGATCTACCCAGCCAGGACCGTGATGCCCCACGGTGTCGGATGGCCAGAGGTGGGAGGCTACTCTCCCGCACTTGGTCCTCTTCTGCCACCTGAGCATCGGGTTCTACGCCAGAGTATCCGCGGCCCCCAGGCCACTGACGTGGAGGACTATCCGTTGCCTCACTACCAGCTGGCAGGTTACAGCTACCTTCACAGTACCTCCTGGGACTGATGTAGTCTTGCTCATTAGTCTTAGATGCACTCGCGAGCCTGCGTGCCGCCTATGATGACTTAATCTATGTACTGAACTCGGTGTACTGAACTCTATGTCCGACCCCTTTTGTAAGTTATGCCGACTATCTATGTGGTATCTGTCATGCTCCTTTCATTATGCATGTTTCATCGTGAATGACTCTTGTCTATGCAAATTTCTCATTACTGAACTACCCCTGTTATATATTAGCAGGATGGTTAGACCAGCTGGTCGTGGTCGTGGTGGCAACTTCCCACCACCGCCTGAGTACATGGCTGGTATGATCCAACAGCTTGAGATGAATCGCCAGTTCATGGAAAACGTGATGGCTCAGTTTCCTCGCCCCAATATGAACTAGCATCCAAACACAACAACTCTGCAGGATTTCATACGCCTCAACCCAAGTGTGTACCGCAGCTCAACCCAGCCGCTGGATGCTGATGACTGGCTCCGTGACATCACCTATGAGATGGAGTCTGCTGATGTAGCCCCTGCCAGCTATGTCACTTTTGCTTCCTTCTTCCTGAAGGGACCCGCAGCTCAATGGTGGGACAGCCACAGGCGTACTCTGCCAGTTGGAACAATCATCACCTGGCCAGACTTCCAGGCTGCTTTCCGTGCCCGCTTCATCCCACAAGGAGTCATGGACCGGAAGAAGCATGAGTTTCGAAACCTCACCCAAGGCAACAAGACTGTTGAAGCTTATCAGCGAGAGTTTCTGGACTTGTCTCGCTATGCTGAAGAGGACATTGCAACTGATGCACGTAGGCAGGAGAAGTTCCGTGACGGCCTTCAAGCTGACATCAAGCTCGCACTTCTAGTGCACGACTTTGCTGATTTCGCCACCTTGGTGAATAAGGCCATCAATGTTGAGACTGGTCTGCAAGAACACCAGAGCTCTCAAAGGCGCAACCGTGACACGGGCTCATCTTCGGGCCCGCCCTCGCAGAAGCGTAAGATATGGATCCCGAACAGCATGTACCGTCCAAATGCACCAGCCCCAAGGCAGTCTTACGCTGCACCTCGTCTGCCTACTGCTCCAACTAGGCAGCCAAGGCTTCCAGCTCCGCCACCCCAAGCTCCTGTTCCCACTCCCAATAATGGCATGTGCTACAAGTGTGGTCAACCAGGTCACCGTGCTAGGGATTGCTTTCAGAATCAGAATCAACTGGCCCTTCCAGCTACTGGCCGTGGAAACAACCAGGCCCGCAACAACAATGCCAAGTCTTATGGCCGTGTTCATGCCAACCACATTGATCTGAATGAAGCTCAAGACCATCCTGCTACTGTGATGGGTACACTCCTCGTAAATTCAGTACCAGCATCCGTTTTATTTGATACAGGTGCATCACATTCATTCATGTCAGAAGAATTTGCATACAAGCACGATGTTAAATTTGAGCAGATGAACACTTCGGTAGTGGTAAAAAACCCCGCGGGACAATGTCAGACCTCCATGGTTGGCATTGACGTCCCTGTGGAAATCGAAGGGTTGGAGTTTCGTGCCTCGCCCATTATACTGAAGTCGTCTAACATTGACCTCATTCTGGGAATGGATTGGTTAAAGGCGCATACTGCTTCTATCGTTTGCGCCACTA
Source organism: Triticum aestivum (assembly GCF_018294505.1). NCBI lineage: Eukaryota > Viridiplantae > Streptophyta > Magnoliopsida > Poales > Poaceae > Triticum > Triticum aestivum. The sequence goes on from NC_057795.1 coordinate 339,573,024, forward strand.
AGACCGTCCATCTGCTACACCCTTCTGATGAAATAATTAGCTATGATGCTCATCTGGTTCGGAATGCCGAGGCCAGGCTTTATGCCTTAAACGCATTGAACGTTGCACCACTCAAGGGCATTGAAAACATTCCCGTCGTGCGTGAATTCCTAGACGTCTTTCCTGAAGAACTCCCAGGGATTCCCCCTGCTAGAGCTGTCGAATTCGTCATCGACTTGAAACCAGGCACCACTCCTATAGCCAAGAGACCCTACAAGATGCCGCCGCATGAACTCCTTGAGCTTAAGGAGGAAATCGATAAATCTCTTCAAAGTGGTTTCATTCGCCCAAGTTGCTCTCCTTGGGGAGCACCTTCTCTCTTTTTCAAGAAGAAAGATGGGACAAACCGATTGGTCCAAGACTACCGTCCTATAAATCAAGCTACCATTCAGAATAAGTATCCTCTTCCTCGGATCAATGATCTGTATGATCAATTGGCTGGTTCATCAGTGTTCTCTAAACTCGACTTGAGGTTGGGTTACCACCAGATCCGTGTTCGTGAGGAAGATATCCCCAAGACCGCCTTTGTGACTCGTTATGGTTCATACGAGTACACCGTCATGTCTTTCGGCTTAACCAATGCTCCAGCCACCTTCTCTCGCCTGATGAACTATATATTCATGGATTACCTCGACAAGTTCGTCGTGGTTTATCTGGATGATATTCTGGTATTTTCCAAGAACGAAGAGGAACATGCTGAACATCTTCGCCTCGTGCTGGAAAAGCTACGAGAGCATCAACTTTATGCCAAGTTCTCCAAATGTGAATTCTGGCTTCCCGAAGTAACCTATCTTGGGCATGTCATCTCTAAAGATGGTATTGCCGTTAACCCTGAACGAGTTCAGGCTATTCTCGATTGGACTCCTCCGAAGAACGTTAAGCAAGTCAGAAGTTTTCTCGGTCTCGCCAGCTACTGCCGTCGATTCGTCGAGAACTTCTCCAAGATTGCCAGGCCTCTGACTAACCTATTGCATAAGGGCGTCAAGTTCCAATGGACAGATAAATGTCAGGAAAGTTTCCAGGCACTCAAGGACAAGTTGACTTCTGCCCCAGTACTAGCTCCTCCTGATACTAAGAAGGACTTCGTCATTTACTGCGACGCTTCCCGTCAAGGACTAGGCTGTGTCCTAATGCAAGAGCGCAAAGTGGTTGCTTATGCCTCTCGGCAATTGCGCCCTCACGAAGAGAACTACCCAGTTCATGACCTCGAACTTGCTGCTGTCATTCATGCACTAAAACAGTGGCGACATTACCTACTCGGTAATCGTTGCGAGATATTCACTAACCACCAAAGTCTGAAGTATCTGTTTACTCAGCCAGACCTGAACCTCCGTCAGCAGAGATGGATGGAGACTGTTGCAGACTTTGATTTGGGTATTTCCTATACCCCAGGCAAGGCTAATGTAATGGCTGATGCCTTGAGCCGCAAGTCTTACTGCAACCACCTCCAGGTTCACAAAGTTCAGCCCTCACTTGTTGAAGAATTCAGAAAGCTAAACCTCCATATTGTTCCTCCGGGTGCACTCGCTCCCCCTCCCCCGGAGTTCCGCAAGATGAATCTCCGTGTTGTTTCCCAGGGTTCCCTCTATACCCTGGCTGTTGAACCCGATCTCGTGGGCACCATTAAGACAATGCAGGGATTTGACTCTGAAGTCTACAAGATTAAGCAAGACCTCCAAGAAGGAAGTCCCTCATCCTTCACTATTGCTGATGATGGCGCCTTGTACTTCAAAGGCCGCCTAGTGGTGACATGTAAGAAGGAAAACCTGAATATGACTCAGGAGGTTATGAAAGAAGCTCATGATACGCCTCTATGTATCCACCCTGGTAGTACAAAGATGTACCAAGACATCCGCCAGAGATTCTGGTGGTCTAACATGAAGCAAGACATTGCTTGTTATGTTGCTGAATGTGACGTTTGCCGTCGTATCAAAGCAGAACATCAAAGGCCTGCTGGAACTCTGCAACCTATATCTATTCCTGAATGGAAATGGGACCATGTCGAGATGGACTTCGTTACTGGATTTCCCAAATCGCATAAGGGTAATGATGCTATTCTTGTCGTCATTGACCGACTTTCTAAGGTTGCACATTTTCTGGCGGTCAAAGAAATGATCACTGCTAGTCAGCTTGCAACTCTCTACATGTCCAGAATTGTTTCGCTTCACGGTATTCCACTGGTTATCAGTTCAGACCGTGGCAGTTTATTCACTTCAAGATTCTGGGCAAGTTTCCAAGAAGCTATGGGCACTCATCTATCTTTCAGCACTGCTTTTCATCCTCAGTCACAAGGGCAAGTTGAACGTGTCAACCAAGTTCTCGAAGACATGCTTCGAGCCTGTGTTATTTCCTTCGGCAAGAAATGGGAGGAATCTCTCCCGTATGCTGAGTTCTCTTATAATAATTGCTATCAAGCTAGTCTGAAGATGGCCCCCTTCGAAGTGTTATATGGACGAAAGTGCCGAACCCCTCTGAACTGGTCAGAAACTGGGGAACGTCCACTCTTCGGTCCGGATATTATCCAACATGCCGAAGAGCAAGTCCGCATTATTCGCAAGAATCTCAAGACTGCTCAGTCACGCCAAAAGAGTCAGTATGACCGTCATCATAAAGACATGGTCTATCAATCTGGCGAAAAGGCCTATCTTCGCGTTACACCAATGAAGGGTGCTCACCGCTTCGGGATCAAGGGCAAGCTAGCTCCCCGCTATATTGGTCCTTTTACTATCCTCGAGAGGCGTGGAAAAGTGGCATATCAATTGGAGCTTCCGCCGAACCTTTCTCAAGTTCACGATGTGTTCCATGTGTCCCAACTCCGCCGTTGCTTCAAGGACCCAATCCGAGCTGTGGATCATGAAGTGCTCGAATTGCAACAGGACCTCTCCTATAAAGAGCATCCGGTCCGCATTCTCGACCAAGCTGAACGCCGCACACGTCAGAAGGTGATCAAGTTCTTCAAGGTCCAGTGGTCGAATCACTCTGAAGACGAAGCCACCTGGGAACGCGAGGATCGCCTGCGTGATGAATACCCCGCACTGTTTCCTTCTACCTCCTAAAATCTCGGGACGAGATTTCTTGTAGTGGAGGAGATTTGTAACGCCCGGATAATCTTGCTACAGTAATCCCACGCTAATCATGGCACGTCATCCCGATTACTGTTGCTATCCTCGCAATAATTCGAAACCGTTCAAATTCAAAATTCAAATTGATGAAAACAATAAAAATTTTCAAAATTTAAAATAAAATTGTTCGGTGGTTGACGAATATTACAAGGGTAATTATAGTGCAACAGGCATATTTTTATAAAATGGCTAAATGGATTAAATGATTTAAACAGGAAGGAAAATAAATTAAAAAAAATAAAACAAAAACAACAGACACCCCCCCTGCTGGGCCAAGTGGCCCAGCTGGCCTCCGCCGCCCGAACGGGCCGGCCCAACCGGCCAAAGGCCCAACCGGCCAACCCCACTCCTCTCCTTATCCCCCCCGGCAACCCTAGCCGCCACCCCACTCGTCCACTCCCCCCCACTCGCTCCTCCCACGTTCCCCTCTCTCCCTCGTCTGGATCGAGACGGGGGGAGCCAGATCCCGCGTCACCGGCGTCGCCCGTCTCCACCCTCCCCCTCGCCGGACGCCTCCCCGCCCTCCTCCTCGCCGGTCCTCCCCGACCGCCCCCGAGCACGCTGCCTAGACCCTACGCGCCTTCCCCCCACCGTGAGCATCGCCCCGCTCCTCCCCCTCTGCTCCCGTCGCCGGATCCGGCCGCGCCCGCGTACCCCCTCCCCTCGCGCCTCCTCCGCTCGGCCGGGGCCTCTTCCCCCCACCGCCGCGCCAGGCCGTTCCGCCCCCGGCCCTCCCTCTCTCTTCCTCGCCCGCGACCGCGTGAGCCCCGCCGTGGCCGCGCACGCCCGCCCGCCGCTCGGAGGCCTCCCCTCCCTCGCCGGACCTCCCACACGGAGCTCCTCCTCGCCTCGGCACCGCTCGGGTAGCCCCGTGCCGGCCGCGCCCCTTATAGCCACCACCGAGCCACGGCCCCGGCGAGCACGCCCGCGCCCGCGCGCGGGCCGCCGTCGCCGCCACGCCGGGTTGCGCGCTGCCGCACCCCGCGCCTCCCTCTCATCCCGCCCCTGGCCGCGCCTGCGTGCCGTTGCTCACCCCCGGCAGCCCCTGCTCGTCGCGCCTACGCGTCCCGCACGCTCGCGCGAGGCCGCACCCGCTCGCACCTCGCCCCCGCGTCGTCTGCCACCCCGCAAGCGCTCGCCGACTTCCCCGTCGCCGGCGACCTCGCCGCGCCCCAGGGGCCTTCTCCCTGTCGCGCCTGGATGGGGCCTCGGGCATGAACGCTCGCACCCGCGAGCCCCTGTGCCCGGTAACCGCACGCCCGCACCCGGTTTGGCCCTTGGGCCACTGCCCAGTGGCCCCCATGCCCCTGATAAAAAAAAGAAAAAAAAGAAAAAGAATTAAAAAAAATAAATAATAATAATAATAATAATAATAATAATAATTAACTAAATTAATTAAGTTAATTAATCCTACTTAATTAATCTAATTAACCTGTTAGTCTAATTAAACTGTAATTAGATTAACCTAAACCCTAATTAACCTAAATAGAGAATGACAGGTGGGTCCACATGTCAGGTTGACCAAGTCAACCCTGCTGACTGCTGACGTCAGAATGACATCATGCTGACGTCATAAATCCATTTTCCGAATTAATTAAATAATTAAATAAATTCCAGAAATTAATAAAATCTTTAGAAAATCATATCTTTTAATCCGTAACTCAGATTAAAATATTTTCAACATGAAAGTTGCTCAGAACGACGAGACGAACCCGGATACGCAGCCCGTTCGACCACCACACACCTCTAACATACCAAACACGCAACTTTCCCTCTCCGGTTCATCTGTCCGAAAACGCGAAACACCGGGAATACTTTCCCTGATGTTTCCCCCCTTCGTCGGTATCACCTACTACCGCGTTAGGGCACACCGAACACCGCGTATTGCCTTGATATATTTTGTGGTGCTTTGTTTGCTCTGTATTCATTATTTCTTCCCCCTCTTCTCTCCGGTAGACTACGAGACCGACGCTGCTGCTGCCCAGTTCGACTACGGAGTTGACGACCCCTCTCTCTTGCCAGAGCAACCAGGCAAGCCCCCCCTTTGATCACCAGATATCGCCTATTCTACTCTCTATACTTCTTGCATTAGAGTAGTGTAGCCTGTTACTGCTTTCCGTTGGTCCTATTCTGATGCATAGCCTGACATTGTTGCTACATCTGTTGATACCTTACCTGCAATCCTAAATGCTTAGTATAGGATGCTAGTTTATCATCATTGGCCCTACATTCTTGTCCGTCAGCCTTGCTATACTATTGGGCCGTGATCACTCGGGAGGTGATCACGGGTATATACTATACATACATACATACTATACAGATGGTGACTAAAGTCGGGTCAGCTCGAAGAGTACCCGCGAGTGATTCACGGATTGGGGGCTGAAAGGACCTTTGTCCCGACGGCCCTCTGTGTGGATCTTTATGGCGGAGCGACAGGGCAGGTTGAGACCACCTAGGAGACAGGTGGGCCTGGCCCTGTTCGGCGTTCGCGGATATTTAACATGCTTAACGAGATCTTGGTATTTGATCTGAGTTGGCTACGAGCCTATACGCACTAACCATCTACGCGGGAGTAGTTATGGGTATCCCGACGTCGTGGTATCAGCCGAAGCCCTTCAGACGTCAGCGACGGAGCGACACGCGCCGGATTGGAACGTAAGCCTGCTCTTGTATTAAGGGGGCTAGTTCTGCTTTCGGCCGCGTACGCAACGTGCAGGTGTGCTATGGGCGATGGGCCCAGACCCCTGTGCGCTTAGGTTTAGACCGGCGTGCTGGCCTCTCTGTTGAGCCTAGGTGGGGCTGCGACGTGTTGATCTTCCGCGGCCGGGCATGACCCAGGAAAGTGTGTCCGGCCAAATGGGATCGAGCGTGTTGGGGAATGTGGTGCACCCCTGCAGGGAAGTTAATCTATTCGAATAGCCGTGATCTTCGGTAACAGGACGACTTGGAGTTGTACCTTGACCTTATGACAACTAGAACCGGATACTTAATAAAACACACCCTTCCAAGTGCCAGATACAACCGGTGGTCGCTCTACCTCAGGGATATGAGGAGGGGATCGCCGGGTAGGATTATGCTATGAGATGCTATTTGGAGATGCTACTTGGAGGACTTCAATCTACTCTCTTCTACTTGATGCAAGAGGGTGGCTGCGAGAAGCGTAGTCTTCGACAGGATTAGTTATCCCCCTCTTATTCTGGCATTCTTAAGGCGTGAGTACTTTGGATGAGTACTCACGGTTGCTTTCTCCCCCTTTTTTTTCCTTCCTTCTTTCTGGTTGTCGCAACCAGATGCTGGAGTCCAGGAGCCAGACGCCACCGTCGACGACGACCCCTACTACACCGGAGGTGCCTACTACTACGTGCTGCCCGCTGACGACGACCTGGAGTAGTTAGGAGGATCCCAGGCAGGAGGCCTGCGCCTCTTTCGATCTGTATCCCAGTTTGTGCTAGCCTTCTTAAGGCAAAATTGTTTAACTTATGTCTGTACTCAGATATTGTTGCTTCCGCTGACTCGTCTATGATCGAGCACTTGTATTCGAGCCCTCGAGGCCCCTGGCTTGTATTATGATGCTTGTATGACTTATTTTATTTGTAGAGTTGTGTTGTGATATCTTCCCGTGAGTCCCTGATCTTGATCGTACACATTTGCGTGCATGATTAGTGTACGATTGAATCGGGGGCGTCACACCCACCGTAATACTTATGCTATTTTGAGAGAAGCCACTAGTGAAACCTATGGCCCCCGGGTCTATCTCTTATCATATAAGCTTTAAATCTACTTTTATTTGCATCTTTACTTTTCCTATCTATATCATAAAATACCAAAAATATATTTATCTTATCATATTATCTCTATCAGATCTCACTTTCGCAAGTGGCCTTGAAGGGATTGACAACCCCTTTATTGCGTGGTTGCGAGTTCTTGTTTGTTTGTGTAGGTGCGTGGGACTTTTGAGGAGCCTCCTACTGGATTGATACCTTGGTTCTCAAAAACTGAGGGAAATACTTACGCTACTATTGCTGCATCACCCTTTCCTCTTCAAGGAAAACCAACGCAAGCTCAAGACGTAGCAAGAAGGATTTCTGGCGCCGTTGCCGCGGAGGTCTTCGCTCAAGTCAAGAGATACCAAGTACCAATCACAAACTCATCTCCCTCGCACTTACATTATTTGCCATGTGCCTCTCCTTTTCCTTTCCCCCACTTCACCCTTGCCGTTTTATTCGCCCTCTCTTTCCCAATCTCCTCTCTCTTTCGCTTGCCTTTTTGTTTGCTTGTGTGTTGGATTGCTTGTCTCGATGGCGCAAGACAATACCATATTGTGTGACTTTTCCAATACCAATAATAATGATTTCCTTAGTACTTTGATTGCTCCTCTTAATGATGTTGAGTCTTGTGAAATCAATGCTGCTTTGCTGAATCTTGTTATGAAAGATGAATTCTCCGGCCTTCCTAGTGAAGATGCCGCTACCCATCTAAACAACTTTGTTGATTTGTGTGAGATGCAAAAGAAAAAAAGTTACGGATAATGATATTGTTAAATTGAAGTTATTTCCGTTTTCACTTAGAGATCGTGCTAAAGTTTGGTTTCCGTCTTTGCCTAAGAATAGTATTGATTCATGGAATAAGTGCAAAGATGCTTTTATCTCTGAGTATTTTCCTCCCGCTAAGATCATCTCTCTGAGGAACGATATTATGAATTTTAAACAACTTGATCATGAGCATGTTGCCCAATCTTGGGAAAGAATGAAATTGATGATTCGCAATTGCCCTACTCATGGTTTGAATTTATGGATGATCATACAAAAAATTTATGCTGGATTGAATTTTGCTTCTAGAAATCTTTTAGATTCGGCCGCGGGAGGCACGTTTATGGAAATCACCTTAGGAGAAGCTACCAAAATCCTTGATAACATTATGGCTAATTATTCTCAATGGCACACCGAAAGATCTACTAGTAAAAAAGTGCATGCTATAGAAGAAATTAATATTTTGAGTGGAAAGATGGATGAACTTATGAAATTATTTGCTGCTAAGAGTGCTCCTATTGATCCCAATGATATGCCTTTGTATACTTTGATTGAGAATAATAATGAATCTATGGATGTGAATTTTTTTGGTAGGGATAATTTTGGTAGCAATGCTTAGAGAGGAAACTTTAATCCTAGACCGTTCCCTAGTAATTCCTCTAATAATTATGGAAATTCCTACAATAATTCTTATGGTAATTATAATAAGATGCCCTATGATTTTGAGAATAGTGTTAAAGAATTTATGATCTCTCAAAAGAATTTCAATGCTCTGCTTGAAGAAAAATTGCTTAAAGTTGATGATTTGGCTAGGAACGTTGATACAGTTTCGCTTGATGTTGATTCTTTGAAACTTAGATCTACTATTCCTAAGCATGATATCAATGAGTCTCTCAAAGCTATGAGAATTTCCGTTGACGAGTGCAAAGAAAGAACCGCTAGATTGCGTGCTAAGAAAGATTGCTTTGTAAAGGCGTGTTCTTCTAGTTTCCATGAAAATAATGATGTAGATCTAAAAGTTCTTGATGCGTCCCCTATTAAATCTTTGTTTTGCAATATGAATTTTAATAATGATGGGACTGGAGATGAGTCAACTTTAGTTAAAAGGCGTCCCAATGATTCGAAGTTCTTAGATCTTGATGCTAAATTTGGTAAAAGTGGGATTGGAGAGGTCAAGACTTTAAATAGCATTGAACTCACTATCTTGGATTTCAAGGAATTTAATTATGATAATTGTTCTTTAGTAGATTGTATTTCCTTGTTGCAATCCGTGTTGAATTCTCCTCATGCTTATAGTCAAAATAAAGCTTTTATCAAACATATTGTTGATGCCTTGATGCAATCTTATGATGAAAAACTTAATTTGGAAGTTTCTATACCTAGAAAACTTAATGATGAGTGGGAACCTACTATAAAGATTAAAATTAAAGATCATGAGAGTCATGCTTTGTGTGATTTGGGTGCTAGTGTTTCCACGATTCCGAAAACTTTATGTGATATTCTAGGTTTCCATGATCTTGATGATTGCTCTTTAAATTTGCACCTTGCAGATTCCACCATTAAAAAACCTATGGGAAGGATAAATGATGTTCTTATTGTTGCAAATAGGAACTATGTTCCCGTAGATTTTATCGTTCTTGGCATAGATTGCAATCTTTCTTGTGCTATTATTCTTGGTAGACCTTTCCTTAGAACGATCAGTGCGATTATTGATATGAAGGAAGGGAATATTAGATTCCAATTTTCATTAAGTAAAGGCATGGAGCATTTTCCAAGAAAGAAAGTTAAATTACCTATTGTAGGACCTTGAGAAGAGGTGTCTAGAGGGGGGGGATTAGACACTAAGCGACAAAGTTGCAGTTTTTAAGTATCCTTAAAGTTTAAGTGGAGTTTAGTCACAAGTTTAACATTCACAATACATATCAAGCAAGCATGCAAGAGTATATGAGCAGCGGAAAGTAAAGCATGCGACTTGCAAGAATGTAAAAGGAAGTGTTTTGGAGGATTCAAACGCAATTGGAGACACGGATGTTTTTGGCGTGGTTCCGATAGGTGGTGCTATCGTACATCCACGTTGATGGAGACTTCAACCCACGAAGGGTAACGACTGCGCGAGTCCATGGAGGGCTCCACCCACGAAGGGTCCACGAAGAAGCAACCTTGTCTATCCCACCATGGTCGTCGCCCACGAAGGACTTTCCTCACTAGTAGTAGATCTTCACGAAGTAGGCGATCTCCTTGCCCTTACAAACTCCTTGGTTCAACTCCACAATCTTGTCGGAGGCTCCCAAGTGACACCTAGCCAATCTAGGAGACACCACTCTCCAAGAAGTAACAAATGGTGCGTTGATGATGAACTCCTTGCTCTTGTGTTTCAAATGATAGTCTCCCCAACACTCAACTCTCTCTCACAGGTTTTGGATCTGGTGGAAAGAAGATTTGAGTGGAAAGCAACTTGGGGAAGGCTAGAGATCAAGATTCATATGGTAGGAATGGAATATCTTGGCCTCAACACATGAGTAGGTGGTTCTCTCTCAGAAAATGTATGCTGGAAGTATAGGTTCAGTCTGATGGCTCTCTCCACGAATGAAGAGGAGGTGGAGGGGTATATATAGCCTCCACACAAAATCTAACCGTTACACACAATCCACCAAACTCGGTGGGACCGAATCGTTAAACTCGGTCGGACCGATTTAGCAAATAATGTGACCGTTAGGTTTTTCGGTGGGACCGAAATGCAACTCGGTAGGACCGATATGGTTAGGGTTAGGGCATAACGTAATCTCGGTGAGACCGATTACTCAAACTCGGTAGGACCGATTTTGGTAAAAATCCTTCCAGAGAGTTGGTCAGGCAAACTCGGTTGGACCGATTACTCAAACTCGGTGGGACCGATTTTGGTAATAAGTCAACCAGCAAGTTTGCATTGTAATCTCGGTAGTTCCGATTGCTCAAACTCGGTGAGACCGATTTTGATAATGGACATACACAGAGAGATTACAATCCCATCTCGGTGAGACCGAGATCCCTATTGGTGAGACCAATTTGCCTAGGGTTTGTGGCAGTGGCTATGTCATTTGAACTCGGTGGCGCCGGATAGAAAGAATTAGTGGGGCCGAGTTTGACTTCAGGTTTTAGGACATATGTGTGGAAGTGGGAAAGTAGTTGAGGGTTTTGGAGCATATCACTAAGCACTTGAAGCAAGAGGCTCATTAAGCAACACCTCATCCCTCCTTGATAGTATTGGCTTTTCCTATAGACTCAATGTGATCTTGGATCACTAAAATGTAAAATGAAGAGTCTTGAGCTTGAAGCTTGAGCCAATCCTCTGTCCTTAGCATCTTGAAGGAGTTCCCACATCCTTTAGTCCATGCCACTCCAATGTTGAACTTGTCTGAAATATACTAGATAAAAGTGTTAGTCCAACAAGAGATATGTTGACATTAATTACCAAAACCACCTAGGGAGCACGTGTGCTTTCAATCTCCCCTTTTTGGTAATTGATGAAAACATACATCAAAGCTTTAGATATAAAGAACAACAAGTAAAGCTTTGGAAAGACATGTAACAAGCATAGGCTCCCCCTACATGTATGCAATCATGTAAACATGGAATGTAGAAGCATGTGAGAGCATAACCATGATAGAACAGGCAATGTGTTACATGTATCTTGGCCATATGCATCAGAGCAAAGAATATTTAAGAAAATACCTTCATGCCCATGAGTCCTTCTTGCAAACAGTATGTACATCAGCAAGAATTCCTCATACACATGATTGTGATGCATATACTTACCTTGTAGTCTTGAGTTGGCTTAGGATGGAATGAACCTGTGAAAATAAGGTTAGGTAACACAGATGCTGTCGGCGTTCTGGGAACGGGGGTCCCCAGACTTGCCTGCCTGCGGCCTGCGGCGTGGCTCAAAGGGGGGCCCGGCACGGCCCATCTTCATCAACATAAGCTCAAGACCCTCGCGAGGGGCTAAGCCTCGCGGGGCGGATGACAAGGAGTTTCCTCAGGCCCGGCCTCATCAGGCTGGCTCGCGAGGAGGCGGAGAGTTCAAGGCAGGGTACCTCACGAGGTGCCCATGACGCAAGCCATGACGACCAGGGGCGCCAGTCGGGCGCCATCCCGCGCAGTGTCCTCCTTTCCTCTTTGGTGCAAAGGGAGCAAGTGCAGGCGAGAGCATCAAGCAAAGGTGTCCATTTCGGTGCAACAAGACAGGATGGAGGTCACCGTGGAGCCCAAGCCGGCGTCACCACCAGAGCCTTTGACAGGCGAGGACCAACTTTAGTCAGGATAAGTGTACCCGTTGTTCCCCTTCAAAATGGCCAATTGTTGGCGCCCTTCCCGCTCAATATTTGGGAAGAGGCCCAGGGCCTTTGCCTATAAATAGGACTAGCCACCCCCAGGGTAGGGGATCGAGATCCCCACCGAGAAACTAGTAGATAGAGCAACTGAACTTCTCCTAGCAGTTCATCGCACCAGCCAGGAACTGACCCTCGCGAGGCTGTTCTTCCTTGTATTGTTTATCATCAGCCCAAGAGGCAATCCACCACACCACACACTGGAGTAGGGTATTACACCACAATGGTGGCCTGAACCAGTATAAACCTCGTGTCTCTTGTGTTGATCCTTTGGTAGTTCAGACCCTAGCGATTCGGTGAGGAGCAGGTAGGCAGAGGGCGAAATCTCTGCGCGCCCCCCGTGTTCGAACCTCAAGGGTCTGTCAGAACCCGAAATCCGACATTTGGCGCGCCAGGTAGGGGTGCGCTGGAAGTCGTTTCCCGTCGCCCTGTTCTTCTCCAACCATCACGTCCATGTCAGACGCCCGTCGGTCCCGCGCCGAGCGCCGCGCTGCCCTTGCTTCCTGCGTCGCCCAGACGGCCCCTGTCGGCGGGCACCCCCGTCGTTCCCCATCACCTACTGTCAACGCCGCCACCGGCGCGGCGGGGAATGAACAACAAGCATCGTCCCAGCACCCATCCATGAGGCGAGACGGCCGCACTGCTACGCCCTCGCTCACTCTTGCTGGTTCTTCGTCTCGCGCCCCCCGCGCGGCCATGGAGGCCCGGGCTGCGCTCATCGCGGCAAACGAGATCCTGCGCTACCGCCCGATCGATGATGTCTACGAGGAGTGGCTCGACCGGGTCGCCGAGCTCGTCCGCGCCGCTGGGGGCTCCCCCGCGCCATCCTTCTCGCTGCACCACGCCCCGCCCTGCGCGGGCAATGAAGCTCCCGGGGCGCCTCAGCCGCCTCCCCTTCGAGAAGGCGCCCTGGCTCCAAGGCGCGTGGCCCCTGAGCGGAACCCGCCCCGTCAGGCGCCAGCGCGGCAGGAGCAGAGTTGCCAAGAAGTCCCGCGCCCCCGAGAAGCTGCTCGAGCGCTCCTCGCTCTGGCTCGTCCCGACCGCGCTCCTGCTCCAGCACGTCAAGACCCCGCGCTGCTCCCAGCTGCAGCGCATGGGGACCCGCAGGGCCAAGCTCTTCGTCACCCAAGGCCTCCTGTGGCCACAGCGGGTTGCCTCGCCTTCACCCCCGAGCTGCGCAGCGTCATGTGCCCTGGCAAGTTCAAGCCGGACCTGCCTCCCCGCTACGACGGCACGGCTGACCCCGCAGAGTTCCTCCAGCTCTACGAGCTGGGCATCGAGGCCGCCAATGGAGACGAGAAGGTCATGGCGAACTGATTTCCCATGGCGCTCAAGGACGGGGCCCGCGCCTGGCTCCTGAACCTGGCGCCTGGCACGATCTCCTCCTGGGACGAGATGTGCACCCGCTTCATCGCCAACTTCCAGGGTACTCGCGACCGGCCACCCGCGGTGAGCGACATGCTCCACATCAAGCAGCAGCCAGGGGAAACCCTGCAGAAGTACATCCAGCGCTTCAACAACGCGCGCCTCAAGATCCCTAAGGTGACCTAGGAGGACATCATCTCGGCCTTCTCCGACGGCGTACGCGACGTCAAGATGAAGGAGGAACTGGCGATGCATGAAGACCTGTGCACCTCCTTGGAGCTGTTCAACTTGGCGACCAAGTGCGCCAGGGCTGAGGAGGGGCGCCTCTCCCTCCTCGAGCTGCATGCCGCAGACCTAGAAGAGAAGAAGCTCAAGGCCAAGGACGTGAAGTGCAAGGGGGTTGCGGTGGTTGCGGCAGAGCCAGACACTAAGAGGGGCAGAGGTCAGCCTGAACCCTCCAAGGGCAGTCAGTACTGCGTGTACCACGACCTCCACACCCACAACACCAATGAATGCCAAGAGCTCCGGGCCGTGCATGAAGGAAGGGTCGGCCGACGTCCCGACCGCAACGTCCGGGGTTATGGCCGAGGAGGAGGAAGGAACGCAGGACGCCGGGAAGATCGCGGCCCACGCCAGGGGTGGCGCGACCAACCTCGCGAGGATCGCTGGCAGGACCCGCCTCGCGAGGGAGACTGGAGGAATCAGCCTCGCGAGGATCGCCCGCAAGGGAATGAAGGCCTCCCTCCGCTGCCGCCGCAGCTAAGAAGAAACGAGGACCGTCATCAGGACGAGGGGGCTGGGGGCTTCCAAGAGCCACGCGCAATCACCTACATCCTGGGCGGAGCTCAAGCCCCAGCCTCCAAATGCATCTTCAAGAAGTTCGCCCGCGAAGTAAATGCAGTCCTTCCCAAGCTCGAGGCCACACGCCCTCTCAGGTGGTGGATCAGCTCAAGTGCGCGGCTCAAGTGCGCGGCTACAGCCGGAGTCCTCCTGATGCTTTGTTCCCCAATCATCAGCAACGTGCTGGTCACCAAGACCCTTATCGATGGCGGGGCAGGGCTCAATGTCCTGTCTGTGGAAATGTTCAACAATCTCCAAGTGCCCTACAACCAGCTTCAGCCAACCAAGCCTTTCTCCGGAGTCATCGACGGCTCCACGGTCCCGATCGGGCAGGTTCGCCTCCCTGTCACCTTCGGGGCACGCGACAACTACTGCACCGAGCTCATTGACTTTGACGTCGCCCACATCCGCCTGCCGTACAATGCCATCCTCGGGTACCCAGCGTTGGCCAAGTTCATGGCCGTGACCCACCACGGCTACAACGTCCTCAAGATGCCAGGAAGTGGCGGAGTCATCACGGTGCCCTGCGAAGAGAGAGACACAGTGTGCTCCCTAGAGCGAGCCTTTCAGGCCGCGTCACTGGAAGACCCGGACCGCGGAAGCAGGAGGCTTCCCGAGGCCGCCCCCAAGAAGAAGAAGACATCATCCGGCCCGGCCCCTCGGGAGGCAGGCCCCTCAGGGCCCGCGCCTGCTCAGGGAGAACCTCCTTCTATCGCATAGGAAGGCGCGCCCGGCACCCCCCTCAGGCAGGGCTCGGGGGCTCTCCCCTGGAGGGCCGCCGACCTCGCCAAGGTCACGAGGGAGGCGCTAGGGCACCACGTGGAGGCGTGTTTCAAAGCACGTTTCCCTCAAGAAGGAGCAAGGCAAGGAGGGCCAAACCCTCAGGAGTTCGTCAGCAAGGCCATTCAGGAGCTACAGGAGTCAAGAGTCATGAGAGGCGGCCGCCGCCTACCCGCTGTGGCCCCCCATCCAGGCGAGGATGGTGGGCTGCGCGTCTGCATCAACATACCAGGGCTCAACCAAGCCGCGTCTCAGGAGCGCCTCTGGCCTTCGCAAGTGGGACGCTGCGAGGGTCCGCCCCATAGCTACGTTCGCATGCCTTATGGCTTGCCGAACGCGGCTGCCGCGTACCAGCGCCTCATGAGGGCCATCCTTGGGGCTCGAGAGGTCAGGCGCGCCGCAGCCCTGGTGGAGATGGAGATGGTCCTCAAGGAGCCACAAGCGCCTCCAAAGCCTCCTGAGGCCCCAGGGCCTGGGGGCTCGTGAGGATCGGCTCCCGCAGCCCACCGAGTCTGCTACATCAGCATCCCTTTGTCTTCAGCATCACCAGGTGACATCTTTCAAGTTTCATTTCCAGTTGGAAGCGCCCTCAGGGCCGCATTACTCCCAGGCCACGTGGGTCCGTCCCTGCGGCGTGTATCCCTTTCGTTTCATGTTCTTAGCTTACCCTGTTGGGGGCGCCCCTCGGGCTGCATTATCCCCAAGCCACTCGGGTCAGCCCAGTGGCATGTATCCCTTTTGCATTTATCTTAGGGCCATGCTTTCGACCCATCATGCTTGTTATTTGGTGCCTTTTCACGGTACCTTTTCTTCTTGGATGTTGAAATCTTGCGCGTTAAAGGGGGGGTGCCTGAGCATCGCGACTCAGGGCTCCTACCGGCCCTCCGGCCCTCACCCTCTGGTTTTGTCCACGGCATTGCGACCTGGCATACCAGTGACGGCTGAGACCAGCCCGAGAGCCGGGACCCGAGGACGTAGAGTTTCGACATCTAACCCAGCTTGCGCGTTAAAGGGGGGGGGGTGCCTGAGCATCACGACTCAGGGCTCCTACCGGCCCTCCAGCCCTCACCCTCTGGTTTTGTCCACGGCATCGCGACCTGGCATACTAGCGACGGCTGGGACCAGCTCGAGAGCCGGGACCCGAGGACGTAGAGTTTCGACATCTAACCCAGCTTGCGCGTTAAAGGGGGGGTGCTTGAGCATCGCGACTCAGGGCTCCTACCGGCCCTCCGGCCCTCACCCTGTGGTTTTGTCCATGGCATCGCGACCTGGCATACCAGCGATGGCTGAGACCAGCTCGAGAGCCGGGACCCGAGGACGTAGAGTTTCGACATCTAACCCAGCTTGTGCGTTAAAGGGGGGGTGCCTGAGCATCGTGACTCATGGCTCCTACCGGTTCTCCGGACCTCACCCTCTGGTCTTGTCCACGGCACCGCGACCTGGCATACCAGCGACGGCTGAGACCAGCCCGAGAGCCGGGACCCAAGGACGTAGGGCACCGGCATCTAGCCAATTTTGCAGGAACACACTCCAAGATAGGGCCCAGTGCCAGGCGCAACCCGCCTTGGGGACGGTCCCGTGGTCCCAGCACTGGTTCACGAGTGCCCCAATGCACCCCGCCAGGCCTTTCGCGCCTCATCGCCTCTCCAAAGCAGCTAACGGCTAACTGTCAATTGACACGGCAAACTCTCCTTCCTTTTGTGTTGAGCCTGCAGGGTCCCTCCAAGGAGCATCATCAAGCGAGGCCCTCATGGTGTCCCCTTCACTCTCGCCCGCGCGAACCGCTTGCACGTTGAAGGGAGGGTGCCTGAGCATCGTGACTCAGGGCTCCTACTGGCCCTTCAGCCCTCACCCTCTGGCCATGTCCATGGCATCGCGACCTGGCATGCCAGCAACGGCTGAGACCAGCTCGAGGGACGGGACCCGAGGATGTAGAGCAGAAAGGGGAGCGAAGGCGAGAGGGGAGGAGCACGTGATGACCTCACCAAGCAACCCCTCGCCAGCCAGGGCACGGACTTAGCCCCCTCACCAGGAAGCGTTTCCTGACCCACGAGATAAGTCATCCTACGAGAACATTAGCTATCACAGCACCATCACCACATCCAATGTGATCCCGTGTTAGCAACGTCACATTCCTTTCTCACTAAATGATGGCTGCTTGAGCGCTAAAGGGGACCTCCTGAGCATCGCGACTCAGGGGCTCTTACTGGACCCCGGGCCGCTCACCTCCTGGCCTTGACCATGGCATCATGACCTGGCATACCAGCGACGGCTAAAACCGCCTTGGGACTGGGACCTGTCGGCGCAGAGCACCAAGCCCTCATGAGGTCTGAAAGGAAGAGACTAAGCTAAGACGGAATAAGCATCTCGCATCGTTTCACGATAAGGATCATATTGACAAACGGAATTACAGACACCTGACAAGCTCCCACGGGGCGTATTCTTGGCTCCTTGCAGGGACAAAAGACGCGCATCCTAAAGAGTCCTAACTACAGGAACCGTCGCGGCAGACGCCATCATCAACAGTAGGCCCTCCAGCACCGGAGCCAACCCCATCCAGATCAGGGGCGGCGACGGCCTGACGAGCCCACCCTGCTCCGAGAGCGACGCAGGCTCGGGGGCTCGTAGATGTCGTCGCTCGTCTCTGGAGTTGCAAAGAGCTCGGTGGAGTCGTTGGATCCTCCGGCGCCTTCATCGTCTGAGGAGCTGCCAAGGGAGCGGTTGGCTGGCCTCTGTCTCGCCACAGCATGGTCCCGACCGCCTCTCCCGGGGCAGCACTCCAGCCGGCGACCCTCCGCGTCAAAGACCTTGAAGGATATCACCAAAGCGCCGTCGTACTCCAGATGGATCGCGAGGGTGCCCCTTGTCCTGCAGACCCGGGCGACCTCGCCCCAGCCTCGAGTCATGAAGACCTCACCCGGAGCGACGACCTCGACGTCCGCATCAGTTGTAGGGGTCCGGCAATCGGCATGCTGCAGCCAGAGCCTTAAGGGCCCCCTAGGCGGGATCTCAAAGGCGAAGGAAGGAGGAAGGCGAATCCAAGATCGAGGAGGCATGGCGTCATGGAGCACAAACTCTCGGGAGGAGCCCCAGGCGTGAACTCCCAGAGGGACAACACGCACCGCCGTAACCCGCCGGCGCCGACGGCGGCATCGTCCGTGGCGCCCAGCATCAGCTCCTGCAAGGCCCTCAAGGTGGGCGTACAAGGGCAGCGGAAACCCTGGCGGCGACCGCTCGCACCAAGGCCTCGACACCTCCTACTGCGTGCCCTCATCTCGGTGGCAGGGGATCAACCGCTTCTTAGGCGGAAGTGGGTCAGGTCCCTCTCGGGGGGCCTTCCCTTTCTCTTCCGCGGAGAACCGGCGTATCGGAGCCATGGCAACGAGGTGGAGCAGTGGCGAAGACGAAGGAGAGGAGAAGTAGCAGAAGAAGATGAACTGGAGTGGCTCGCGCCGCTCCGTACTTATAGCCGAAGGAGACCAACCGTCGGCTCCCATGATCGCAGGTAATCATGACCCGCTTTGCATGCAGGGACTTGTCGAATCCGTGCAGTTGCCGAGGCATTGTGGGGAAGCGGGGACGCCCATGTCCAATCAATGGCCACACGGCTCCCAAGGCCGCAGGCTGTTAGGGCCCGCGATGCTTCGCACTTGCCCTTTCGCCTCTCTGCTCGGCCAAGTCCGGGCGCGCCGTGGGCCCTGGGGCTACTGTCGGTGTTCTGGGAACGAGGGTCCCCATACTTTCCTGCCTCCGGCCTGCGGCGTGGCTCAAAGGGGGGCCCGACATGGCCCATCTTCATCAACATAAGCTCAAGACCCTCGCGAGGGGCCAAGCCTCGCGGGGCGGACGACAAGGAGTTTCCTCAGGCACGGCCTCATCAGGCTGGCTCGCGAGGAGGCGGAGAGTTCAAGGCAGGGTACCTCACAAGGTGCCCATTGATGAAGTCATGTACCTAGGGTAGGTTCATGGACCTGTCTAAAATACCCTACCCAAGGACATCTTTAGAAGAAGCTACCTTCCAGTCGACCAAGAGGGACTCCACTCGACGAACTCAAGGACACTCAACGATGAAGATAGCCACTCGACCATGAAGCTAACCACTCGACGGCCAGGAGACCTAAAGTCACTCAGCACGCAACGGTCTGTCATTAAGTAGCTTTAATAGTCTTCATGGCACTTTATGTGGGCATTACCAGTAACCCCCTGTCTTAATGTACTTTAAACCCTGCATAACTGAGGGCCGGAGGGGTCTGGCGAACTCTATATAAGCCACCCCCTCCTCAGTGTAAAGGGTTCGCACCCCTGTAACTCACACACATATAATCCAGTCGACCGCCTCCGGGCTCTGAGACGTAGGGCTGTTACTTCCTCCGAGAAGGGCCTGAACTCGTAAATCTCCTGTGTGTACAACTTCTCCGTAGCTAGGATCTTGCCTCTCCATACCTACCCCCCATTCTACTGTCAGACTTAGAACCACGACAGTTGGCACCCAC
Source organism: Triticum aestivum (assembly GCF_018294505.1). Taxonomy (NCBI): domain Eukaryota; kingdom Viridiplantae; phylum Streptophyta; class Magnoliopsida; order Poales; family Poaceae; genus Triticum; species Triticum aestivum. Next base: position 339,592,559 of record NC_057795.1, read on the forward strand.
CGTGGGACAGGTGTCTTAGCGACTTTTTGGAGAAGTTGCAATTTTTCCGATTGCCTTCATCATGGTTTCTGGCGGAGTTCTAGTCGAGGGCCGCGAGATCCGTCTCGGTGCGCTCACTTTCATCGCCGATGACTCCGCTTGGCTCCAGGAGGCTCCACTCGACATCGACGCGCTCCCCGTCTGCGGTGTGATGCATTTTCGGGCGTGTGTCCACGGTGTCCTGCTGCGGCAACCGTCGAATCCATATCAGTCGACTCCTGTGCTGTTCTCCCTCTCGGTCTCCCGCCAGCGCAAACGCTCTAGTCGGTCGAGGCTTCAGCGGTGGGTAAGACACGCAGTAGCTTGCCAATCGGCCACCACCCAAGTCGCGGCAATTGAGCCCGACGAATCTCTCTACGACCTGTTCGATCTGCTGACTGGCTCCATAGAGACTGCATCCAAGTGCGACAGCAGTGATCCAGCGGCGGAGGTCCTGATGGTTAATGGGCCTCGTAGCCCTCCCGGCTTCCCCCGCACTGATGGGTTAGACGGTGGAGGCGACCCTGCTCAGGCCCACGAGGAATATCAACCCGAGCCACTCACTTCTCAGCAAAGGGAAGATCTTCGCCGCCGGAACATGGATGCCCTGCATACTCCCATCGCAGGAGAAACTCCCGAGGCTCGTGCCTTGGAAGAGGCGCGTTTGGCCAACTTGGCTGAACGCACTCGACTGGAGAACCTCCAGCGAGCACTCAATGAGCATGCGCGGCAACGAGTACCCGACTCCAGTCGACGTCAGCTCTTTCCGCAACCAACTCAGGTATATCGAACCCCGATTCAGAATTTAGCAGCTGCAGCTCGCATAGCAGAGTCAATTCAGCCCTCTCAGTCGGAGGCTGGCAGAGGCTTGATGCAGATCAGGGATTTGCGCCGAGCCGCAGGAGATCAGAATTCAGCTGTGTCATAGTCGCGCAACAGGATTCACAGTCGATCCGTCGCTGTGAATATAGTTCAGTCAGCTCATAGCCCAAGATCGCCTCCGCGGCGCGAGGGACGTGAAGGTCGGCGGGACCAGTATGATGACCAATTTGATCGTGATGATAGGCGTCGAGTGCCCACTCCTCCCCCAAGAGGTGGGTCTTACGCCCATCGGCAGCAAGATGACAGGCGCCAACTCAGTGTTGGGCGAAGAGCTCCGGTCGACCCGAGGGAACCAGGCTTTGACACGAGATCCATCATCGTGCAAGGTTTGGTCGATCGGAACAGAACTCATCGAGGTGGCCATGACAGAGATGCACCCACTAGCAGCCGAGTCCATGTTTCAGGTCTAGAATGTTTTAGCAGAGCCATCGCATTGATACCCCCCAACTTCAGGTTGGCGACTGGGGTAAGTATTTTCACCGGTGAGTCCAAGCCTGAAACCTGGCTTGAAGACTACCGAGTGGCAGTACAGATTGGCAGCGGTAATGATGAGGTGGCCATGAAGCATTTACCACTCCTGTTAGAGGGTTCGGCCAGGGCGTGGCTGAATCAGTTAGCTCCTGGCAGCATTTACACTTGGGAAGATCTTTCTCGAGTGTTCGTCGGGACGTTCGAGGGAACTTGCAAGCGACCTGCTGGATTGACAGAGCTGCAAGTCTGTGTGCAAAAGTCGAATGAAACCCTGAGAGATTACATCCAGAGATGGATCACTTTGCATCATACCGTGGAGAATGTGTCTGATCATCAAGCGGTCTATGCCTTCAAGGATGGTGTCAAGAACAGAGAGTTAAGTCTGAAGTTTGGTCGAACCGGGGATATGACCGTTAGTCGAATGATGGAGATTGCCACCAAATATGCTAACGGTGAAGAAGAGGACAGACTCCGGAGTGGCAAGTATAAGCCGAGTCATTCGGAAAAAGGAAACTCCAATCGGAAGCAGAAGCAGAAAGCCGAGCCAGCTGCTCCTGGAGAGGCTCTGGCCGTGACTCAGGGAAAATTCAAAGGGAAGCCCAAAGGATCTTGGAACCCCAAGAAGGTGAAGGATAAAGAAGGAAATGACGTGATGGATCTTCCGTGCCACATCCACACGAAGAAAGACGAAGAGGGTAACTTCATCTACCCGAAACATACCACTCGCCAGTGCCAGCTCTTAATCCAGCAGTTTCAAGGAAAACAGCCCAAGGACAAAGAAAAGGAGTCGGACAAGGTTGAGGACAAGGAGGACAGTGATGGAGGATATCCTCATGTCAATTCCACCCTGATGATTTTTGCTGATGTGGAGAGCAAAAGTCGATTGAAGGTTATCAACCGAGAGGTAAATATGGTCGCCCCGGCGACACCAAGCTATCTGAGATGGTCTCAAAATCCCATTACATTCGACCAGTCCGATCATCCGACGCACATAGCCACCCATGGGAGGCAAGCTTTGGTGGTCGACCCCGTCGTCGAAGGCACTCGACTGACTAAGGTACTGATGGATGGCGGCAGTGGATTGAATATACTGTATGCGGAGACGCTAAAGGGAATGGGCATTCCGATGTCCAGACTCAGTTCCAGCAACATGAGTTTCCATGGAGTCATACCTGGGAAGAAAGCTGAGTCACTCGGCCAAATAGCGCTCGATGTGGTCTTCGGCGATTCGAAGCATTTCCGCAAAGAAAGGTTAACATTTGAAGTCGTGGATTTCCAGAGTGCTTATCACGCCATTTTAGGCAGACCAGCCTATGCTCGATTCATGGCTTGACCATGTTACGTATACCTCAAGTTGAACATGCCTGGTCCCAAAGGGGTGATCACTATCACTGGCAACCGGAAGAAGGCAGAAGAGTGTTTTCAGAAAGGCTCGAAGATTGCAGATGCCCAGATAACAGTGGTAGAGCTGGAGGGATACAAGAAAAATGCAGATCTGAGTGATTTTTTGCGGGCCAAGAAGCCCGCCACAGAGTTAGCGTTCCAGTCGTCTGGTGAGACGAAGCCTGTTCATATTCACCTGACTGACCCCAGCGCAGCTCCGACCCATATTTCCACAACACTCGACTCTAAATAGGAAGAAGCGCTCATCCAATTCCTCCGTGAGAACTGGGACATCTTTGCATGGAAGCCTACTAACATGCCGGGTGTTCCCAGGGGACTGGCTGAGCACCGCCTTAGAGTCGATTCAAAAGCAAAACCTGTCAAAGAACATCTTCGACGGTCCGCCGTTCAGAAGAGAAAAGCCATTGGCGAGGAGGTGGCTCGACTCCTTGCAGCAGAGTTTATCCGAGAGATATACCACTCCGAGTGGCTTGCCAATGTCGTCATGGTCCCCAAGAAGGACAAGTCACTTCCCATGTGCATCAATTTCAAACATATCAATCGGGCCTACCCGAAAGATCATTTTCCTCTCCCTCGCATCGACCAAATTGTCGACTCGACTGCGGGATGCGAGAGATTGTATTTTTTAGATGCCTATTCCGGGTACCATTAGATCCGTCTGTATGGGCCCGACGAGATCAAAACAGCTTTCATCACTCCATTCGGGTGCTTCTGCTATGTCACCATGCCATTCGGACTCAAGAATGCCGGAGCCACGTTCATGAGGATGATTCACTCAAATCAGTCGGAATGTGGAAGCGCACATGGATGATATCGTGGTCAAGTCACGAAAGGGTTCCGACCTGTTGACTGACCTCGCTGAAACATTTGCCAATCTTAGGAGGTATGATATCAAGCTTAATCCATCGAAGTGCACATTCGGAGTTCCTGGCGGAAAGTTACTTGGTTTTCTTGTTTCAGAACAAGGAATCGATGCTAACCCAGAAAAAGTTGGCACCATACTCCGAATGAAACGCCCTATGCGTGTGAACGATGTCCAGAAGCTTACTGGTTGCTTGGCCGCGTTAAGTAGATTCATCTCTCGCCTCGGTGAAAAGGCATTGCCTCTTTACGGACTGATGAAGAAGGCAGACAAGTTCGAGTGGACTCGAGAAGCTGATGCAGCGTTTGCCGAGCTAAAATCTCTGCTCTCCACCCAGCCGGTGCTTGCTGCTCCAATCAGCAAAGAGCCTCTGTTGCTTTACATTGCAGCCACAGGACAAGTCGTCAGTACAGTACTTACGGTCGAGCGGGAAGAAGAAGGGAAAACCTTAAAAGTTCAGCGCCCAGTGTATTATGTCTCTGAAGTTTTGACTCCATCGAAGCAAAGATATCCTCATTATCAGAAGCTTGTATATGGGATCTACATGACCACGAAGAAAGTTGCTCATTATTTCTCTGATCATTCCATTACAGTCGTTAGCGACGCACCACTGTCAGAGATTCTGCACAACAGAGATGCAACTGGTCGAGTGATTAAATGGGCGATTGAACTCCTTCCCCTTGATATCAAATTTAAGGCAAAGAAAGCCATTAAGTCCCAGGCGATAGCAGATTTCCTTGCCGAGTGGATTGAACAACAGCAGCCGACTCAAGTCCACTCGGAGCATTGGACCATGTTCTTTGATGGCTTGAAGATGTTAAATGGTTCCAGTGCTGGGGTGGTTTTGGTTTCCCACCGAGGAGATAAGCTCAGGTATGTGCTCCGGATCCACTTTGATTCCTCCAATAACGAAGCAGAATATGAAGCACTTTTGTATGGGTTGCGCATGGCCATTTCACTCGGCGTCCGTCTCCTTATGGTTTATGGCGACTCAGATTTGGTGGTCAATTAGGTGATGAAGGAGTGGGACGTTAGAAGCCCAGCCATGACTGGATACTGCAATGCAGTGAGGAAGCTTGAAAAGAAATTTGAAGGGTTAGAGCTCCACCATATACCCCGACTGAAGAATCAAGCGGCTGATGATTTGGCGAAGATAGGTTCCAAGAGAGAAGCCATTCCCAGTGATGTGTTCTTGGAGCATATCCATACTCCATCAGTCAAAGAAGATCCTTTTATCGAAGAAGCTCCGCAGCCTAAGAGTATCACAGATCCGACTGAAGTTGAAGTTCCAACGGTGGTTGACCTGATCATGGAAGCATTGGTGATCACTCCTGATTGGACAGTATCGTATATCGCGTATATCTTAAGGAAAGAGCTCCCAAAGGACGAAGAAGAAGCTCGACAGATCGTCCGCTGATCTAAAGCCTTTACCGTGATAAGGGGACAACTGTACAGAGAAAGCACGACTAGAGTTGGTCAGAAATGCATAACGCCAGAAGAAGGTCGAATAATCCTTGACGACATCCACTCGGGGACCTGTGGCCATCATGCGTCCTCTCGGACCATCATGGCCAAAGCATACCGAGCCGGATTTTACTGGCCAAGAGCGAATGAAATGGCAAAGGAGATAGTCGAAAAGTGTGAGGGATGTCAATTTTACTCCAATATGTCACACAAGCCCGCCTCAGCTTTAAAGACCATACCACTCGTCTGGCCCTTCGCAGTGTGGGGGTTGGATATGGTTGGCCCCTTGAGAACAGGCAGAAGCGGTTTCACCCATGTGCTGGTAGCAGTCGACAAGTTCACCAATGGATTGAGGCTAAACCCATCAAGAACCTTGATGCCGGTACTGCTGTCAGCTTCATCAGAGAATTGATATTCAGATATGGAGTCCCGCACAGCATCATCACTGACAACGGGTCAAACTTCGATTCCGAAGAATTTAGAGCTTTCTGCACATCTCAAGGCATACGAGTCGACTATGCTTCAGTCGCTCATCCTCAGTCGAATGGACAGGCAGAACGAGCCAACGGCTTGATTCTCAATGGGTTGAAATCCCGTTTGATGCGTGATCTCAAGCATGCGGCTGGTGCATGGGTCGACGAGCTCCCGTCTATGCTTTGGGGGTTAAGGACCACGCCTAACCGATCGACTGGGAGAACTCCATTCTTCTTGGTTTACGGAGCTGAAGCGGTCTTGCCAAGCGACCTGCTTCACAACGCTCCCCGAGTCGAGCTTTACACCGAGTCTGAAGCAGAACAAGCCCGACAGGATGCAGTCGACCTTCTAGAGGAAGAAAGGGAGATGGCTTTGATCCGATCAACCATTTACCAACAGGACTTGCGTCACTTCCACGCCAAAAATGTAAGGAGTCGAGCCTTCCAGGAAGGAGATCTGGTTCTCCGAGTGTATCAGTAGAAACCACACAAGCTTGCTCCTTCTTGGGAAGGCCCCTTCATCTTCACCAAGGTTCTCCACAATGGAGCATACCGTCTTTACAACGTCGAGCACCAGATCGACGAGCCCCGAGCTTGGAACGCGGAGCTTCTCCGCCCCTTTTATACTTAAGTATTCACTCGGATGGGTTGTAATAAAAGTACTTCTGTAGTTTATTTATCAAAGACAAGAGCTTTATAATTTTCCCAGTAATTGTCATTACTTTTGTCCACATAAAGCAATCCCCCAGTGGGTGGCTTGGCTGCGAATCCAATTCTCCTAAGTCTGTAAAAAAATCCTTACCGAGTGGCGAGCCAGCCTCCCACTAGGGGGGCTTAGCTGCGAATCCGTTTCGCCTAAGTTAAACAAAATCCTACCGAGTGGTAAGCCAGCCTTCCACTCGGAGGCTTAGCTGTGAATCCGTTTCGCCTAAGTTAAAAAAATCCTACCGAGTGGTAAGCCAGCCTTCCACTCGGAGGCTTAGCTGCAGTCCAAGTACTCGCCTAAGTTAAACAAAATCCTACCGAGTGGTAAGCCAGCCTTCCACTCGGAGGCTTAGCTGCAGTCCAAGTACTCGCCTAAGTTAAACAAAATCCTACTGAGTGGTGAGCCAGCCTCCCACTCGGAGGCTTAGCTGCAGTCCAAGTACTCGCCTAAGTTAAACAAAATCCTAACGAGTTGTGAACCAGCCTCCCACTCGGAGGCTTAGCTGCAGTCCAAGTACTCGCCTAAGTTAAACAAAATCCTACCGAGTGGTAAGCCAGCCTTCCACTCGGAGGCTTAGCTACAGTCCAAGTACTCGCCTAAGTTAAACAAAGTCCTACCAAGTGGTAAGCCAGCCTTCCACTCGGAGGCTTAGCTGCAGCATTGCGCTCGCCTAAGTTCAAATACAACGTGCGCTACGCAAGGAGGATGAGGTGCTGGTCGACTACTACCCTCTCCTTCCGAGCTACGCCACAAATACAACGTGCGCTCTGCAAGGAGGATGAGGTGCAGGTCGACTGCTACCCTCTCCTTCTGAGCTACACCACAAATACAATGTGCGCTCTGCAAGGAGGACGAGGTGCAGGTCGACTGTAACCTCCTTCTCCAGAGGTACGCCACGAAAATCCTACCGAGTGGAGAGCAGACCTCCCACTCAGGGGCTTAGCTGCAGCCCAGTGCTCGCCTAACTTTTGAAAATCCTACCGAGTGGAGAGCAAGCCACCCACTCGGGGGCTTAGCTGCAGCCCAGTGCTCGCCTAAGTTTTGAAAATCCTACCAAGTGGAGAGCAGACCTCCCACTCGGGGGCTTAGCTGCAGCACAGTGCTCGCCTAAGTTTTGAAAATCCTACCGAGTGGAGAGCAGACCTCCCACTCGGGGGCTTAGCTGCAGCCCAGTGCTCGCCTAAGTTTTGAAAATCCTACCGAGTGGAGAGCAGACCTCCCACTCGGGGGCTTAGCTGCAGTCCAGTACTCGCCTAAGTTTTTGAAAATCCTACCGCGTGGAGAGCAGACCTCCCACTCGGGGGCTTAGCTGCAGCCCAGTGCTCGCCTAAGTTTTGAAAATCCTACCGAGTGGAGTGTTGGGGAACGTAGTAATTTCAAAAAAAATCCTACGTACACGCAAGATCATGGTGATGGCATAGCTACGAGAGGGGAGAGTGTTGTCCACGTACCCTCATAGACCGTAAGCGGAAGCGTTAGCACAATGCGGTTGATGTAGTCGTACGTCTTCACGATCCGACCGATCCAAGCACCGAACGTACGACACCTCCGAGTTCAGCACACGTTCAGCTCGATGACGATCCCCGGGCTCCGATCTAGCAAAGCTTCGGGGATGAGTTCCGTCAGCACAACGGCGTGGTGACGATGATGATGTTCTACCGGCGCAGGGCTTCGCCTAAACTCCGCGACGATATGACCAAGGTGGAATATGGTGGAGGGGGGCACCGCACACAGCTAAGGAACGATCCGTAGATCAACTTGTGTGTTATGGGGTGCCCCCCTGCCCCCGTATATAAAGGAGGGAGGGGGAGGTGCGGCCGGCCCCCTTGGGGTGCTCCTGGAGGAGTCCTACTCCCACCGGGAGTAGGACTCCCCCCTCTTGCCTTGGTGGAGAAGGAAAGGGGGGAGGGGAAAGAGGAAAGGGGGGCGCCCCCCCCCCTTCCTTGTCCTATTCGGACTAGGGGGGAGGGGGCGCATGGCCTGCCCTAGCCGGCCCTCCTCTTCTCCCTCATGGCCCACTAAGGCCCATTAACCCCCGGGAGGGTTCCGGTAACCCCCGGTGTTCTGGTAAAATCCCGATTTCACCCGAAACCTTTCCGATGTCGAAACATAGGCTTCCAATATATCAATCTTTATGTCTCGACCATTTCGAGACTCCTCGTCATGTCCGTGATCACATCCGGGACTCCGAACAAACTTCGGTACATCAAAACTTATAAACACATAATAAAACTGTCATTGTAACGTTAAGCGTGCGGACCCTACAGGTTTGAGAACTATGTAGACATGACCTAGAACCATTCTCGGTCAATAACCAATAGCGGGACCTGGATGCCCATATTGGTTCCTACATATTCTACGAAGATCTTTATCGGTCAAACCGCATAACAACATACGTAGTTCCCTTTGTCATCGGTATGTTACTTGCCCGAGATTTGATCGTCGGTATCCAATACCTAGTTCAATCTCGTTACCGGCAAGTCTCTTTACTCATTCCGTAATGCATCATCCCGTAACCAACTCATTTGGTCACATTGCTTGCAAGGCTTATAATGATGTGCATTACCGAGAGGGCCCAGAGATACCTCTCCGACAATCGGAGTGACAAAACCTAATCTCGAAATACGTCAACTCAACATGTACCTTCGGAGACACCTGTAGTACTCCTTTATAATCACCCAGTTATGTTGTGACGTTTGGTAGTACCCAAAGTGTTCCTCCGGTAAACGGGAGTTGCATATTTCTCATAGTTACAGGAACATGGATAAGTCATGAAAAAAGCAATAGCAGTATACTAAACGATCAAGTGCTAGGCTAACAGAATGGGTCATGTCAATCACATCATTCTTCTAATGATGTGATCCCATTAATCAAATGACAACACATGTCTATGGTTGGGAAACATAACCATCTTTGATTAATGAGCTAGTCAAGTAGAGGCATACTAGTGACTATATGTTTGTCTATGTCACACATGTATCATGTTTTCGGTTAATACAATTCTAGCATGAATAATAAACATTTATCATGATATGAGGAAATAAATAATAACTTTATTATTGCCTCTAGGGCATATTTCCTTCAGTCTCCCACTTGCACTAGAGTCAATAATCTAGATTACATAGTAATGATTCTAACACCCATGGAGTCTTGGTGTTGATCATGTTTTGCTCGTGAGAGAGGCTTAGTCAACGGGTCTGCAACATTCAGATCCGTATGTATTTTGCAAATCTCTATGTCTCCCACTTGGACTTGGTCCCGAATGGAATTGAAGCGTCTCTTGATGTGCTTGGTCCTCTTGTGAAATCTGGATTCCTTTGCCAAAGCAATTGCACCAGTATTGTCACAGAAGATCTTGGTCCCGATGCACTAGGTATGACACCTAGATCGGTAATGAACTCCTTCATCCAGACTCCTTCATTTGCTGCTTCAGAAGCAGCTATGTACTCCGCTTCACATGTAGATCCCGCCACGACGCTTTGTTTAGAACTGCACCAACTTACAGCTCCACCGTTTAATAAAAACACGTATCCGGTTTGCGATTTAGAATCGTCTGGATCAGTGTCAAAGCTTGCATCAACGTAACCATTTACGACTAGCTCTTTGTCACCTCCATATACGAGAAACATATCCTTAGTCCTTTTCAGGTATTTCAAGATGTTCTTGACCGCTGTCCAGTGATCCACTCCTGGATTACTTTGGTACCTTCCTGCCAAGCTTATTGCTAAGCATACGTCAGGTCTAGTACACAGCATTGCATACATGATAGAGCCTATGGCTGACGCATAGGGAACATCTTTTTCTCTCTATCTTCTGCTGTGGTTGGGCATTGAGTTTGACTCAACTTCACACCTTGTAGCACAGGCAAGAAACCTTTCTTTGCCAGATCCATTTTGAACTTTTTCAAAATTTTGTCAAGGTATGTGCTTTGTGAAAGTCCTATTAAGCGTCTTGATCTATCTCTATAGATCTTGATGCCCAATATGTAAGCAGCTTCACCGAGGTCTTTCATTGAAAAACTTTTATTCAAGTATCCCTTTATGCTATCCAGAAATTCTATATCATTTCCAATTAATAATATGTCATCTACATATAAAATCAGAAATGCTACAGAGCTCCCACTCACTTTCTTGTAAATACAGGCTTCTCCAAAAGTCTGTATAAAACCATATGCTTTGATCACACTATCAAAACGTTTATTCCAACTCCGAGATACTTGCACCAGTCAATAAATGGATCGCTGGAGCTTGCACACTTTGTTAGCACCTTTTGGATCAACAAAACCTTCTGGTTGCATCATATACAACTCTTCTTCCAGAAATCCATTCAAGAATGCAGTTTTGACATCCATTTGCCAAATTTCATAATCATGAAATGCAGCAATAGCTAACATGATTCGGACAGACTTAAGCATCGCTACGGGTGAGAAAGTCTCATCATAGTCAACCCCTTGAACTTGTCGAAAACCTTTCGCAACAAGTCGAGCTTTATAGACAGTTATATTACCATCAGCGTCAGTCTTCTTCTTAAAGATCCATTTATTCTCAATGGCTTGCCGATCATCGGGCAAGTCAACCAAAGTCCATACTTAGTTTTCGTACATGGATCCCATCTCAGATTTCATGGCCTCTAGCCATTTTGTGGAATCTGGGCTCATCATCGCTTCCTCATAGTTCGTAGGTTCATCATGGTCAAGTAACATGACTTCCAGAATAGGATTACCGTACCACTCTGGTGCGGATCTTACTCTGGTAGACCGACGAGGTTCAGTAGAAACTTGATCTGAAGTTTCATGATCAATATCATTAGCTTCCTCACTAGTTGGTGTAGTTGTCACAGGAACCGGTTCTTGTGATGAACTACTTTCCAACAAGCGAGTAGATACAGTTATCTCATCAAGTTCTACTTTCCTCCCACTCACTTCTTTCGAGAGAAACTCCTTCTCTAGAAAGGATCCGATTTTAGCAACGAAAATCTTGCCCTCAGATTTGTGATAGAAGGTGTACCCAATAGTCTCTTTTGGGTATCCTATGAAGACACATTTCTCCGATTTGGGTTCGAGCTTATCTGGTTGAAGTTTCTTCACATAAGCATCGCAGCCCCAAACTATAAGAAACGACAACTTTGGTTTCTTGCCAAACCACTGTTCATAAGGTGTCGTCTCAACGGATTTTGATGGTGCCCTATTTAACGTGAATGCGGCCGTCTCTAAAGCATAACCCCAAAACGATAGCGGTAAATCAGTAAGAGACATCATAGATCGCACCATATCTAGTAAAGTACGATTACGACGTTCGGACACACCATTTCGTTGTGGTGTTCCGGGTGGCGTGAGTTGCGAAACTATTCCGCATTGTTTCAAGTGTAGACCAAACTTGTAACTTAAATATTCTCCTCCACGATCAGATCGTTGAAACTTTATTTTCTTGTTACGATGATTTTCCACTTCACTCTGAAATTCTTTGAACTTTTCAAATGTTTCAGACTTGTGTTTCATTAAGTAGATATACCCATATCTGCTCAAATCATCTGTGAAGGTGAGAAAATAACGATACCCGCCGCGAGCCTCAACATTCATTGGACCACAAACATCAGTATGTATGATCTCCAACAAATCAGTTGCTCACTCCATAGTTCCGGAGAACGGCGTTTTAGTCATCTTGCCCATGAGGCACGGTTCGCAAGTACCAAGTGATTCATAATCAAGTGATTCCAAAAGCCCATCAGTATGGAGTTTCTTCATGCGCTTTACACTGATATGACCTAAACGGCAGTGCCACAAATAAGTTGCACTATCGTTATCAACTCTGCATCTTTTGGTTTCAATACTATGAATATGTGTATCACTACTATCGAGATTCAATAAAAATAGACCACTCTTCAAGGGTGCATGACCATAAAAGATATCACTCATATAAATAGAACAACCATTATTCTCTGATTTAAATGAATAACCGTCTCGCATTAAACAAGATCCAGATATAATGTTCATGCTCAACGCTGGCACCAAATAACAATTATTTAGGTCTAAAACTAATCCCGATGGTAGATGTAGAGGTAGCGTGCCGACCGCGATCACATCGACTTTGGAACCATTTCCCACGCGCATCGTCACCTCGTCCTTAGCCAATCTTCGCTTAATTCATAGTCCCTGTTTCGAGTTGCAAATATTAGCAACAGAACCAGTATCAAATACCCAGGTGCTACTGCGAGCATTAGTAAGGTACACATCAATAACATGTATATCACATATACCTTTGTTCACTTTGCCATCCTTCTTATCCGCCAAATACTTGGGGCAGTTCCGCTTCCAGTGTCCAGTCTGCTTGCAGTAGAAGCACTCAGTTTCAGGCTTAGGTCCAGACTTGGGTTTCTTCTCTTGAGCAGCAACTTGCTTGCCATTCTTTTTAAAGTTCCCCTTCTTCCCTTTGCCCTTTTTCTTGAAACTGGTGGTCTTGTTAACCATCAACACTTGATGCTCCTTCTTGATTTCTACCTCCGCAGCCTTTAGCATTGCGAAGATCTCGGGAATAGTCTTGTTCATCCCTTGCATATTATAGTTCATCACAAAGCTCTTGTAGCTTGGTGGCAGTGATTGGAGAATTCTGTCAATGACGCTATCATCCGGAAGATTAACTCCCAGTTGAATCAAGTGATTATTATACCCAGACATTTTGAGTATATGTTCACTGACAGAACTATTCTCCTCCATCTTGCAGCTGTAGAACTTATTGGAGACTTCATATCTCTCAATCCGGGCATTTGCTTGAAATATTAACTTCAACTCCTGGAACATCTCATATGCTCCATGACGTTCAAAACGTCGTTGAAGACCCGGTTCTAAGCCGTAAAGCATGGCACACTGAACTATAGAGTAGTCATCAGCTTTGCTCTGCCAGACGTTCTTAACGTCTTCAGTTGCATCAGCAGCAGGCCTGGCACCCAGCGGTGCTTCCAGGACGTAACTTTTTTGTGCAGCAATGAGGATAATCCTCAGGTTACGGACCCAGTCTGTGTAATTGCTACCATCATCTTTCAACTTTGCTTTCTCAAGGAACGCATTAAAATTTAACGGAACAACAGCACGAGCCATCTATCTACAAACAAACATAGATAAGCAAAATACTATCAGGTACTAAGTTCATGATAAATTTAAGTTCAATTAATCACATTACTTAAGAACTCCCACTTAGACAGACATCTCTCTAGTCATCCAAGTGATCACGTGATCCAAATCAACTAAACCATGTCCGATCATCACGTGAGATGGAGTAGTTTCAATGGTGAACATCACTATGTTGATCATATCTACTATATGATTCACGTTCGACCTTTCGGTCTCCGTGTTCCGAGGCCATATCTGTATATGCTAGGCTCGTCAAGTATGACCTGAGTATTCTGCGTGTGCAACTATTTTGCACCCGTTGTATTTGAACGTAGAGCCTATCACACCCGATCATCATGTGGTGTCTCAGCACGAAGAACTTTCGCAATGGTGCATACTCAAGGAGAACACTTCTTGATTATTAAGTGAGAGATCATCTTAAAATGCTACCGTCAATCAAAGCAAGATAAGATGCATAAAGGATAAACATCACATGCAATCAATATAAGTGATATGATATGGCCATCATCATCTTGTGCTTGTGATCTCCATCTTCGAAGCACCGTCATGATCACCATCGTCACCGGCGCAACACCTTGATCTCCATCGTAGCATCGTTGTGGTTACGCCATCTATTGCTTCTACAACTATCGCTACCGCTTAGTGATAAAGTAAAGCAATTACAGGGCGTTTGCATTTCATACAATAAAGCGACAACCATATGGCTCCTCCCAGTTGCCGATAACTTAGGTTACAAAACATGATCATCTCATACAATAAAATATAGCATCACGTCTTGACCATATCACATCACAACATGCCCTGCAAAAACAAGTTAGACGTCCTCTACTTTGTTGTTGCAAATTTTACGTGGCTGCTACGGGCTTAGCAAGAACTGTTCTTACCTACGCATCAAAACCACAACGATAGTTCGTCAAGTTAGTGCTGTTTTAACCTTCGCAAGGACCGGGTGTAGCCACACTAGATTCAGCTAAAGTGAGAGAGACAGACACCCGCCAGCCACCTTTAAGCACGAGTGCTCGCAACAGTGAAACCAGTCTCGCGTAAGCGTACGCGTAATGTCGGTCCGGGCCGCTTCATCTCACAATACCGCCGAACCAAAGTATGACATGCTGGTAAGCAGTATGACTTGTATCGCCCACAACTCACTTGTGTTCTACTCGTGCATATAACATCAACACATAAAACCTGGCTCGGATGCCACTGTTGGGGAACGTAGTAATTTCAAAAAAAAAATCCTACGTACACGCAAGATCATGGTGATGGCATAGCAACGAGAGGGGAGAGTGTTGTCCATGTACCCTCGTAGACCGTAAGTGGAAGCATTAGCACAACGCGGTTGATGTAGTCGTACGTCTTCATGATCCGACCGATCCAAGCACCGAACATACGGCACCTCCGAGTTCAGCACACGTTCAGCTCGATGACGATCCCCGGGCTCCGATCCAGCAAAGCTTCGGGGATGAGTTCCGTCAGCACGACGGTGTGGTGACAATGATGATGTTCTACCGGCGCAGGGCTTCGCCTAAACTCCGCGACGATATGACCGAGGTGGAATATGGTGGAGGGGGGCAACGCACACGGCTAAGGAACGATCCGTAGATCAACTTGTGTGTTATGGGGTGCCCCCTGCCCCCGTATATAAAGGAGGGAGGGGGAGGTGCGGCCGGCCCCCTTGGGGTGTGCCTGGAGGAGTCCTACTCCCACCGGGAGTAGGACTCCCCCCTCTTGCCTTGGTGGAGAAGGAAAGGGGGGAGGGGAAAGAGGAAAGGGGGGCGTCGCCCCCCCCCCTTCCTTGTCCTATTCGGACTAGGGGGGAGGGGGCGCGCGGCCTGCCCTGGCCGGCCCTCCTCTTCTCCCTCATGGCCCACTAAGGCCCATTAACCCCCGGGAGGGTTCCGGTAACCCCCGGTGTTCCGGTAAAATCCCGATTTCACCCGGAACCTTTCCGATGTCCAAACATAGGCTTCCAATATATCAATCTTTATGTCTCGACCATTTCGAGACTCCTCGTCATGTCCGTGATCACATCCGGGACTCCGAACAAACTTCGGTACATCAAAACTTATAAACTCATAATAAAACGGTCATCGTAACGTTAAGCGTGCGGACCCTACGGGTTCGAGAACTATGTAGACATGACCTAGAACCATTCTCGGTCAATAACCAATAGCGGGACCTGGATGACCATATTGGTTCCTACATATTCTACGAAGATCTTTATCGGTCAAACCGCATAACAACATACGTTGTTCCCTTTGTCATCGGTATGTTACTTGCCCGAGATTTGATCGTCGGTATCCAATACCTAGTTCAATCTCGTTACTGGCAAGTCTCTTTACTCGTTCCGTAATGCATCATCCCGTAACCAACTCATTTGGTCACATTGCTTGCAAGGCTTATAATGATGTGCATTACCGAGAGGGCCCAGAGATACCTCTCCGACAATCGGAGTGACAAAACCTAATCTCGAAATACGCCAACTCAACATGTACCTTCGGAGACACCTGTAGTACTCCTTTATAATCACCCAGTTACGTTGTGACGTTTGGTAGTACCCAAAGTGTTCCTCTGGTAAACGGGAGTTGCATATTTCTCATAGTTACAGGAACATGTATAAGTCATGAAAAAAGCAATAGCAGTATACTAAACGATCAAGTGCTAGGCTAACGGAATGGGTCATGTCAATCGCATCATTCTTCTAATGATGTGATCCCATTAATCAAATGACAACACATGTCTATGGTTGGGAAACATAACCATCTTTGATTAATGAGCTAGTTAAGTAGAGGCATACTAGTGACTATATGTTTGTCTATGTATTCACACATGTATCATGTTTCCAGTTAATACAATTCTAGCATGAATAATAAACATTTATCATGATATGAGGAAATAAATAATAACTTTATTATTGCCTCTAGGGCATATTTCCTTCATGGAGAACCGACCTCCCACTCGGGGGCTTAGCTGCAGTCCAGTGCTCGCCTAAGTTTTAGAAAATCCTACTGAGTGAAGAGCAGATCTCCCACTCGGAGGCTTAGTTGCAGCCCAGTGCTCGCCTAAGTATGTTGAGGAACAAGTCGATTGCAACAAGCGCTTCACCCTAGCCTGCAAAAGACACCTCAAACCAAATGCAAACATATTCAACGTCGAATCCAAGTTCAGATAACATCCAACGGAACCGAAAGTGCTCAGGCGCCAAGCCCGTTAAGGTTTATCGGTTACAAAACTCACTCGGCATACCGAGGCAAATTTAAAGTATCAAGCACAGAAGTTTTTTACCCCTCCTGCAGAGGGCTGGAAGGTGCAACAAATTCATCCAGGTCGATTCCATCTGCAATCCGAGTGGCCGCGGCTATGAAGGTCTCCATGAAAGATCGGAAATCATGCTTCTTGGTGTTAGCCACCTTAAGGGCTGCTAGCTTGTCCTCTCGTGCCTCCTTGCAGTGAACACGGGCCAAAGACAGAGCAACATCCGCACCGCATCCGGCAGAAGACTTCTTCCATTCTTGCACTCGACTTGGAACCTCGTTCAGTCGAGTCATTAGAGACTCGGGGTCGTTCTGAAGCGTCTCTCTTGGCCAGAGTGTTGTGTCGATGCGTGAAGTTGCGACCCTCAGCCTTGCAAGATAGTCGACAACAGCAGCAACGCGAGATTCAGTCGTAGCACATTCATGGCGACTTCATCTTTCACAGGAGAGTTGATGGGATCCAGGTTTATTTCCAGTCGACCAGTCTCCTCTTCAAAGTTCTAGCAGAATTATGCGAGCACAACCCCAGAGTCAAGACAACAGTCGGATGGAGAGATCATAGTGAAAATGCCTATTCGATACAAAAGATTACCTTCAAGCATGAGGAATAGCTTTTTGGCGAGTCCTCCCAGATAAGCCTCCAGATCATTCTTCTTTCCCACCAGCTCACTGGCCTTGTCACTCAAGGCAATCTTGTCACTCTTCAGTTGACTGACCTCCTTGTTGGCCGCATCAAGAGCAGCTTTCAGATTGGTATTTTCCTCCTCAAGCTTGGTTATTGAAGCCAGCTTCTCATCTGCGAGCTTGGTCTTCTCTAAAGGCATTTTCTGCATCTCAGCCAAGTCAAGGTCTTTCTTCTTCAGAGCATCCCTCAGTTTTTCTGCAAAGTCACAGTGAGATCAGACTCTGAAACGGACGAGAGGCAAAAAGCAGTCGTCTAGGTTCTCACCAAACATACCTTTTGCTTCCTCTTTCGACTTCATGAAGTTCTCCTGGACCAGTTTCAGATCAAGCTCGAGCTGGATTTGCTTGTTCTCCAACTCAGTGTAACGAGCCGCAAGCTCACAAGATTTCTGCGAAGAACCAATCGACAAATGTCAAAGACAGTTCACTTCCGAGTGACTAAGGAAAGATCATATCATTTCTAAGACTGCAGCCGAATATAAACATTCGACCATAGTCTCAGGGACTACACCCAGTGGGTGCACTCAGCGTGCCCCCACTAGATCTATCAGTTAGAGTCGATCAGTCGACTAACAAGCAGAAAAAAAAGAAAAAAAAGAAAGAGAGGTTATCTTCAGACTGTCGTCGACTGCCAGCAGTCGACCACAGTCTCGGGGACTACACCCAGTGGGTGCACTCAGCGTGCCCCCATCGATTTATCAATCCATTCGACCTGATCGAATAAAGAAAAAGCTTAAGGCATAAAGACTATGGTCGATTGCCAGCAGTCGACCATAGCCTTGGGGACTACACCTAGTGGGTGCACTCAGCGTGCCCCCACTAATCCGGAATGTCAATCAACACACCCACTGGGTGTACGATAGATACTGAAATTTTCAGAAAGAAGGATTTTAAGATATCATATCCTAACAGAACAGGCGGTGATCGACTGACCTGAACAATACTATGAAGAGCTGAACTAGCGTCATAAGCCGCCTGACTGGCGTCTCGGATTGCCTTCACTTGCTCCATCATGATCCTTGCCTGGCGTATTGCTTCTTTAGCAGCACTGGCTTGGTCTTCTGGGACGTGGTGGGTCGAGAAAAGTGAAGGCTGAGCAGCACTCGACGACAAAGGGCGAGCACTCGTCAGCGGCACCGCAAAAGACACGGTAGGCCGAGTGACGTTGTCCCCCTCTGCGACCAACGTCTCGGGTGCTGGCACGTCTCGAGTCTCCTTGCCAGCAGACGCTTTCCTGTTCCTCCTCTGCCTCAGTGTTTCCTCGTCATCATTGTCGGGAAGGTCAATAACGACGTTAGATGGAGCTGCAGAAAAGAGTCAAAATTAAAGACGAAGTGCCAACCGACCGAAGACGGAACTACAAAAGTCGTACCAGGTCTTGAAGTGACAGCATCTTCCATCTCGTGATCTTCAGCCCTGGCCGAGGTATCAGAAGTAGCAGCATTGCAGCTCCAGAAGTCAGTCGGTCAGCTCATGAATCGGCCATGAATAAATTCATGTGAAACGAGGAAACTCAAGCTACACTATTACCATGAGATAGTGGGGATCACCAGCTTCATCTTCGGCAAGACCTTCGTCGGCTTCGACGACGCCACTCGAGATTGCTTTGGAGCTTTTTCAGTCGGCGCCAGAGAAGTCGTCCGAGGACGCTTGGTCGACTGCGCGACGGATGCAACCCCCTTACCACGCTCGGCTGCAGGATCATGGACAAGCTTCGAGCGTCTTTCCGAACAAGGAGGTGCAACTTCCTCCTTCTCCTCCTCCTCTTCCTCCTCATCAGAGTCACCGTCTTCATCATCGTCATCAGCATCCGAATCCCACTCCTCCGGGCTTTCGCCCCCACTTCCTTCCTCCTCCTCAGTCGGCGCTTGCGCTCCATTGGGAATCGAGTACAACTCAGTGGTGGCCTAATAGACAACAAAACAAGACAAAGGTCAATCGACCAATTTGCAGTGAAGCAGAATGAATAAAGCAAGATCACAACCGGGGATAAGTGGTCATACCGTGTCCGATGTGTAGGTATGGTCGAGTGGTGGGATCCTCCTAGCCCCTCGAGGGTTATCGTTATTCCCTGTGATGGCAGCCATCCACCTCTCCAGTGTGGTGTCATCGACCACCTCTGGATGGACCCGAGTGGTATCTTCGGTGCCGCAGTACAGCCACATCGTGTGGCCTCGGTATTGGAGCGGTTGAATATGCCGTCGAAGGAAAACCTCCAGAAGGTCCATGCCAGTCACTCCGTCCCGAATGAGCTGGACTACACGCTCCATCAACATTTTTACCTGAGCCTTCTCCTCCGGGAGCACCTTCAGAGAAGATGGCTTGTTCACTCGGTCTGTAACGCCCCGGATTCGATGCGCCAGGTGTCTGCCAGTTATTTGTCGTATTTTCCATGTCATTTGCTTGGGTGTTGCATTTTATCATGTCATCATGTGCATTGCATTGCATACGTGTTCGTCTCATGCATCCGAGCCTTTTCCCCGTTGTCCATTTTGCAATCCGGCGCTTCTATGCCCTCCGGCGTCCCCCTCTTCTCTCTTTTCGTGAGTGGGTGTTAAACTTTCTCGGAATGGCCCGAGCCTTGCCAAGTGGCCTTGGTATAACACCGGTAGACCGCCTGTCAAGTTTCGTGCCATTCAGAGGTCGTTTGGTACTCCAACGGTTAACCGGGTAACCGTAAAGCCCCTCTCTCTTTGCAGCCCAACACCCTTCCAAACTGGCCCAAAACCCATCTAACTCCCCTCCATGCTCTCGGTCGTTCGATCACGATCGCGTGGCCGAAAACCGCTCCTCATTTCGACTCTCCTAGCTCCCTCTACCTATATAAAGGCCCTCCCCTTCCATTTTCGTGGATGAATTCTCCCCCAAACCCTAAAAATTCCCTCTCCGTGCCGGACGTGTCCGTCCGCACCGGACAAAAACTCCGCCGCCTGCTCCGGCGAGGGCCGCGCCCCCGCGCATCCTCTCCTCCGCCCCGGCCAGATCCGGCCGCAGGAGGGCCGGATCCGGCTAACCGCGCTTCTCCGGCAAGCCCACGAGCTCCGGCCGCCGTCTGCTTCTTCCCAGGCGAACCACTCCGGCGATCCTCGTAACCCGTGCAGATCCAGAGGTTGATCCCGAATCCACTAAGTCCCAGATTTTTGTCATAATCATGTCATGTTCGTTGCATCATATCTCTGCATCCGTAGCTCCGTTTCGTGCATGTAATATGTCAAATTGTTTGTCTCAATGAGTACATCATTTCATTCCATTGCATCATATTCATTTGAGGTCATCTAGATGCCTGAATCATCGTTGTAAGAGTGCTTCATGATGTTTTTTGCTGTCTGTTATCAGAACGAGCTCGTTTGTCATTTTTGCCATGATTGATGTATGCATCCTATGAGGTTGATGTCTACATGTGTTTTGAACTATGCTATGTCTTCTTTACAGTGGTGTATGCCATGCATTTTTGTGATCAACATGGTGACTAGCACAAGCATGCAAACTAGGCATCGTGATGTTGCTGATTTTAGTTCCTGTTCTGCTGTTATTTTGATGCCATGTAAACTTGATGCTACAGAGAGATCCATGCATATTTTGAGATACTTCAGTAAGGGTGTTTTGAACATATGGTTGTTCTCTATCCATTCATGTCCCTGTTTGTAATTATGGAGTAGTCTATCATGTTAGTTTCGTGCTCTACTTTTGCTTCAAAATGTTTCCTGGCAGATTGTTTACGTGTTATTCAATTTGGCCAATGTTGTTGTAGTTGATCCTTGCATGCTATGGACTTGTTCTTGACTTGGTTTGTTTCATGAACATGTCTTCTTGATGATGCTATGCTTATCTTGTCATGCAATGACTTGTGGTGAGTGATTCAAGCTTGTTAAGTAGTGTACTTGATGTTGCTGTTTTGCTAGGCTGAATCTGTTATTTCGTGATGCTATATAAACATGTTGCTACTAATCATTCTATGCATAATCTGGAGATGTTCTATAAACATGTTTTGTTCTACATGTCATGCTATATCCATCCATGCCCCTGGTAGCATTTATAGCTTGTTGTAGCTTGTTCATATCTTGCTCCAAAGTTGCTTCATAATGTTGCTGTCAGCCTGTTAACATTAATTTCACTTGTTCCCACATGTTTTGCTAGTGATCCATGTACCCTATGACCTTGCTATTGCCATGCTTAGCTTCATAATCATGTCTTCTTACTGTTGGTTGCCTTGCCATGCCATGTTTTGCTCTGTAGTGAGTTGCACAAGCTCATTTACATGCCTTCATAATTCTGTTCTGCCATGTATGAATCTGTATAATAACTTGCTATGTTTACGTGGGTGCCATCATATTTTCTGATCCTTTTTGGCTTATGGTCAGTAAAGGACATTTGATCTATGCATTTAGTAGATTCATGCCATGCCTTTGTTTGCTATGATAAGTTCCTGTAACATGTTGTTTGATAGCTCTAAACATTGCAACGTGATGTTATTTTCTGCAAAGTCTGAAATTGTTATAACTTGCAATCTTACCATGTGTGTTTGAGCATGTTCTAGTGATTTCTGGAGATAGCTCAGTGTTCATGTTTTGTTATGCTCTACCTGTACATCATGCCCATGCTTTTTGTTTTCTTGTTGAGGTCCTGTAGCATGTTGTTTTGATGCTTGCAATATGCCTAGTTGTTGTTTTGGACAGCTTGTCCTTTAACCTTGTATGGAGTGTATGTGTTTGAACCATTGCTCCGTTTTGAGTGTGCTCTATATGAAACTTGCTTGATTTTGCATGTAGCTTCATATTATCATGTTGCATCCTTATTTTGAGGTGTTTTCTTGATGTTTGGGTGCATTTTGCATCAATGCCATGTTTATCTTGTTTTGCTCATATCTTCTAGGCCGTAGTTCCGAACTAATTGAACTTTATATGTAACTTGACTAGAATCTCGTGTAGATCATCTTTGTGCATCTTAAGTTGCTGTTTAACAACTTGAACATAAGGTTTATTCAGATCTGGACCAATTTCGAAATTTGCATATGAGGACTTACCGAAATTGTTATATGTTGTTCCCGGCCTCATCTAAACTTGCCTTGATGTGTTGCTCTTGTTTGCATCATCTCTTGCCATGAGTAGCTTCATGTAGCTTTGTCATGCATCATGCTTGTTGTGCATCATGCCTTGTTCATGTGTGGTGTGTTTACCATGTTGTGTGCTTCTTCTCGATAGTTCCCGTTTTGTTGCGATCGTGAGGATTCGTTCGTCTACGCTTGGTTCGTCTTCGTGGCTTCATCAGTTCGTCTTCTTCATGGACTTGTTCTTCTTCCTTGCGGGATTTCAGGCAAGATGACCGCTACCCTGGATCTCACTACTATCATTGCTATGCTAGTTGTTTCGTTCTATCGCTATGTTGCGTTTGCTATCACCTGTTTATCAAGCCATCCCAAATTGCCATGAACCTCTAACCTTTGACACCTTTCCTATGCAAACCATTGTTTGGCTATGTTACCGCTTTGCTCAGCCCCTCTTATAGCGTTGCTAGTTGCAGGTGAAGTTGAAGATTTCTCCATGGTGGACAGGTTTATGTTGGGATATCACAATATCTCTTATATTATTAATGCATCTATATATTTGGTAAAGGGTGGAAGACTCGGCCTTTTGCCTGGTGTTTTGTTCCACTCTTGCCGCCCTAGTTTCCTTCATACTGGTGTTATGTTCCCGGATTTTGCGTTCCTTACGCGGTCGGGTGATTTATGGGACCCCCTTGACAGTTCGCTTTGAATAAAACTCCTCCAGCAAGGCCCAACCTTGGTTTTACCATTTGCCTCACCTAGCCCTTTTTCCCTTGGGAGTCGCGCTCTCGAGGGTCATCTTTATTTTATCCCCCCCCCCCCCGGGGCCAGTGCTCGTCGTGAGTGTTGGTCCAACCTGTCAGCCGCCGGTGGCCACCAGGGGCAACTCTGGGATGGCCTACCGGAAGTTTGGACAATCCGGTGTGCCCTGAGAACGAGATATGTGCAGCTCCTATCGGGATTTGTTGGCACAGCGGGAGGCTTTGCTGGTCTTGTTTTACCATTGTCGAAATGTCTTGTAAACCAGGATTCCGAGTCTGATCGGGTCTTCCTGGGAGAAGGTCTATTCCTTCGTTGATCGCGAGAGCTTGTCATGGGCTAAGTTGGGACACCCCTGCAGGGTATAATCTTTCGAAAGTCGTGCCTGCGGTTATAGGCAGATGGGAATTTGTTAATGTCCGGTTGTAGATAACTTGACACCAGATCGGAATTAAAACGCATCAACCGCATGTGTAGCCGTGATGGTCTCTTTTCGGCGGAGTCCGGGAAGTGAACACGGTTTCTGTGTTATGTTTGACGTAAGTAGGAGTTCAGGATCACTTCTTGATCATTACTAGTTGACGTCCATTCCTTTTGCTCTCTTCTCGCTCTTATTTGTGTATGTTAGCCACCATATATGCTTAGTCGTTGCTGCAGCCTCACTACTTTACCCCTCCCTTTCCCTTTAAGCTTTGCTAGTCTTGATACCCATGGTAATGGGATTGCTGAGTCCTTGTGGCTCACAGATTACTACAACAACAATTGCAGGTACAGGTTTATGCGATGATCATGACGCGAGAGCGATGTTTGCTTGTGATGGAGTTCTTCTTCTGCTTCTTCTTCGATCAAGGGATAGGTTCTAGGTCGGCAGCCTGGGCTAGCAGGGTGGATGTCGTTTGAGTTTCTGTTTGTGTTTCATCCGTAGTCGGATGTTGCTCTTATGTATTGTGATGTTGTATTCGTGTGGCATTGTATGCCTCTTGTATGTATCCCCATATATTATGTAATGTTGATGTAATGATATCCACCTTGCAAAAGCGTTTCAATATGCGGGTCTATCCTTGGTGGGACCTTCGAGTTCCTTTTGGATAGGGTCGCATATTGGGCGTGACACGGTCCATGGAGAACGGAGGGAGACCAGTCGACTGCCCCGGCGTCGACTCGTCTTGGCAGTAGAACCAGGTCGACTGCCACCCTCTAACCGACTCGGGAAGGGTCATGGCCGGAAAAGCGCTCTTACTCCTCACTTGGATTCCAAGACCCCCGCACATCTGGATTACTTTAGTCCTATCGTCATCCGGACTCGGCTTTTTCACCGTCTGAGAGCGACAAGTGAATATGTGCTTAAAGAGACCCCAATGCGGTCGACAACCCAGGAAGTTTTCGCACAGAGACACAAAGGCGGCGAGGTAGGCGATGGAATTGGGAGTGAAATGGTGGAGTTGCGCCCCAAAGAAGTTCAGAAACCCTCGGAAGAAAAGACTCGGTGGCAAGGAGAATCCACGATCTACATGAGTGGCTAGGAGAACGCACTCACCCTCCAGTGGCTGCGATTGCCACTCGGTCCCCGGAAGCCTTGCTGACCCGTGAGGGATTAGTCCCTCATTAGCCAGGTCATTGAGATCCGCCTGGGTGATGGTCGAGCGGATCCAATCCCCTTGGACCCAACCTTGCGGCAGGCGAGACCTCGACGAAGATCCACCCTGACTAGTTGCTCTTCCCTTCGCCTTCGCCGTCGCCGTCGCCTTCTTCGCTCGCTCCAAGGCCGTCGTCATCTCCTTCACCATTGTCACCGGCGAAGCGCGCGAGGAGTGGATGGGCGGAGGCAAAAGCGGCCGCGGCAGGCGGAGGTGAAGAAGGCAGAAAGGGGAATGGAGAGGCACTGTTCAAAAACCCTCGCCCGGCACCCTATATAGGGACGCTTCCGAGTGGCTGACAAGTAGGCCCGGGCGGACCTGTCAAATCCCGAAACAGTCGCGCGCGCATGATACGTGGCGAAAAAGGCGGCGCGGAAATCGTGGCGTCTACGCCTTATCCCATCCGAGTACTGCGGTCCACCCCGCTTCGCGTGCTTCCCAAAATTTGGATCCTGCAAAATCCGCTAACAGCAGATCAACCTGTCAGACGGTAGATTTCTTGCGATCCGTCGCTCGGAAGTTCACCAGGTTCAAAAGTTCACTCGACAGAGGAAAAGAATGGATCAAGGCGACTGAAAGAAAAGTTGATGCCATCGCTTAAAAGGTCATTGATCCAGAATATGACATACTCAGAACACGGGAAATAGGTCGGAAAAATTATCAACTTCTTCCTCACTCAAACCTCGATCCATTCGGGGGCTAATGATGAAGTCATGTACCTAGGGTAGGGTCATGGACCTGTCTAAAATACCATACCCAAGGACATCTTTAGAAGAAGCTACCTTCCAGTCGACCAAGAGGGACTCCACTCGACGAACTCAAGGACACTCGACGATGAAGATAGCCACTCGACCATGAAGCTAACCACTCGACGGCCAGGAGACCTAAAGTCACTCAGCACGCAACGGTCTATCATTAAGTAGCTTTGATAGTCTTCATGGCACTTTATGTGGGCGTTACCAGTAACCCTTGTCTTAATGTACTTTAAACCCTGCATAACTGAGGGCCGGAGGGGTCTGGCGAACTCTATATAAGCCACCCCCCTCCTTAGTGTAAAGGGTTCGCACCCCTGTAACTCACACACATATAATCCAGTCGACCGCCTTCGGGCTCCGAGACGTAGGGCTGTTACTTCCTCCGAGAAGGGCCTGAACTCGTAAATCTCTTGTGTGTACAACTTCTCCATAGCTAGGATCTTGCCTCTCCATACCTACCCCCCATTCTATTGTCAGACTTAGAACCACGACACCCATGACGCAAGCCATGACGACCAGGGGCGCCAGTCGGGCGCCATCCCGCGCATTGTCCTCCTTTCCTCTTTGGTGCAAAGGGAGCAAGCGCAGGCGAGAGCATCAAGCAAAGGTGTCCATTTCGGTGCAACAAGACCAAGACCAGTCCAACGGCAGGATGGAGGTCACCGTGGAGCCCAAGCCGGCATCACCACCAGAGCCTTTGACAGGCGAGGACCAACTTTAGTCAGGATAAGTGTACCCGCTGTTCCCCTTCAAAAGCCAATTGTTGGCGCCCTTCCCGCTCAATATTTGCGAAGAGGCCCAGGGCTTTTGCCTATAAATAGGACTAGCCACTCCCAGGGTAGGGGATCGAGATCCCCACCAAGAAACTAGTAGATAGAGCGACTGAACTTCTCCTAGCAGTTCATCGCACCAGCCAGGAACTGACCCTCGCGAGGCTGTTCTTCCTTGTATTGTTTATCATCAGCCCAAGAGGCAATTCACCACACCACACACTGGAGTAGGGTATTACACCACAATGGTGGCCTGAACCATTATAAACCTCGTGTATCTTGTGTTGATCCTTTGGTAGTTTAGACCCTAGTGATTCGGTGAGGAGCAGGTAGGCAGGGGGCGAAATCTCCACGCGCACCCCAGTGTTCGAACCTCAAGGGTCTGCCGGAACCCGAAATCCGACAGATGCACCTACTAGCCAGAGCAAACAAAAGAAACCACAAGAATACCAAGACCGGGATGACATGTAAGAGTGAGTACTAAGTACCACATTGAATTAGACATGTCCCCAAGAGTAAAGATATGCAATGAATTTGGATGATTTCTTTCCCTTAGATATCTTGCTCCCCCAAAATCTAGCATGGGATACTGGGAGAAGATATGGAATAGAAAATCAGAGATGAAAGATATGAATGATGAACTGAGCTAATGGAAGCTAATGCAAATGAGCACAAAAGATTATAAGAACATGTCTCTCCCCTCAAGAAGACATGTGGCATCTCTCCTCTTAAACACCAAGCATCTGGGATCCTTGAGAAATACTTTCTACTTAAGTATTCCCTCCCCCTGGAGATCTCTCTCTCCCCTGAGGAGCTCTCTCCCCCTAAGGATCTCTCTCTGAATGATAAGCTTTGATGTGTCTCTCTCTCCCCCTTTAACATCAATTTCCAAGAAGGGTTTTCTGGAATCTGTCGAATGGGTTTGGTCCTTTAGTCACAGCACAGAGCAATGATAAAAAATGTGATGCTTGTAGAGGACAAGATTCATTGAGTGGAGCTGGATCATAAGAAACACAGAATAAGTGGCAAACTGTTTTTTCTGTTGTGAAATCGATGGCACCGAGTGGTATGCTTCAGTTGTGCCGAAAGGATTCGGTTGGACCGAAAACAACAAATCGGTGAAACCAAGTTCATCACAAAGAAAACACTTGTCACCTCAGCTCACTAGACTAGTAAGATCTCATAAAGATTTGCAAGGAATTATCTGAAAGATATGCAATGAATTAGATGCAGAAAAATGCAGAGCAAACAGAAAGAAATCTATATGAAGTTTTTTCTGGTTTTGAAAGGGGAAACAAATATGCATGAGACGAATGCAAAAACACAGAAAAGAACATAAGAGAACTTCATCTAGAGATGGTTGGTGAAAAAGTCACCTATGTTAGAGTATATTGACTTAGGAGTCAAGTGAGATCACTTGATCATAGGTCATACTCATCGTTTAAGCTCAAAATGGGGTTGCCATTTTTTGTTTAAGCATCTTGATGTATTCACATCTTGTCGAGTTGCTTTAACTCATGACTTGGAGTAAAGCTTCTCTAAGATGGAATAACATACCTTGGTTGGTGGTGTTGTCCATGTAGTTGAACTTGCGTGGGTTGCTCAAGGTTGATGTAGCTCATCAAGAATTTGGAGCACCACTTGGAATTTGAGTCCATCTTCCTACATGGGTTAGTTCTTGCAAGAAAGAGCACTTGTGTATCCAAAAATGACACTCATGAAGCTCAACATAGAATTTGTCAAAGGATATGTTTGAATGGTTTCGTGCTTCCTTGTCTTCAACCACCATAGTGTAGAGACTTGGTGATGTAGAGATTACTCAAGATGTGAGTAGATTACAATCTCATGGAATTAGATTCATCCAAGTACCTACATGGGTTAGATAACATGCAAGATCCAAGTATATCCAAGACATAAGATTTTCACCATAAGAGAAATATCAAGGATTAGTCATAAGCTCATGTCTTGCATGTATCCAATGGAGTTTCTACTCCAAGTTTGAAGCATCAATGATGTTCAATTCTCCTCTTAACCTGCAAAACACTTTCTCATCAAGGGGTTTAGTAAATATATCCGCTAATTGATTTTCGGTGCGAACATGCTTAAGATCAATGTCACCCTTAGCAACATGATCTCGAATGAAATGATGACGAACTTCAATATGCTTAGTTCGAGAATGTTGCACAGGATTATGACCAATTTTGATAGCACTTTCATTTTCACAAATCAATGGAACATGTTTCACATATATCCCATAATCTTTAAGAATTTGGGTCATCCAAAGTAATTGAGCACAACATGAACCAGCGGCAATGTATTCCGCTTCGGCGGTGAATAAGGATACCGAGTTTTGTTTCTTGGAAGACCAAGACACAAGAGATCTACCAAGAAATTGACAAGTACCCGAAGTGGACTTTCTATCAACCTTGTCTTTGGCATAGTCCGAGTCGGAGTAGACAACAAGATCGAAAGAGGCCCTCTTAGGATACCAAATGCCAAAATTTGGTGTATGGATTAAGTATCTCACTATCCTTTTCACGGCCTTAAGATGACATTCTTTAGGAGCAGCTTGATATTGTGCACACATGCACACACTTAGCATGATATCGGGACGTGAAGCACATAGATATAACAATGAACCGATCATAGAGCGATAAACCTTTTGATCAACCGGTTCACTATCTTTGGTCAAGTTAAGATGTCCACTAGTAGGCATGGGTGTAGACATACCGTTGCATTCTTGCATATTGAACTTCTTGAATAAGTCCTTGGTGTACTTCGTTTGAGAGACAAAGGTACCTTCCTTAGTTTGCTTGATTTCCAAACCAAGAAAGAATTTGAGTTCACTCATCATAGACATCTCAAACTTCTCCAACATTAGCTTCCCAAACTTTTCACTAAAATGAGGGTTAGTTGAACCAAATATAATATCATCAACATAGATTTGGCACACAAATAGTTCTCCATTAACCCTTTTAGTAAAAAGAGTAGAATCAATTTTCCCAATTTCAAAGCCTTTTTCAATAAGGAACTTGGTCAAGCATTTATACCATGCTCTAGGAGCTTGTTTAAGACCATAAAGAGCTTTGTGAAGTTTGTAAACATGATTGGGTTTCTTAGGATTGACAAAGCCGGGAGGTTGTTTAACATAAACTTCCTCCTCTATTTCACCATTTAGAAAAGCACTTTTAATGTCCATTTGGTACAAGGTGATATCATGATGATTAGCATAGGCAAGTAAGATGTGAATGGACTCAAGTCTAGCAACGGGAGCATAAGTCTCACCATAGTCCATACCTTCGACTTGTGTGTAGCCTTGGGCGACGAGACGTGCTTTGTTGCGAACTACTTGTCCATCTTCAACTTGCTTGTTGCGAAACACCCATTTGGTACCGATGATGTTGTGGTTGTTGTCGGGCTTCTCAACCAATGTCCAAACTTGGTTCCTCTCAAAGTTGTGTAGCTCTTCATGCATAGCATTTATCCAATCCGGGTCTTCCAATGCTTCTTCGACCTTCATAGGTTCAATGCTAGAGATGAAAGAATAGTTTTCACAAAAGTTAGCTAAACGAGTTTTAGAGCGAGTGATTCTCCCGGTTTGAATATCATTGTAGATTTGCTCGATGGGATGGTCTTTAGCAATTCTTGCTCAAACTCGTGAAAGCTTTTGCTTGTTTCTTGGTTGAACTTCTTCTTCATCTTGTTCTTCTTCTTGGACTTCTTCATTGTTGGCGTTGGCGTTCTCTTGTCGTGATGGAGAAGGAGGTTGTTGACGTTCATCTTGATGCACTTCCTCGTTTTCTTCATCTTGGTGTGTCCCACTTGTGGATGATTCCGTATCAACTCTTGGTTCACCTTGTCGTGAAGTAGAAGCTTCCACTTGGACGAACGAGGTACTCTCCTTCACCTCCGTTGGACGGACCTTGCCAATAGACAAGTCTTGGATTGCTTCCGAAGGATCTTTGTCTCCTACATCAATTGGCAATTGCTCGACTTGCGAGCCGTTAGATTCATCAAACTTCACATCTACCGTCTCTTCAACCTTTCGGGTGAAATTGTTGTAGACACGGTAAATGTGAGAGTTTGAGCCATAACCTAGTAGGAAACCTTCATGAGACTTAGGAGCAAATTTAGAACGACGATGCTTATCAAGAATGTAGCACTTTGAGCCGAATACTCGAAAGTATCCAACTTGGGGTTTGTTACCGGTGAGGAGCTCGTATGCCGTCTTGCTGAGTAGCTTGTGAAGATACAAGCGATTTGTTGCATGACAAGCTGTCTCAACTGCTTCTGCCCAAAAGTGCTTCGGTGTCTTGTACTCATCAAGCATCATTCTCGCCATTTCGATGAGCGTCCGGTTCTTCCTCTCAACAACTCCATTTTGTTGAGGTGTGTACGTAGCCGAGAACTCGTGTGAAATCCCTTCTTCATCAAGAAAGGTGTCCACATTTGCATTCTTGAACTCCGTTCTGTTGTCGCTGTGAACCTTCTTGATCTTCACTTCAAATTGATTTTGGGCCTTCCTAGCGAAGTTTTTGAAGATCTTTTGGACCTGCGATTTATCATCGAGAAAGAACACCCACGTAAATCTGGAAAAATCATCAACTATAACTAGACCAAAAGAATTTCCATCGAGACTCTTGTAAGAGTTGGGACCAAAGAGATCCATATGAAGTAGCACGAGTGGCCTCCTTGTGGTCATAATGTTCTTCATGGGATGCCTTCCTCCAACCTGTTTACCTGCTTGACAAGCACTGCAAAGTCTATCCTTATCAAATATGACATCATTAACTCCAAGGATATGATTCCCTTTAATAAGCTTGTCAAGGTTTTGCATACCAACATGACCTAGTCGTCTATGTCATAACCAACCTTTTGAGGATTTAGCAATGAAGCAAGTTTTAGGTTGAGCCTTTTTAGTGAAATCAGCAATGTATAGATCACCTCTACGTATACCGGTAAAGACCATTTTATGATTGTCTCGACGAAACACTTGGCAATCTACTTTAGTAAATAGGACATTGAAACCGAAATCAGCAAGTCTAGATACTGAAAGTAGGTTGTATCCAAGAGATTCAACGAGCATGACATTTTGTATGGAGCTATCATGTGATATGGCCACCTTACCGAGGCCAACCACCTTACCCTTTGAGTTGTCACCGAAAGTGACATACTTTCGAGGACTATCATTTTCAGCAAGCTCACGAAACATGTCTTTATCTCCAGTCATGTGATCGGTACATCCACTATCAAGAACCCATTCCTTCCCTCCTGACATATATCCCCGAAGATTTGCCATAAGACCAAAATGTCTCATTGCATCATCAAGATCGAAGTCACTATCATCATCCTCATCATAGTATCCATGTTCAACATCGTCATGTGGTGGATCAAATCCTAGAGAGGGTGATTCGTTAGAGTGAGTTTGACAATGATCTTGCTTATGAATTTTTATAGCTTCGGAAATAATATCACTAATAATTCCAACATTTCCTTTGGCACGCATAAAATTTGTAAGCTCAAATAGACGATCACCAAACATAGGATCACTAGTATTCATCTTACTCAAGGCAATAGACTTATGGAGAATTTCATCAAGATTTTTCAAGGAATAATTTGGAAAGCGTTCCTCAAGAAATTTTCATATAGTGTAGGCACACTTAAGAGTAGGCAAACATCCAATCAAGTTTCTAGGCAATCCTCTAATGATAAGTTCGGCAGTTCTAAGATTCCTAATCATGTCAATTGACTCATCATGGGTAGGATGCATAGGATCAATATAAGGTGCACAAGGGCTAGCAATGTACTTGTTCAAATGATATTGATTGAAAATTACAAGCATCTCATTTTTCCACTCATGAAAATACTCTCCATCAAGAATAGGCACTCTATATCTAAGACTCCCCAAAGTAGACTCATCCATCTTCCTCCAATGATGATTAAACCAAGGCAATGGATACCAATGCTCTGATACCACTTGTAGGACCTTGAGAAGAGGTGTCTAGAGGGGGGGATTAGACACTAGTGACAAAGTTGCAGTTTTTAAGTATCCTTAAAGTTTAAGTGAAGTTTAGTCACAAGTTTAATATTCACGATACATATCAAGAAAGCATGCAAGAGTATATGAGCAGCGGAAAGTAAAGCATGCAACTTGCAAGAATGTAAAGGGAAGGGTTTTGGAGGATTCAAACGCAATTGGAGACACAGATGTTTTTGGCGTGGTTCCGATAGGTGGTGCTATCGTACATCCACGTTGATGGATACTTCAACCCACGAAGGGTAACGGCTGCGCAAGTCCACGGAGGGCTCCACCCACGAAGGGTCCACGAAGAAGCAACCTTGTCTATCCCACCATGGCCGTCGCCCACGAAGGACTTGCCTCACTAGCGGTAGATCTTCACGAAGTAGGCGATCTCCTTGCCCTTACAAACTCCTTGGTTCAACTCCACAATCTTGTCGGAGGCTCCCAAGTGACACCTAGCCAATCTAGGAGACACCACTCTCCAAGAAGTAACAAATGGTGCGTTGATGATGAACTCCTTGCTCTTGTGCTTCAAATGATAGTCTCCCCAACACTCAACTCTCTCTCATAGGTTTTGGATCTAGTGGAAAGAAGATTTGAGTGGAAAGCAACTTGGGGAAGGCTAGAGATCAAGATTCATATGGTAGGAATGGAATATCTTGGCCTCAACACATGAGTAGGTGGTTCTCTCTCAGAAAATGTATGCTGGAAGTGTAGGTTCAGTCTGATGGCTCTCTCCACGAATGAAGAGGAGGTGGAGGGGTATATATAGCCTCCACACAAAATCTAACCGTTACACACAATCCACCAAACTCGGTGGGACCGAATCATTAAACTCGGTCAGACCGATTTAGCAAATAATGTGACCGTTAGGTTTTTCGGTGGGACCGAAATGCAACTCGGTAGGACCGATATGGTTAGGGTTAGGGCATAACGTAATCTCGGTGAGACCGATTACTCAAAGTTGGTAGGACCGATTTTGGTAAAAAGCCTTCCAGAGAGTTGGTCAGGCAAACTTGGTTGGACCGATTACTCAAACTCGGTGGGACTGATTATGGTAATGAGTCAACCAGGAAGTTTGCATTGTAATCTCGGTAGTACCGATTGCTCAAACTCGGTGAGACCAATTTTGATAATGGACATACACAGAGAGATTACAATCCCATCTCGGTGAGACCGAGATCCCTATCGGTGAGACCGATTTGCCTAGGGTTTGTGGCAGTGGCTATGTCATTTGAACTCGGTGGCGCCGGATAGAAAGAATCAGTGGGGCTGAGTTTGACTTTAGGTTTTAGGACATATGTGTGGAAGTGGGAAAGTAGTTGAGGGTTTTGGAGCATATCACTAAGCACTTGAAGCAAGAGGCTCATTAAGCAACACCTCATCCCTCCTTGATAGTATTGGCTTTTCCTATAGACTCAATGTGATCTTGGATCACTAAAATGTAAAATGAGGAATCTTGAGCTTGAAGCTTGAGCCAATCCTTTGTCCTTAGCATCTTGAAGGAGTTCCCACATCCTTTAGTCCATGCCACTCCAATGTTGAACTTATCTGAAATATACTAGATAAAAGTGTTAGTCCAACAAGAGATATGTTGACATTAATTACCAAAACCACCTAGGGAGCACTTGTGCTTTCACCTATGAATCTATCATGCGAGCTACTTATGAATTGAGTGCCAAAGGGGGCACTACTTAGATCTATCCTCGCTTTTGTGCCTAGCTAGGGGCGTTAAACGATAGCGCTAGTTGGGAGGCAACCCAATTTTATTTTTGTTTTTTGTTTTTTATTATGTTTAGTAATAAATTTTGCATCTATCTTCTGTTTAGATGTGTTTTTATGTTTTAATTAGTGTTTGTGCCAACTAGAACCTATAGGATAACCTATGGTGATATTAATTTGATTCTGCTGAAAAACAGAAACTTTTCACGCACGAAAATAATTTTAGTAATTCACAGAAACGTGATTTTGCGTTGATTATTTTTTATTTAGATCAATAAACAAATTTACCAGGACTTCCTATTTTTTTAGGATTTTTAGAGTTCCAGAAGTATTCGAGAGTTACAGATTGCTACAGACTGTTCTATTTTTGACAGATTCTGTTTTTCGTGTGTTGTTTGCTTATTTTGATGCATCTATGGCTAGTATTAAGTGGTATGAACCATAGAGAAGTTGAAATACAGTAGGTTTAACACCAATATAAATAAAGAATGAGTTCATTACAGTACCTTATGTGGTGGTTTTTCTTTCTTGCACTAACGGAGCTTATCAGATTTCCTGTTGAGTTTTGTGTTGTGAAGTTTTCAAGTTTTGGGTAAAGATTTAATGGATTACGGAATAAGGAGTGGCAAGAGTCTAAGCTTGGATGCCCATGGCACCCCCAAGATATTAAATAATAGCCAAAAGCCTAAGCTTGGTGATGCCCCGGAAGGCATCCCCTCTTTCGTCTTCGTCTATCGGTAACTTTACTTAGAGCTATATTTTTATTCGCCACATGATATGTGTTTTGCTTGGAGCGTCTTGTATGATATTAGTCTTTGATTTTTATATTACCACAATCATCCTTGCTGTACACACCTTTTGGGAGAAGCCCACTTGATTAGAATTTATTAGAATACTCTATGTGCTTCACTTATATCTTTTGAGCTTGATACTTTTGCTCTAGTGCTTCACTTATATCTTTTAGAGCACGGTGGTGGCTTAATTTTGAAATAAATTGTTGATATCTCATGCTTCACTTATATTATTTTGAGTGTCTCTTAGAATAGTATGGTATTTGCTATGGTTATAAAATTGGTCCTAGAATGATGGGCATCCAAGTTGGGTATAATAAAAACTATCATAGGAAGTGAATTGGATGCTATGATCAATTTGATGCTTGATAATTGTTTTGAGATATGGAGGTAGTGAAATTAGAGTCATGCTAGTTGGGTGATTATGAATTTAAAGAATATTGTGTTGAAGTTTGTGATTCCCGTAGCATGCACGTATGGTGAACCGCTTTGTGATGAAGTTGGAGCACAATTTTATTTATTAATTGTCTTCCTTATGAGTGGCGGTCGGGGACGAGCGATGGTCTTTTCCTACCAATCTATCCCCCTACGAGCATGCGCGTAGTACTTTGTTTTCAATGACTTGTAGATTTTTGCAATAAGTACATGAGTTCCTTATGACTAATGTTGAGTCCATGGATTATACGCACTTTCACACTTCCAGCATTGCTAGCCTCTCTTGTGCCGCACAACTTTCGCCGGTACCATACACCCACCATATACCTTTGAAAGGATCGATATAGTTGACTAGAGGGGGAGTGAATAGGCAACTAACAATTTTTAGCTTTTCTTTACCAAATTAAACTTTGCATCAAAGTAGGTTGTCTAGATATGCAACTAGGTGAACAACCTATATGATCCAACAACAAAAGCACACAAGCAAGCAAGGGATACAACACAAGTAAGATTGCAAAAGTAAAGGCGCGAGATAACCAAGAGTGGAGCCGACGGAGACGAGGATGTGTTACCAAAGTTCCTTCCCTTTGAGGGGAAGTACGTCTCCGTTAGATCAGTGTGGAGGCACAATGCTCCCCAAGAAGCCACTAGGGCCACCGTATTCTCCTCACGCCCTCACACAATGCGAGATGCCGTGAATCCACTATTGGTGCCCTTGAAGGCGGCGACCGAACCTTTACAAACAAGGTTGGGGGCAATCTCCACAACTTAATTGGAGGCTCCCAACGACACCACGAAGCTTCACCACAATGGACTATGGCTCCGAGGTGACCTCAACCATCTAGGGTGCTCAAACACCCAAGAGTAACAAGATCCGCTAGGGATTAGTAGGGGAATCAAATATCTCTTGGTGGAAGTATAAATCGGGGCCTTCTCAACCAATCCCGAGCAAATCAACAAGTTTAATTGGCTAGGGAGAGAGATCGGGCGAAAATGGAGCTTGGAGCAACAATGGAGCTTAGGGATGGAAGAGGTGGTCAACTAGAGGTAGGAGACACCCCTTTTATATCTATGGAAAAGATCCAACCGTTATCCACATATCCAGCCTGCGACATGCGGTACTACCGCTCCAGGAACGCAGTACTACCGCAAGGCCACGCGGTACTACCGTGAGGGACCAGGGTACTTCCGCGGCAGCAACACGGACTAGAACATGCCTGACTAAGAGTAGTACTTCCGCGAGTGCGGTACTACCGCTCCCCATTGTGGTACTACCGCAAGGCAGGAAAGTCCTAGCCTACGAAGGGCGCGGATGAATAAAAATACATCCGTGCCTACTTCTGCTGGAAAAGAAACAGTGCAACAGTCTGACACGGTACTACCGCTGGGGAGCGGTACTACCGCATGGCAGCTGAAATAGGCCACGCGTGGTACTACCACGCAAGGACTGCGGTACTACCGCGGAGGCGCGGATGTAAAAAATTACATCCGCCCCTACTACCGCGAAGCAGCGGCACTTGGCAGGACGAGTGCGGTACTACCGCGGAGGTGCGGATGTAAAAAATTGCATCCGCCCCTACTACTGCGAAGCAGCGGTACTTGGCCTGGGAGCCATGGTTCTACAGCTCCAGATGTGCGGTACTACCGTGGGCTCCCGCGGTACTACCGCGCCGTGGCACGGTACTACCGTAGGTGCTTGCGATACTACCACTCCAGGGAGTAGTACTACCGCAAGCTCAGTAGCATCAGCCAGGACAAACGCACAGAGGATAGACGGGGGATGCTCCAAAGTGCAAGGGAAAGGTGGAGACAATGAAGGAAACGTGTATGTGATGATTCCACCCGAACCTTTCCGATGTGATCCCCCTCTTAATAGTACGGCTCTCCTACAATTCAAATCCACCAAAAAGAAACGTAGAACAACACTGTCTTCAATAGTCTTCGAGGGGCACCGAACCGTCTTGTGCCTAGCGATGAAGCGTCTGAGAAACTCAAGACACACGATTAGTCCGCAAAAGCATTGTCATCAACCACCAAAACACCTTAGGGATAAATATGCCCTTACAATCTCCCCCTTTTTGGTGGATTGATGACAATACGGGATTTGCACAAAAAGGAGATAATATAGAGCAGAGGCAAACCCCTCCTCTCTAGAATATAGACGGGCTCCCCCTAGATGTGTGCAATCTAGATGGATGCTTTGGACTGCATAGCACACAAACTAGGATCAACACTCCCCCTATATTTTAGAGACAAGGCATGATCTTGCAAGAGTAAGACTAACATCTAAGCAAGAGCATAACACAAAGGTAGCACAATATATCACAAGCTCACTAAGATAGGTAGAGTGCATATGTCTTACACCATATGAAGGAAAGCAACCCAAAGCAACCGAAACGAGGTTCAAACAAGGTTCAAACGAGAAAGCAAACACATCGAACATGAACGACGACACACGACTCGCAAATCCCTACACTCTCACCCCTTTGGCATCGAGACGCCAAAAAGGCAGAGATGACACGTACACACAAGGGGTGGCTCAAGCAGGGAAATCATCCCAATGCTCCTCGAAAGACTCGGCGGCAGGAATGGTCTCCTCGACGTCCTCCTCAGAATTAGTCCACCAGTAGCCTTGTTTCTCCATCCACTTGGCCTCTGGAGTGATGCGATCCTCAGAACCGCCAGATAGGTCCTCTCCATACAACCTCATGATCTTCTTGTCCTGGCGGCGACTCTCCTTGGATGCCATGTGAGTCCTGTACTGCCACTTAGCTTGCATGCAGAAAAGACTCTTCATCTTGTCCTTCAGCTTCTTGGCCCAAAAGGGCTCAGAGGAACTATGGGAAGACCTAGAAGCATGGTCCTCAGCAACATCCTCTGCTCCAGCCTCCTCCTCATCAACAGCCCTCCTAGCAGCAGACGCCTCAGCACGAGTAGTAGTGTTGGCCCAGTTGGGCTTGACACGGAGACTGATGGGATCATGTCGAATCCAGTCTGGAGCAAGGAACTCATCACTAGGGTACATCTTCTCCCAAGTTTTGGAGATCAACAGAAATAGATATGGTCCATAGATAGGCACCTTGCGGTTGAACACCGCAAACCGAAGCTCACACCACATTATGTGGGAGACATCAAGTGGCTGAGTCTGAGATACACGAGCCTCCTCGCATAGGAGCATCATATCCACCATATAGGCATGAACCTTGTCCTTGTCGCCAATGCGAGGGAACAGAGAGTTGCGGAAGATGCGATACATGATATCCAGAAAAGAGTTGAGCACCCACACCGACTTGCCATTGGGAAGCACCTTCTCAACATAGAATGGTTTAATCTTGTCCTTGTTAGCAAACTCAGAATTGGCATGGGGGCAAACACCCACGGGAGTGTCGAGCCCGTCATCAGGAACCTAGAGCAGATCCATGAACTCCTTCCATGTAGCAGTCAACTTACGGCCATTGGTCATCCAGGTCATCCTCCGCTCCTCCCCAGGGTGAAAGTAAACTGAGGCAAAGAACTGATAGATAAGCTTAGGGTCATAGTTAAGGTGGAAAGAGATCACATGTTCAATACCAAACTGCTCCACCAAATCCAGAGCTTCTCCAAAGTACTCACGAAACTTGTCCTTCCTCAGGTGATGCATGTCTATCCACTTGACATCCATGTAGGTATTTTGCTTGTTCTTGATGACATCCAGATAAATGAGAGTCTGCTGCTTGGACCAAAACAATTCACTACCTCTGATGGTAGCACGAGGGTTCACATACGGGTTGAGCTGCCTAAGATGAACGAACTCAGAAGGAGGAATCTCGTCCATGCCCTTAGCGGGTTCCTTGTGCTTGCTAGCGGAGGTCTTGACAGAGCGCCTGGGGGCAGTGGAGCCCTGTGGTGCTTCCCCGGGATTGCGCAGACGCTTGGAGCCAGTGTCACGACTGGGATTGGAACAGCGAGAGCCACCACCTGAGACACAAAGTGCAAAACACCCATGACAAGCAAAAAGGATCAATGCAAAGACCACGGCAAAGCACAAGAAACACATAGAAAGTATACGTGGTAGTTGCCATGAGATAGATTGGACCCAACGGTAGTACTGCTGGATGCTATGCTACTAAAATTTCAGTACTGCTCCTAGTTGCGGCAGTATCGTGTGAGGTCACGGTAGTACCGGGGTTGGGAGCGGTAGTAAGGTCCTAGTGCTGCAGCGCGTGCGGTAGTACTGCGCCGGACAGGCGGTAGTACCGGACAAGCGGTAGTACCGCACCGCGTCAGATCTGAACCAAAGTTTGAATCTGAGAGAAACCGCGAAACCACGGCGGTACTACGGTTGATCAAATCTAGCACAGGAAAACATATCAAGTATAATCCCTACGCAATACTACTCTCCTACATCCTACTCTTGCATAGATTTAGCCTAAAATCTCAAGAACACATGTATCTCCCCCAAAAACCTAGAGGCAAAGAAAACAACCAAAAAGAGAGGGATTTGGGGAAGGACCTTGTTCCATGGCAAGAGAACGTGGTGGGGAACGATCCCACCGGACGCAATCGCAGGAGAGCAGCCGGAGGCGGAGATCCGGCGATGGACTCCGGCCTCGTTCTTGAGCGAGGGAGAGAGAGAGACGAAAAGGGGAAAACTGACGAATGGGTATGGGGGAGTTAGAACTCCGTCCTTATCCCCACGCATCTGCGACGTCGCGGTAGTATTGCACATCATCGCGGTAGTGCCGCTTGGGCTGAAGTACCACACCAAAGCGGTAGTACCGCTCTCCCAGGCGGCAGTAAAAAATTACTGTCGCGATGGGGCGGTAGTACCATTCTCTCCACAAGCCGTAGTACCATGGCAGGCCGCGGTAGTACCGTGAGCTCAAGAAGAATACACGAAAAAGAGGTCTTTGCAAGGAAACTTTGAGCACAAGAGACACCACAAGGACACGCACAACACAAAGGCAGAAAGTCAACAAGTAGCAACCACGCGACACTACCTCTCAAAAGAGAGGGCGGTGGCCGAAGCCACCTATGTTTGAGTCATTTGGTATGGCACCGTGAAGAATTATCCTTGGGCCCATGACCAAAACTCGTCTTTGAAGCACAAGTACCATAAAAAATGGCTAATGTGAAAGAGTTGATCGATTTATGCATAATGGGGGAGGGAGAGTTCATTGAGAGAACAACACTCCCCCTATGTCCATGCCTACACCTAAACTAGACAGCAAGTTGAGTGTGGTGGGAGGTGCAAGGGTTCAAGTCACATTGCTCAAATCAATGATATTTAGCTCATGCCTTAACTCACGAAATCTTGCTTCATCCAAGGGCTTCGTGAAAATATCTGCAAGGTTATCACGAATGTTGACATACTTGAGCTCGATCTCCCCTCGCCTAATGTGATCCCGGATGAAGTGATACCGAATCTCAATATGCTTCGTCTTGAAATGTTGCACCGGGTTGAGAGAAATCTTGATGGCACTTTCATTATCACACCAAAGAGGCACTTTGTCACAAATGACACCGTACTCCTTTAAAGTTTGCCTCATCCATAGGAGTTGTGCACAACAACTACCGGCCGCCACATATTCCGCTTCGGTGGACGAGAGAGACACACAACTTTGCTTCTTGGAAGACCAACTCACCAAAGAGCAACCAAGAAATTGGCACCCTCCGGAAGTGGACTTCCTATCCACTTTGTCTCCCGCCCAATCGGAATCCTTATATCCTTCAAGCTTGAAGTTTGCTCCTCTTGGGTACCATAGGCCAAAGTTTGGGGTATGAGCCAAATATTGAAAGATTCGCTTGACCGCCACATAGTGGCTTTCCTTCGGTGCGGCTTGAAACCGTGCACATATTCCCACACTCAACATGATGTCCGGTCTAGATGCACAAAGGTAAAGCAAGGAGCCAATCATGGAGCGATATACCTTTTGATCCACCGCTTTACCATTGGGATCAATGTCAAGTTGGCACTTGGTAGGCATTGGAGTAGAAGCCGGCTTGACATCACTTAGCTTGAATCTTTTTGGCATGCCTTGAGTGTATTTGGCTTGGTTGATGAAGGTACCTTCTCTTCTTTGTTTGATATCAAAACCAAGGAAGAACTTCAACTCTCCCATCGAAGACATCTTGAACTTAGAGGTCATGAGAGCGGCAAATTCCTCATTGAAAGCTTTGTTAGGGGAACCAAAGATAATATCATCAACATATAGTTGGCATACAAACAACTCCCCTTTGACCTTCTTAGTAAAAAGAGTGGGATCGATTTGCCCAACCTCAAATCCACGATCTTGTAACAACTCGGTAAGGTGGTCATACCACGCACGTGGGGCTTGTTTAAGGCCATAGAGTGCCTTATCGAGTTGATACACATGATCCGGGAAGTAGGGATCCTCGAACCCGGGGGGTTGCTTGACATAAACCAACTCATTAATAGGACCATTAAGAAAAGCACTTTTCACATCCATTTGTTGTAACTTAAAGTTGTGATGGGAAGCATAAGCAATCAACAAACGAATGGATTCAAGGCGAGCAACGGGAGCAAAGGTTTCACCGTAGTCGATACCCTCGACTTGGGAGTAGCCTTGTGCTACCAATCTTGCCTTGTTGCGAATGATGTTCCCATGAGCATCTTGCTTGTTCTTGAAAATCCACTTGGTTCCAATGACGTTGTGGTTCCCCGACGGCCTTGGCACCAATCTCCACACCTTGTTGTACTCGAAGTTGTT
The DNA here is from genome assembly GCF_018294505.1 of Triticum aestivum. Classification (NCBI taxonomy): domain Eukaryota; kingdom Viridiplantae; phylum Streptophyta; class Magnoliopsida; order Poales; family Poaceae; genus Triticum; species Triticum aestivum. The sequence goes on from NC_057795.1 coordinate 339,634,548, forward strand.
GAGTTCTTCATGCATGGCATTGAGCCAATCCAAATCTTCGAGCGCCTCATAGACCTTTTGGGGTTCAACACAAGAGACAAACGCGTGATGTTCACAATAGTTTGCTAATTGTCTACGAGTGCTTACCCCCTTTCTTAGGCTTCCAACCACATTCTCCATGAGATGACCTTTGGTGGTGAGCTTGGAAGCAATCTTCGCGGCACGACGCTCTAATTCCTCCTCGGATGTGGAAGGAGGAGGGTTAACTTGATTATCTTGAGCGCCGTCTTGAGCTTGTTCTTGATCTTGAACTTGCTCGAGGGGGAGAACTTGACCTTGGGCATCATTTGGTGGTTCACCACCATCTTGAGGTTGATCTTGCCCTTGGTCTTGTTCAGGAGGTTGAGGGCCTTCACTTTGTTCTTCGGAAGCGTGTGGGTCTTGGGGAGGTGATGGCTCCACTTGAGTGGAGCATTGTCCTTCTCCTTCGGCCACAAGGGGTTCCTCAATGGGTAGAATATGACCAATACCCATTCTTCTTATGGCTTGGGGAGGAATTTCATCACCTACATCACAAGTACCACTTTGCTCCACTTGGGAGCCGTTATTTTCGTCAAACTCCACGTTACACGTCTCCTCAATGAGTCCGGTGGACTTGTTGAGGACACGGTAAGCATGAGAGTTTGTAGCATAACCAACAAATATGCCCTCATAAGCTCTAGCCTCAAATTTAGACAAACGAACACCTTTCTTGAGAATGAAACACTTACACCCGAACACCCGGAAGTACTTGAGATTGGGCTTGTTACCGGTGAGTATTTCATAAGGAGTCTTGTTCAAGCCTTTGCGGAGATAGAGCCGATTGGATGCATGACATGCTGTGTTGATGGCTTCGGCCCAAAAGTTGTATGGAGACTTGAACTCCGCCATCATGGTCCTTGCCGCATCCATCAACGTCCGGTTCTTCCTCTCCGCGACACCATTTTGTTGAGGGGTATATGGAGCAGCATATTGATGCTTGATCCCCTCATCACTAAGAAACTCATCCAAGGTGTAGTTCTTGAACTCGGTGCCGTTGTCACTTCTTATTGTCAAGATCTTTGCATCATGTTGACGTTGAGCTTCATTTGCAAAGTCGATGACGGTTTGTTGAGTCTCACTCTTCCTCTTGAAGAAATATACCCAAGTGTATCTTGAATAATCATCCACAATCACCAAGCAATACTTTCTACCTCCAAGACTATCAAAGGATGGAGGCCCAAAGAGATCCATGTGAAGGAGCTCCAAGGGTCTCTTCGAGTAGATGATGGTCGTGGGAGGGTGAGCCTTCTCATGAAGCTTTCCTTCAATACAAGCACTGCAAGCACGATCTTTGGCAAAACTAACATTTGTTAGTCCACGGACATGGTCCCCCTTAAGGAGACTTTGCAAAGATCTCATATTGACGTGGGCTAAACGGCGATGCCAAAGCCATCCCACATCAACTTTAGCCATTAGGCATGTCGCGGTCTTAGTGGGTTGCTCCGAAAAGTTAATCACATAAAGACCGTTCTCGACATGCCCAACAAAGGCTACTTTAAGAGTCTTGCTCCACAAGAGGGCCACAGTATCAATATCAAAGAAAGTGGCAAAGCCCATGAGTGCAAGTTGACGAACGGAAAGAAGATTGAATGCAAGGGACTCAACAAGCATGACTTTCTCGATCGTTAGATCCTGAGAAATGACAACCTTGCCAAGACCCAATACCTTAGAAGACGAGGCATCACCCCACTCGACATTGGTGGGCATAGAAGGAATCTTGTGCACGTCCACCACCAAGTCCTTGCTCCCGGTCATATGATTTGTTGCTCCACTATCGAGCAACCATGATCCCCCACCGGAAGCAAACACCTACAAGAGATCAATGCTTGGTTTTAGGTACCCATTTAGTAATGGGTCCTTTGATGTTAGTAACAAGGGTCTTAGGAACCCAAATAGACCATTCAATGTACTCATAAGGAGAACCAACAAATTTAGCATAAACATGCCCATCACTAGCACGGCACAACACATATGAAGGATTAAAGTCGCCGGCTTTGTTGGAGGAGATGGTTTTGCCCTTTTTGACATCAACACCCTTCACATTTTCCTTCTTCTCCTTAGGAGCACCCTCTCCCTCTTTCACAAAGGTTTGCTTGAGAGGAGGAGGTCGTTTGGTCTTGTCGTTCTTCTTCTTGTTCTTGGACTTGGGTGCGAACCCAATTCCCTTCTTGGCCACAACTTCCTTTTGATTGCTCAAAAGGTCGTTGAGGTTCTTCTCACCTTGAATGCATGTCACAAGGCCTTTCTCAAGTTGATCCTTCAACTTGGCATTCTCCTCCACAAGATGCACATGCTCACAACACGGGTTAGTAGCATATGCATTATCAACTAATACCATATGAGGAAAAGTGGCCTTTTCCTTGGTTAGCTTAACTTGGAGTTGAGCATGAGACTCCTTGAGGTTAGCGTGAGCACCCTTCAAGACCTTGTGGGCCTTGTCAAGTACATCAAACTCCTCCTTGAGTCTAGCATGATCAACCCCAAGTTTAGCCTTCTCGGAAGTTAACACACGAGACACAACAAGAGCATGATCAAGATCTTTCTTTAACTTAGCATGGTCATCGTTGTGTGACTCCTCAAGAGTCAAACGATGCCCACGCTCTTTCTCAAGAGCATTAGAGAGATCCGATATCTCATCGGCATAGTCACGACTATGACCTTCCATCTTAGAGATGGTTTCTTCGTGAGCCTCGATCATGTCATTGGCTTCACCAAGTTGTTCCAAGAGAGCAACAAAGTGCTTCTTGGATTTGCCCTTGAGTTTACTCATAAAAGACTCAAACTCATTCAACTCTTCATTAGGCCCGTCACTTTCATCAATGCAACCCGTCAAAGAAGGATTAGTAATGATGGTGGTTTTGATGTTGGGGGTTACCTTGTTAGTGGCTTTAGCCATGAGGCACTTGGCGGTGATGTTCTCGTTGGGTGAATCAAAGAGAGACACCCGGGGAGTGGTAGCAATGGCAACGGAGGCCATGACCATTGCTTCTCCATTTTCATCATCATCGTCATCCTCATGGTATTCTTCTTGAACCACCAACCCACGAGTAGGAGTCTTCTTGGTGAAGTTGTTCTTGTTGGGGAAGGACTTGGCTTTGTCTTTTCGGATGAACTTGCCACCATTGTCTTCCCGCTTCTCGTAAGGACAATCCGCAACGAAATGGCTCACATTGCCATAGTTGAAACAAGTTCTAACTCGTTGCTTGCCCTTGAAGCCACTTGAGTTGTTCTTGTTGAAGTTGGGTCTTGAGTTCTTCTTGCTCCAAAATTGCCTTGAAGCAAGAGCCATGTGCTCATGATAATCATATTTTGTGTCTTCGGGGTTGCTCTCCTCATCTTCCTCTTCTTCCTCTTCTTCCACAATAACCTTGGCCTTCAAGGCAAGGTTGGGCTTCTTTGCCCTTTGAGAACGGAGCACCGCATTGTCGGCGGTCTTGTCCAAGATGCTCATTGCAACGAACTCATCCAACACTTCACTTGAGGTCATGGAGTGGAAGTCCGGTCTTTGACGAATGACGGAGGACATGGCCTTGTTGTAGGGCATCATGGCCTTGAGGAACTTGCGCTTGATCCAATTGTCATCCGTGTCCTTGCTCCCATGATCTCGGAGTGAGACCGCGAGTTTGGTCACTCTTCGAAAGAGCTCACGAGGTTCTTCATCTTCTTTCATTGCAAACTCATCGGCTTCATCTTGCACCACTTCATAGTTGGAGCGTTGAATGCTAGCACTTCCTCGATAGAGAGACACAACGCATTGCCATGCGTCTTTGGCCATGGCATGGGGTCGAAGATGAGGGAGATCTTTGGGAAGGATTGCATCTTGGATGATGAAGAGAGCACTCTCATTGAATTGATTATCCACCACTTCTCTCGGGGTGAAGTTGCTTCGGTCATGTGGATAGAAACCTTCTTCAATGATTCTCCAAAGATTAGTATTCACATGATTTAAATGACGCTTGAAGTGATACACCCAAGAATCAAAATCCTCATTTTTCACAATCTTAGGAGGAGGACCGACATGATTTAAATGAGTAGAGGGAATCGGTCCTCCATAAGTTGGAGGTTCCACATGGGCAAAGATGTTGGTGCCATTTCTACCACTAGTAGAAGGACCCTTCTCACTATTAGCTTCCCCCTTGTCGGAGTTAGCATCCGTCACCTTGTTAGTGGGATCACCCACTTTCAACGGCGAGGTAGGTAGTTTAAGTCCTTCTAAGAATTTATTAAACATGCTTTCTACCGTGGTTGTCATGGAGGTTTTCAATGTGTCCAAGGCCACATTGAATTCCTCACGGGACACTGTGGTTTCCCCATCACCCGTAGACGAGATTGGATTCACACCAGAGAGCTCCTCCTCCCCATGGTCTACGGTGTCAACCATACTCTTCGGACGGCAAAGTCCTTAATAAAGAGACGAGGCTCTGATACCAATTGAAAGGATCGATGTAGTTGACTAGAGGGGGGGTGAATAGGCAACTAACGATTTTTAGCTTTTCTTTACCAAATTAAACTTTGCATCAAAGTAGGTTGTCTAGATATGCAACTAGGTGAACAACCTATATGATGCAACAACAACAAGCACACAAGCAAGCAGGGATACAACACAAGTAAGCTTGCAAAAGTAAAGGCGCGAGATAACCAAGAGTGGAGCCGGTGGAGACGAGGATGTGTTACCGAAGTTCCTTCCCTTTGAGGGGAAGTACGTCTCCGTTAGAGCGGTGTGGAGGCACAATGCTCCACAAGAAGCCACTAGGGCCACCGTATTCTCCTCACGCCCTCACACAATGCGAGATGTCGTGAATCCACTATTGGTGCCCTTGAAGGCGGCGACCGAACCTTTACAAACAAGGTTGGGGCAATCTCCACAACTTAATTGGAGGCTCCCAATGACACCACAAAGCTTCACCACAATGTACTATGGCTCTGACGTGACCTCAACCGTCTAGGGTGCTCAAACACCCAAGAGTAACAAGATCCGCTAGGGATTAGTGGGGGAATCAAATATCTCTTGGTGGAAGTATAGATCGGGGCCTTCTCAACCAATCTCAAGCAAATCAACAAGTTTAATTGGCTAGGGAGAGAGATCGGGCGAAAATGGAGCTTGGAGCAATAATGGAGCTTAGGGATGGAAGAGGTGGTCAACTAGATCCAACCGTTATCCACATATCCAGCCTGCAACATGCGGTACTACCGCTCCAGGAACGCGGTACTACCGCAAGGCCACGCGGTACTACCGTGAGGGACCACGGTACTTCTGCGGCAGCAGCAGAGACTAGAACATGCCTGACTAAGAGCAGTACTTCCACGAGCGCGGTACTATCGCTCCCCATTGCGGTACTACCACAAGGCAGGAAAGTCCTAGCCTACGAAGGGCGCGGATGAATAAAAATACATCCGTGCCTACTTCCGCTGGAAAAGAAACAGTGCAACAGTCCAACACGGTACTACCGCTGGGGAGCGGTACTACCGCATGGTAGCTGAAACAGGCCGCGCGTGGTACTACCGCGCAAGGACTGCGGTACTACCGCGGAGGCGCGGATGTAAAAAATTACATCCACCCCAACTACCGCGAAGCAGCTGCACTTGGCAGGCCGAGTGCAGTACTACCGCGCATGAGGTGCGGTACTACCGCGGAGGCGCGGATGTAAAAAATTACATCCGCCCCTACTACCGCGAAGCAGCGGTACTTGGCCTGGGAGCCATGGTTCTACAGCTCCAGAGGAGCAGTACTACCGTGGGCTCCAGCGGTACTACCGCGCCGTGGCACGGTACTACCGCACGTGCCTGTGGTACTACCGCTCTAGGGAGCAGTACTACTGCAAGCTCAGCAGCATTAGCCAGGACAAACGCACATAGGATAGACGGGGGATGCTCCAAAGTGCAAGGGAAAGGTGGAGACAATGAAGGAAACGTGTACGTGATGATTCCACCCGAACCTTTCCGACGCGGACCCCCTCTTAATAGTACGGCTCTCCTACGATTCAAATCCACCAAAAAGAAACGTAGAACAACGCCATCTTCAATAGTCTTCGTGGGGCACTGAACCGTCTTGTTCCTAGCGATGAAGCGTCTGAGAAACTCAAGACACACGATTAGTCCGCAAAAGCATTGTCATCAATCACCAAAACACCTTCGGGATAAATATGCCCTTACAACCTTCCTCAAAATAGCCACCATACCTACCTATTATGGCATTTCCATAGCCATTCCGAGATATATTGCCATGCAACTTTCCACCATTCCGTTTATATGACACGCATCATCATTGTCATATTGCTTTTGCATGATCATGTAGTTGACATCGTATTTGTGGCAAGGCCACCTTCATAATTTTCATACATGTCACTATTGATTCATTGCATATCCCGGTACACTGCCGGAGGCATTCATATAGAGTCATATCTTGTTCTAAGTATTGAGTTGTAATCTTGAGTTGTAAGTAAATAAAAGTGTGATGACCTTTATTATTAGAGCATTGTCCCAGTGAGGAAAGGATGATAGAGACTATGATTCCCCCGCAAGTTGGGATGAGACTTCAGACTTTACAAAAAAAGGCCAAAAAAATGGGGCTAAATAGAAAAAATGAGAGAAAAAGAGAGAAGGGACAATGCTACTACCCTTTTTACCACACTTGTGCTTCAAAGTAGCACCATGATCTTCATGATAGAGAATCTCCTATGTTGTCACTTTCATATACTAGTGGGAATTTTTCATTATAGAACTTGGCTTGTATATTCCAGTGATGGGCTTCCTCAAAATGCCCTAGGTCTTCGTGAGCAAGCAAGTTGGATGCACACCCACTTAGTTTCTTTTGTTGAGCTTTCATACATTTATAGCTCTAGTGCATCCATTGCATGGCAAACCTTACTCACTCACATTGATATCTATTAATGGGCATCTCCATAGCCCGTTGATACACCTAGTTGATGTGAGACTATCTTCCTCCTTTTTTGTCTTCTCCACAACCACCATTCTATTCCACATATAGTGCTATGTCCATGGCTCACGCTCATGTATTGCGTGAAAGTTACAAAAGTTTGAGATTACTAAAGTATGAAACAATTGCTTGGCTTGTCATCAGGGTTGTGCATGATTAAATAATTTGTGTGATGAAGATAGAGCAACAGCCAGACTATATGATTTTGTAGGGATAACTTTCTTTAGCTATGTTATTTTGAGAAGACATGATTGCTTGATTAGTATGCTTGAAGTATTATTATTTCTTATGTCTATATGGACTTTTATTTTGAATCATTTGGATCTGAACATTCATGCCACAATAAAGAAAATTATATAGAGAATTATGCTAGGTAGCATTCCACATCAAAAATTCTGTTTTTATCATTTACCTACTCGAGGACGAGCTGGAATTAAGCTTGGGGATGCTTGATACGTCTCCAACATATCTATAATTTTTGATTGTTCCATGCTATTATATTACCCGTTTTGGATGTTTATGGGCTTTATTTTACACTTCTATATCATTTTTGGGACTAACCTACTAACCAGAGGCCCAGTCCGAATTGCTGTTTTTTTTCCTATTTCAGTGTTTCGAAGAAACGGAATATCACACGGAGTCCAAACGTGATGAAACCTTCGGGAACGATCTTTTTGGAACAAATGCAAACCTAGAGACTTGGAGAGGAAGTCAAGCAACAAGCGAGGCAGCCACGAGGGTGCCCGGCATGCCCCCTATAGGTGGGCGTGCCCCCCACCCTCATGGGCCCCTCGAGCGTCCATTGACCTACTTCTTCCTCCTATATATAACTACGTACCCCGAGAACATTAGAACAGACCACGAAAACCTAATTCCACCGCTGCAACCTTCTGTATCCGCGAGATCCCATCTTGGAGCCTTCATCGGCGCTCTGCCGCAGGGGAAATCGATCACGGAGGGCCTCTACATCATCTCCTATGCCTCTCCGATGAGTTGTGAGTAGTTTACCACAGACCTTCGGGTCCATAGTTATTAGCTAGATGGCTTCTTATCTCTCTTCAAATCTCAATACAAAGTTCTCCTCGATCTTCTTGGAGATCTATTCGATGTAACTCTTTTTGTGGTGTGTTTGTCGAGATCCGATGAATTGTGGGTTTGTGATCAAGTTTATCTATGAGAAGTATTTGAATCTCCTCTGAATTCTTTTATGTGTGATTAAGTTATCTTTGCAAGTCTCTTCGAATTATCAGTTTGGTTTGGCCTACTAGATTGATCTTTCTTGCAATGGGAGAAGTGCTTAGCTTTGGGTTCAATCTTGCGGTGTCCTTTCCCAGTGACAGCAGGGGCAGCAAGGCACATATCGTATTGTTGCCATCGAGGATAAAAAGATGGGGTTTATATCATATTGCATGAGTTTATCCCTCTACATCATGTCATCTTTCTTAATGTGTTACTCTGTTCTTTATGAACTTAATACTCTAGATGAATGCTGGATAGCGGTCGATGTGTGGAGTAATAGTAGTAGATGCAGGCAGGAGTTGGTCTACTTGTCACGGACGTGATGCCTATATACATGATCATGCCTAGATAATCTCATAATTATTCGCTTTTCTATCAATTGCTCGACAGTAATTTGTTCACCCACCATAATACTTATGCTATTTTGAGAGAAGCCACTAGTGAAACCTATGGCCCCCGAGTCTATCTCTTATCATATAAGCTTTCAATCTACTTTTATTTGCATCTTTACTTTTCCTATATATATATCATAAAATACCAAAAATATATTTATCTTATCATATTATCTCTATCATATCTCACTTTTGCAAGTGGCCTTGAAGGGATTGACAACTTCTTTATTGCGTTGGTTGCGAGTTCTTGTTTGTTTGTGTATGTGCGTGGGACTTTTGAGGAGCCTCCTACTGGATTGATACCTTGGTTCTCAAAAACTGAGGGAAATACTTACGCTACTATTGTTGCATCACCCTTTCCTCTTCAAGGAAAACCAATGCAAGCTCAAGACGTATCAGGTTCCCACTCATCATAAAGTTTTCTAGGGATAGAAACTTCTAGTTCAAGTTTTTCTTCATAAGATTGCATTAAATCATCAACGATATGTTTAGTAAAAGCTTTATTTTGACTATAAGCATGAGGAGAATTTAGCACGGATTGCAACAAGGAAATACAATCTATTAAAGAACAATTATCATAATTAAATTCCTTGAGATCCAAAATAGTGGGTTCATTGCTATGTAAAGTTTTGACCTCTCCAATACCACTTTTACCAAATTTTGCATCAAGATCTAAAAACTCTGAATCATTGGGACGCCTTTTAACTAAAGTTGACTCATCTCCAGTACCATTATTATCAAGATTCATATTGCAAAACAAAGATTTAATAGGGGACACATCAATCACTTTTAGATCTTCATCATTATTATCATGATTACTAGAAGAACACGCTCTTACAAAGCAATCTTTCTTAGCACGCATCCTAGTGGTTATTTCTTTGCACTCATCAATGGAAATTCTCATGGCTTTGAGAGACTCATCGATATCATGCTTAGGTGGAATAGATCTAAGTTTCAAAGAATCAACATCAAGAGAAATTCTATCCACGTTCCTAGCCAACTCATCAATCTTAGGCAATTTTTCTTCAAGCAAAGCATTGAAATGTTGGGGAACGTAGCAGAAATCAAAAAAATTCTATGCATCACCAAGATCAATCTATGGAGTAATCTAGCAACGAGGGGAAGGAGAGTGCATCTACATACCCTTGTAGATCGCTAAGCGGAAGCGTTCAAGAGAACGGGTGAGGGAGTTCCGGACTAGGGGGTGTCCGGATAGCTGAACTAGCATCATCGGCCGAACTCCAAGACTATGAAGATACAAGATTGAAGACTTCGTCCCGTGTCCGGATGAGACTTTCCTTGGCGTGGAAGGCAAGCTTGGCGATACGAATATGTAGATCTCCTACCTTTGTAACCGACTCTGTGTAACCCTAGCCCTCTCCGGTGTCTATATAAACCGGATGGCCTTAGTCCATAGGACGAACAACAATCATACCATAGGCTAGCTTCTAGGGTTTAGCCTCCTTGATCTCGTGGTAGATCCACTCTTGTAACACACATCATCAATATTAATCAAGCAGGACGTAGGGTTTTACCTCCATCAAGAGGGCCCGAACCTGGGTAAAACATCGTGTCCCTCGTCTCCTGTTACCATCCGCCTAGACACACAGTTCGAGACCCCCTACCCGAGATCCGCCGGTTTTGACACCGACATTGGTGCTTTCACTGAGAGTTCCTCTGTGTTGTCACCGATAGGCTCGATGGCTTCTTTGACCATCATCAATGACACAGTCCAGGGTGAGACCTTTCTCCCCGGACAGATCTTCGTATTCGGCGGCTTCGCACTGCGGGCCAATTCGCTTGGCCAACTGGAGCAGATCGAAAGCTACGCCCCTGGCCGTCAGGTCAGATTTGGAAGTTTGAACTTCACGGCTGACATCCGCGGGGACTTGATCCTCGATGGATTCGAGCCATAGCCGAGCATGCCGCACTGTCGTGGCGAGCATGATTTAGCTCTGCAGCCGGACAGTACCCTGGGGGCCGCACTCGAAACCGCTCCGATCTTCAATTCGGAGCCAGCTGCGTAGATCGAGGACAGATGCCTAGACACCGCCTCGGGGGCTGCAACCTCTACGGTGATAGAGCCGAACACTGACATTGTCCCTCATAAAGCTCGTGACTCCGAGGCGCCGGACTCCTCGCTGGACTCCGAACCTCCCGCCCCCCCCCCCCCCCGATTGAATCTGATTGGGCGCCGATCATGGAGTTCACCGCGGCAGACATCTTTCAACACTCACCTTTCGGCGACATCTTGAGTTCGCTAAAGTATCTCTCGTTATCAGGAGAGCCCTGGCCGGATTGCGGTCAGGACGGTTGGGATACGGACGACAAAGAAATTCAAAACCCACCCACCACCCACTTGGTAGCCGCTGTCGACGATTTAACCGACATGCTAGACTACGACTCCGAGGACATCGACGGTATGGACGACGATGCCGGAGACGACCAAGAACCAGCGCCTACTGGGCACTGGACAGCCACCTCATCATATGACATATACATGGTGGATATCCCAAAAGATGGGAATGGCGAAGGAACAGAGGAGGGTGACCCCTCCAAAAAGCAGCCCAAGCGCCGGCGTCAGCGGCGCCGCTCTAAATCCCACCACAACAAGAATGAAGACTCCAGCACCGGAGACAATAATAAACCGGATAGTGCTGAAGACAACCCACTCCAACAAGATGCAGCGCAGGAGGACGAAGACGCCAGCCCTTATGAAGGAGCGGCAGAAGAAGAGGCAGAGGATTACACGCCTCCCTCCGGAGACGAAGCGAGCCTCGACGATGACGAATTCGTCGTGCCTGAGGATCCCGTCGAACAAGAGCGTTTTAAACGCAGGCTTATGGCCACGGTGAACAGCCTCAAGAAAAAGCAGCAATAGCTTAGAGCTGATCAGGATCTGCTAGTCGACAGATGGACTGAAGTCCTCGCGGCCGAAGAGCATGAGCTCGAACGCCCCTCCAAAAGCTACCCTAAATGCAAGCTGCTCCCCCGATTAGAGGAGGAGGCTTACGAACCCGCATTACCAGGAGACAATACGGCTGACCGACCACCCCGTGGTCACGACAGAGAGGCCTCTAGGCCCTTTACTAGACCCGTACCCCGGCTTCGCTCGAAAAGCACACTGCCACAAGGTTACACTCCGGACTTGCGAGATATATTGGAGGATAAGGCAAGACAATCAAGATCGATCTATGGATCGCGTGGGCGTCCCACGATACGCGACGACAACCGTCGCGCCAGACACAGTAAGTCCGGCCGGGCCGAACAAAATAGACCAAGCTCCCTTGAGCTCCGTCGTGATATCGCCCAGTACAGAGGCGCCGCACACCCACTATGCTTCACAGATGAAGTAATGGATCATCAAATCCCCGAAGGGTTTAAACACGTCAATATTGAATCCTATGATGGCACAACAGACCCCGCGGTTTGGATCGAAGACTATCTCCTTCACATCCACATGGCCCGCGGTGACGATCTTCACGCCATCAAATACCTCCCCCTCAAGCTTAAAGGACCAGCCCAGCATTGGCTCAACAGCTTGCCAGCAGAGTCAATTGGGAGTTGGGAGGACCTAGAAGCCGCATTCCTCGATAACTTCCAGGGCACTATGTGCGACCACCAGACGCTGATGACCTAAGCCACATAATTCAGCAGCCAGACGAATCGGCCAGACAATTCTGGACACGGTTCTTAACCAAGAAAAACCAAATCGTCGACTGTCCGGATGCGGAGGCCCTCGCGGCCTTCAAGCATAACATCCGCGACGAGTGGCTTGCCCGGCACCTGGGACAGGAAAAGCCGAAATCCATGGCAGCCCTCACATCACTCATGACCCGCTTCTGCGCGGGTGAGGACAGCTGGCTAGCACGCAGCAACAACCTCAGCAAAAATTCTGGCAGTCCGGACTTCAAGGACCGAAATGGCAGGCCGCGTCGTAACAAAAACAAACGCCGCATTAACGGCGACCATATTGAGGATACGGCAGTCAATGCCGGATTCAGAGGCTCTAAACCCGGTCAGCGGAAAAAGCCATTCAAAAGAACTACTCCGGGTCCGTCCAATTTGGACCGAATACTCGACCGCTTGTGCCAGATACACGGCACCCCCGAAAAGCCAGCTAACCACACCAACAGGGACTGTTGGGTATTCAAGCAGGCAGGCAAGTTAATTGCCGAAAACAATGACAAGGGGCTGCATAGCGATGACGAGGACGAGACCCAACCGCCGAACAATAGAGGACAGAAGGGTTTCCCCCCACAGGTGCGGACGGTGAACATGATATACGCAACGCACATACCCAAAAGGGAGCGGAAGCGTGCACTCAGGGATGTCTACGCGATGGAGCCAGTTGCCCCGAAGTTCAATCCATGGTCCTCCTGCCCGATCACTTTTGACCGAAGGGACCACCCCACCAGCATCCGCCACGGCGGATTCGCCGCACTGGTCTTAGACCCAATCGTCGATGGATTTCACCTAACCAGAGTCCTGATGGACGGCGGCAGCAGCCTGAACCTGCTTTACCAGGATACAGTGCGCAAAATGGGCATAGACCCCTCAAGGATTAAACCTACCAAAACGACCTTTAAAGGCGTCATACCAGGTGTAGAAGCCAATTGTACAGGCTCAATTACACTGGAAGTGGTCTTCGGATCCCCGGATAACTTCCGAAGCGAGGAGTTAATCTTCGACATAGTCCCGTTCCGCAGCGGCTATCATGCCTTGCTCGGACGTACCGCGTTTGCAAAGTTCAACGCGGTGCCGCACTACGCATACCTCAAGCTCAAGATGCCAGGCCCTCGAGGAGTCATCACGGTCAACGGAAACACTGAACGTTCTCTCCGCACGGAGGAACATACAGCGGCTCTCGCGGCAGAAGTGCAATGCAGCCTCTTAAGGCAATTCTCGAGTCCGGCCGTTAAGCGGCCGGACACAGCTAAGCGCGCCCGGAGTAACTTACAACAAGACCACCTGGCACGTTCCGAGCACGCGTAGCAGTGCGGCCCCAACCCCAGCTCCTGCGAAACGTCAAAGCAGGTCCTTCGCGTACACCATTACGCTCTGAAGATACCATGGGCATGGGGAGAGGGGCACGACCACGATAAACCCAGACTGCGGCTCAACCACACCAGGGGCTCTCAAGTGTGTCGTTCTTTTTTCTTTTCTTTTTACCTTTTATTTTTTACCCACAGGACTCCGTTTGTCAGAGGCCCTGTCCGGCAGCAGACCTGCCGAACTCACGATGCAACAGCCAGGGAAGGATAAAGGCTACAACGAATATACAGGTGGTCTCCATTACGAGCATTTTTATACACCAATCTGCAGCCTACCCCTGGAGGGGGACATGTTTAACAGTCCCATCCCTTGCTTATCGCACTATTTGTATCGTTCTGCATTCGTAGCAGCACTTATTGAATAAAACAATGCAGCACCTTTTTGCTTATAATTGCATTTCTTTTTCATACATATGTTCATTCACGGCATGTTGCATCCGTACACTTTGGTACGGCTAATATACACCAGGGGCTTATGTTCCCGCATTATGGTGTGATGAGTCCGAACACTTTCACAAGTGCGGCACCCCGAACTTATAGCACTATATGCATCGGCTCCGAATCATGTCTTGGGTCAATAGTTGGGTTTGCCCGGCTCCCATGTTTTGGTACCTTACGTTCCGTTATATCGGCTAAGGTAGCACTGGGAGAACCACTGCGATTGCGCCCCAGTTGAGCTGGGTTAACGCCTCAGTGGAGAAAGCTAAAACTGACCGTCATGATGAGGCGAGAGCCGGTCGCTGTTCGAGAGGTTTTTTGCGAGTCCTTAAAGACTTATGCCGCTTAGAGCGAGGAGCCGGATACTGTCCGGCCAAGGCGTGGATAGCGCCCCAAATTCGGCCTTCCGAAGACTAGGGGCTTCGCCGAAATTTAAAATTATAGAATTCTATGGCTAAGTGAGAGTGTTCAAGCATTATAAGTCCGGTTGCCTTGTTCGCTGTGTTGAGCGCCTCCCTAGATGGACCCAAAAATGGGAACAAGAGCGCTCAAGTTTATCCCGAACACCCCAGCACTCGTGGCATGGGGGCTGAAGCCGACGACTTGCCATCTCTCAGATTTGATAAACAGCCGCACAGAAGGTAATATTTTAAATTAACAAGCGTTGCTTAGCGCATATGAACTAAGTTTTCAGCGCACAGGATAACAAAATGCGAGTCTACTCAAATATTACATCTTTGGAGCACTCACCCGCAATAGTGCGGGCGCCCTTCAGCACACTCTTATAATACATCTCGGGCGTGCGATGCTCCTTGCCCTCTGGTGGCGGGTCCGTCACGAGCTTCTGGGCATCCATCTTGCCCCAGTGCACCTTTGCGCGGGCAAGGGCCCGACGGGCACCCTCAATACAAGCGGAATGCTTGATGACTTCAACCCACGGGCACGCATCCACCAGCCGCCGCACCAGGCCGAAGTAGCTCCCAGGCATGGCCTCCTTAGGCCACAGCCGAACTATGAGGCCCTTCATGGCCTGTTCGGCCGCCTTGTGGAGCTCGACCAGCTGCTTCAGCTGGTCGCTAAGGGGCACCGGATGTCCGGCCTCAGCATACTGAGACCAGAAGACCTTCTCCGTCGAGCTCCCCTCCTCGGCCCGGTAGAATGCGGCAGCATCGGACACGCTGCGAGGAAGATCTGCGAACGCTCCTGGAGAGCTCCGAATTCGGGTAAGCAACAGGTAATTAACACTCACATGCTTACTTTGCATGAAAAATGCCTTACCCGCTGCTATTTTCTTCACCGCCTCAATCTCCTGGAGGGCCTTGTAGGCTTCGGCCTTAGCGGCTTTGGCACTCTCAAGAGCCGTTGCAAGCTCAGACTCTCGAGTCTTCGAGTCACGCTCCAAGCTCTCATGTTTTTTCACGAGATCCTGGAGCTCTTGCTGTACCTCCGCCACCCGCGCCTCCTGCTTCTCTCGCTCGGTGCGCTCCGTGGCCGCATTGCGTTTGGCCGCGGCCACCGCCTCCTTCAGGGTCGCCACCTCGTTAGTGGCCCCTACAATACCCATGTTATCCTTGTCATTTTTCTTGCAACCAAATCCTTTTCTGTAAGGTACAATTTTCATAAGGTATTACTCACCTTCTTTTTCCTCGAGCTGCTTCTTGGCATGGCCGAGCTCGTTCTCGGACTGCTCAAGGTTTTCCTTCAAAGTATTGACCTCCGCAGTCAATGCGACGGAGGTCAGCAGCACAGCCTGCAATCCCATATTGACATATTTTTATGACTCCTGCGTTTATCTTTCTAAAGATCCTCAGTCCGGCTTTTCTTTCCGAACACCGAACCGAGCATCAGGGGCTACTGTCTATGCGGTACCATTTTACATATATTGAATCTTACCTCAAAGCCTGCTAGAAGGCTGCTGCAGGCTTCGGTCAGCCCGCTCTTGGCGAGCTGAACCTTCTGAATCACCGCACTCATAACAGTGCGGTGTTCCTCTTTGATGGAGGCGCCGTTGAGCGCCTCCAGCAAATTATCCGGCACCTCCGGTTGGACGGAGGCAGCCGGCGTCGCGGTCTTGCCCTTCTTACGAAGGGGTCGCCCGCCGGACTCCGGAGCCACTGTGGCCTCCGGGGCTGAGTCCGGTGCAAAGTCCGGGAGGTTGTCCTGTGACACCTCTGGGGCCTCCTCCTCCTGGTGGGTCCCTTCCTGGGATCCCACCTCGGCTTCGTCCGCGGCACGGGGGGTGGAGGCAGTCGGAAGGGAATCCATATCCGACGCACCCAAGGACCCGCTCGATGAAACGGGAAGATCATCCTTGGGCGGACTGCAGGGTTGTATGCGGCATTAGAAAGACATTATGTGGCGAAAAGAAAAAACCTTGAAGTTATTCGGGAGTCCGGATACTTACGATCTCGCCAGGGGCTTGGCCCTTGGAGGCCAGTCCTCGTCGTCGTCACTGGCGTTGGCGGAGCAGTCCGGGGGAAGAGTTTTTCCCTTCTTGGACCCTTCGGCCTCCCTTGTTGGGGAGGCCTTCCTTTTCTTCCCTCCCCCCGCTGGGGGAGAGGCTTTCTTCTTCTCCTCCTCGCCTTGGTGGGAGGAGTCGGCCTCGGATTCATCATCCGATAGCACCTGAAAACGGGAACTCTTCCGAGTCCCCGTGGCCTTCTTCTTGGCCTTCTTCTCCGGCACCACGTGGGGTGCCGGAGCCAGCAGCCCCGTTAGGCGGGCGTCCGCTGGGTCCTCTGGCAATGGGGCCGGACAGATAGTCCGTTCGGCCTTCGCCAGCCAGTCCTGTCAAAGGTAAAGGGAGTTTAGATCCCGCATAGAGTCAAACTATGGAAAACAAGTGGCAAAATCACTTACCTCGTCAGCTGGACGCTGCGAGCGGAATCCGCGATCTTCGGTAGCGGATGCGGGAGCCTCGGCGCCCTTGAACAGCACCTTCCAGACATCTTCGTACGTAGTGTCGAAGAGCCCGCTCAGGGTCTGGTGCTGCGCCGGATCGAACTCCCACATGTTGAAACCCCGTCGTTGGCACGGGAGAATCCGGCGGATGAGCATGACCTGGACTACGTTGACAAGCTTGAGCTTCTTGTCCACCAGCTTCTGGATACAGGCTTGGAGTCCGGTCAGCTCCTCCGAATTCCCCCAGATCAGGCCACTCTCTTTCCAGGAGGTGAGCCGTGTAGGGATGCCGGATCTGAATTCGGGGGCCGCTGCCCAATCGGCGTCACGCGGCTCGGTGATGTAGAACCACCCCGATTGCCACCCCTTGATGGTTTCCACGAAAGTGCCCTCCAGCCACGTAACGTGGGACATCCTGCCCACCATGGCGCCTCCGCACTCCGCTTGGCTGCCCTTCACAACCTTCGGCTTGACACTGAAGGTCTTGAGCCACAAGCCGAAGTGGGGCTGGATGCAGAGGAAGGCCTCGCACACGACGATAAACGCCGAGATGTTGAGGATGAAATTCGGGGCCAGATCATGGAAATCCAGGCCGTAGTAGAACATGAGCCCCCGGACGAAGGGATGAAGTGGGAAGCCCAGTCCGCGGAGGAAATGGGGAAGAAACACTACCCTCTCATGGGGCCTGGGGGTGGGGATGAGCTCTCCCTCGTCGGGGAGCCGGTGCGCGATGTCGCTGGACAAGTATCCGGCGTCGCGCAGCTTCTGGATCTGCCCCTCCGTGACGGAGGAGGCCATCCACTTGCCTCCCGCTCCGGACATAGTTGGAGAAGGTTGAGGTGAGAAGTGCGGACTTGGGCGCTGGAGCTCGAGTTCGCGGAGATGGATAAGCCAAGGAGGAAGAAGGCGCAGGTAAAAGGGTTGGATCTTTATCCCCTTATATGGGCGGACAAAACATGTGTCCCCACCGGCCTGGTAAAACTCGCTTATCTCCCAAGCGTCACAATCAATGGCGCGGTTGGGTTACCCACGTCCGTATTGATGGGAATCCCGGAATAAGGGGAACACGATCTCTGCTTCGACAAGACGTGCCAAGGAAACCGCTTCGCTAAACGCGCTGAGGTGGAACAATAAAAACAATTTGAGTAAAGGCTTGGAAGTGGTGTGACGTCACGCCACAGAATACGTCAGCAGATTGATCTTGTGTAATATTATTCTCTCTACGGTGGTACGTGGAATTTATTTTTGCAGAGCCGGACACTATCCTGGTGTTCACGATCTTCTATAAATTATTCGGAGGAGGAACCCGCCTTGCAATGCCGAAGACAATATGCGCGCCGGACTCGTCGTCATTGAAGCCTGGTTCAGGGGCTACTGAGGGAGTTCCGGACTAGGGGGTGTCCGGATAGCCGAACTATCATCATCGGCCGGACTCCAAGACTATGAAGATACAAGATTGAAGACTTCGTCCCGTGTCCGGATGGGACTTTCCTTGGCGTGGAAGGCAAGCTTGGCGATACGGATATGTAGATCTCCTACCTTTGTAACCGACTCTGTGTAACCCTAGCCCTCTCCGGTGTCTATATAAACCGGATGGCTTAGTCCATAGGACGAACAACAATCATACCATAGGCTAGCTTCTAGGGTTTAGCCTCCTTGATCTCGTGGTAGATCCACTCTTGTAACACACATCATCAATATTAATCAAGCAGGACGTAGGGTTTTACCTCCATCAAGAGGGCCCGAACCTGGGTAAAACATCGTGTCCCTCGTCTCCTATTACCATCCGCCTAGACGCACAGTTTGGGACCCCCTACCCGAGATCTGTCGGTTTTGACACCGACAATGGGCTTGAAGGAGTCGTACTCGTCGTGATCCAAATCACCGATGATCCTAGTGCCGAACGGACGGCACCTCCGCGTTCAACACACATGCAGCCCGGTGATGTCTCCCATGCCTTGATCCAGCAAGGAGAGAGGGAGAGGTTGAGGAAGACTCCATCCAGCAGCAACACAACGGCGTGGTGGTGGTGGAGGAGCATGGTGATCCAGCAGGGCTTCGCCAAGCACCGCGAGATATGAGGCGACAGAGAGGTAGGGCTGCGCCAACAGGAGAAGAAACTTCATGTGTTGGGCTTCCCCTTTGCCTCCACTATATATAGGGGGAGAGGGGGGGCTGCGCCCCCACCTAGGGTTCCACCCTAGGGGCGGCGGCCAGCCCAAGATCCCATTTGGGGGGGTGGCCAAGGGGGGGAGAGGGGAAACTTGCCCCCCAAGTTAGGTGGGTGCACCCCCTCCCCAAACCCTAGGCGCCTTGGGCCCTTGTGGGGGGGTGCACCAGCCCACCTGGGGATGGTCCCCTCCCAAAGTTGGCCCATGCTGCCCTCCGGGGATGGTGGCCCCACTTGGTGGACCCCCGGGACCCTCCCGGTGGTCCCGGTACGTTACCGATAAAACCCAAAACTTTTCCGGTGACCAAAACAGGACTTCCCATATATAAATCTTTACCTCCGAACCATTCCAAAACTCCTCGTGACGTCCGGGATCTCATCCGGGACTCCGAACAACATTCGGTAACCACATACAAACTTCCTTTATAACCCTAGCATCATCGAACCTTAAGTGTGTAGACCCTACGGGTTCGGGAACCATGCAGACATGACCGAGACGTTCTCCGGTCAATAACCAACAGCGGGATCTGGATACCCATGTTGGCTCCCACATGTTCCATGATGATCTCATCGGATGAACCACGATGTCAAGGACTGAATCAATCCCGTATACAATTCCCTTTGTCTAGCGGTATTGTAATTGCCCGAGATTCGATCGGTATGCCGATACCTTGTTCAATCTCGTTACCGGCAAGTCTCTTTACTCGTTCCATAACACATCATCCCGTGATAAATCCCTTGGTCACATTGTGCACATTATGATGATGTCCTATCGAGTGGGCCCAGAGATACCTCTCCGTTACACGGAGTGAAAAATCTCAGTCTCGATTTGTGCCAACCCAACAGACACTTTCAGAGATACCCGTAGTGCACCTTTATAGCCACCCAGTTACGTTGTGACGTTTGGTACACCCAAAGCATTCCTACGGTATCCAGGAGTTGCACAATCTCATGGTCTAAGGAAATGATACTTGACATTAGAAAAGCTTTAGCATACGAACTAAATGATCTTTGTGCTAGGCTTAGGATTGGGTCTTGTCCATCACATCATTCTCCTAATGATGTGATCCCGTTATCAACGACATCCAATGTCCATGGTCAGGAAACCATAACCATCTATTGATCAACGAGCTAGTCAACTAGAGGCTTACTACGGACATGGTGTTGTCTATGTACCCACACATGTATCTGAGTTTCCTATCAATACAATTATAGCATGGATAATAAACGATTATCATGAACAAGGAAATATAATAATAACTAATTTATTATTGCCTCTAGGGCATATTTCCAACAGTCTCCCACTTGCACTAGAGTCAATAATCTGGTTCACATCGCCATGTGATTAACACTCACAGGTCACATCGCCATGTGACCAACATCCAAAGAGTTTACTAGTGTCACTAAACTAGTTCACATCATCATGTGATTAAGATTCAATGAGTTCTGGGGTTTTATCATGTTTTGCTTGTAAGAGAGGTTTTAGGCAACGGGTCTGCAACATTCAGATCCGTATGTACTTCACAAATCTCTAGGTCATATTGTAAATGCTGCTTCCACGCTCCACTTGGAGCTATTCCAAATGGTTGCTCCACTATACGTATCTGGTTTGCTACTCAGAGTCATTCGGATAGGTGTTAAAGCTTGCATCGACGTAACCCTTTACGTCGAACTCTTTATCACCTCCATAATCGAGAAACATATCCTTATTCCTCTCAGGATAATTTTGACCGCTATCTGGTGATCCACTCCTTGATCACCTTTGTACCCTCTTGCCAGATATGTAGCAAGGCACACATCAGGTGCGGTACACAGCATAGCATAATGTAGAGCCTACGTCTAAAGCATAGGGGATGACCTTCATCCTTTCTCTCTTTTCTGCCGTGGTCGAGCTTTAAGTCTTAACTTCGTACCTTACAATTCAGGCAAGAACTCCTTCTTTGACTGATCCATCTTGAATACCTTCAAGATCATGTCAAGGTATGTGCTCATTTGAAAGTACTATCAAGCATTTTGATCTATCTTATAGATCTTGATGCTTATTGTTCAAGTAGCCTAATCCAGGTTTTCCATTGAAAAACACTTTTCAAATATCCCTATATGCTTTCCAGAAATTCTACATCATTTCTGATCAACAATATGTCAACGACATATACTCATCAGAAATTCTATAGTGCTCCCACTCACTTCTTTGGAAATACAAGTTTCTCATAAACTTTGTATAAACCCAAAATCTTTGATCATGTTATCAAAGTGTATATTCCAACTCCGAGATGCTTACTCCAGTCCATGGAAGGATCGCTGGAGCTAGCATACCTTTTAGCATCCTTAGGATCAACAAAACCTTTCTGATTGTATCACATACAACCTTTCCTTACAAAAACTGGTAAGGAAACTCATTTTGACATCCATCTGCCAGATTTCATAAATGCAGCTAATGCTAACATGATTCCGACGGACTAAAGCATCGCTACGAATGAGAAAATCTCATCGTAGTCAACTCCTTGAACTTGTGAAAAAATCTTCGCCACAAGTCGAGCTTCATAGACGGTGACATTATAGTCCACGTCCGACTTCTTCTTAAAGATCCATTTATCTCAATGGCTTGCCGATCATGGGCAAGTCCACCAAAGTCCATGCTTTTGTTCTGATACATGGATCCTATCTCGGATTTCATGGCTTCTAACCATTTGTCGGAATATGGGCCCACGATCGCTTCTCCATAGCTCGTAGGTTCATTGTTGTCTAGCAACATGACTGTCGGTGTCAAAACCGGCAGATCTCGGGTAGGGGGTCCCGAACTGTGCGTCTAGGCGGATGGTAACAGGAGACAAGGGACACGATGTTTTTACCCAGGTTCGGGCCCTCTCGGTGGAGGTAAAACCCTACTCCTGCTTGATTAATATTGATGATATGGGTAGTACAAGAGTTGATCTACCACGAGATCAGAGAGGCTAAACCCTAGAATCTAGCCTATGGTATGATTGTCGTTCGTCCTACGGACTAAAACTCTTCGGTTTATATAGACATCGGAGAGGGCTAGGGTTACACAGAGTCAGTTACAATGGGAGGAGATCTTCATATCGTATCGCCAAGCTTGCCTTCTATGCCAAGGAAAGTCCCATCCGGACATGGGACGACGTCTTCAATCTTGTATCTTCATAGTCCGGGAGTCCGGCCAAAGGTCATAGTCCGGCCATCCGGACACCCCCTAATCCAGGATTCCCTCAGTAGCCCGTGAACCAGGCTTCAATGACGACGAGTCCGGCGCGCAAATTGTCTTCGGCATTGCAAGGCGGGTTCCTCCTCCGAATACTTCACGGAAGATGTTGAACACAAAGATAGTGTCCGGCTCTGCAAAATAAGTTCCACATAACACTGTAGAGAGAATAATATCCGCACCAATCTAATCTCCTGACGCATTCAGCAGCGTGACATCACGCCACGGCCAAGTCTTTACTTGAATCATTTTACTGTTCCACCTCAGCGCGTTTAGTGAGGCAGTTTCCTTAGCACGTCTTGTCAAAGCAGAGATCGTGTCCCCTTATTCCGGGATTCTCATCAATATGGGCGTGGTAACCCAACCGCGTCATTAACCGTGGCGCTTGGGAGATAAGCGAGTTTTATTAGGCTGGTGGGGGCTTGTAGTTTTGGCCGCCCATATAAGGGGATAAGGATCTACCCTTTCCATTTACGCCTTTTTCCTCCTTTGCTTATCCCTCCCTGTGCACTCGAGCTCCAGCGCCCAAGCCCGCACATCTCGCCTTGACCTTCTCCAACCATGTCCGGAGCGGGAGGCAAGTGGATGGCCTCCTCCGTCACAGAGGGGCACATCAAAAGGTTGCGGAAAGTCGGATACCTGCACAACGACATTGCGCACCGGCTTCCAGACGAGGGGCAGCTCGTCCCCACCCCCAGGCCCCATGAGAGGGTGGTATTCCTTCCCGATTTCCTCCGCGGACTGGGATTCCCACTCCACCCATTTGTCCGGGGGCTCATGTTCTACTACGGCCTGGATTTCCACGATCTAGCCCCGAATTTTATCCTCAACATCTTGGCGTTCATCGTCGTGTGCGAGGCCTTCCTCTGCATCCAACCCCACTTCGGCTTATGGTTGAAGACTTTTGATGTCAAGCCGAAGGTAGTGGGCGGCCGCCAAGCAGAGTGCGGAGGAGCCATGGTGGGCAAGATGCCCAATGTCACATGGCTCGAAGGCGCTTTCGTGGAAACCATCAAAGGGTGGCAATCGGGGTGGTTCTACATCACCGAGCCGCGTGACCCTGAATGGGCGGCGGCCCCCAAATTCAGATCTGGCATCCCCACACGGCTCACCTCCTGGAAAGAGAAGGGACTGACATGGGGCGATTCGAAGGAGCTGACCGAACTCCAAGCCTGCGTCCAAAAGCTAGTGAAGAAGAATCTCAAGCTTGTCAATGTAGTCCAGGTCATGCTCATACGTCGGATCCTCCCGTGCCAACAGTGGGCTTTCAACTTGTGGGAGTTTGATCCGGCACAACACCAGACCTTGAGCAGGCTCTTCAACACTACGTACGAAGATGCCTGGAGGGTGCTTTTCAAGGGCGCCGAGGCTCCCGCATCCGCTACCGAAGATCGCGGATTCAGCTTGCGGCGTAAAGCCGATGAGGTAAGCTATTTTACCCTTTACAGGACGCTTTTTCATAGTTTGACACTATGCGGGATCTAAACTCCCTCACCTTTGACAGGACTGGCTGAAGAAGTCCGGGCAGGTTAACTGTCCGGCTCCCTTACCAGAAGACCCAGCGGGCGCCCGATTAACGGGGTTGCTGGTTCCGGCACCTCACGTGGTGCCGGAGAAGAAGGCCAAGAAAACGGCCACGGGAACTCGAAAGAGTTCCCGTCGTCAAGTGTTATCAGACTCATCGTCCGATGACTCCGAGGCGGACTCCTCCCGTGAAGACGAGGAGGAGAAGAAAGAGGCTTCTCCCCCAACGAGGGGAGAGAAGAAAAGGAAGGCCTCCCCAACTGGGGAGGCCGGAGGGTCGAAAAAGGGAAGGACCCTTCCTCCGGACTACTCCACCAACGCCAACGACGGCCAAGAGGAGTGGCCCTCGTGGGCCAAGCCCCTGGCGAGATTGTAAGTGTCCGGATTCCATAATAACTCATGATTTTTCTTTTGTCGCATGGTGTCTTCTAACGCCGAATACAACCCTGTAGCCCGCCTAGGGACGATCTCCCCGCTGCATCGAGCGGGTCCCTGGGTTCGTCGGATGTGAATAGCACTTCACTTCCGACTGCCTCCTCCCCTCGTGACGCGGACGACACCGAGGTGGTGTCTCGGAAGGGGCCGAGCCAGGAAGAGGTGGTCCTGGAGGCGCCGCAAGGCGACCTTCCGGACTTTGGGCGAAAAGAAGGCGGAACCCCCGAGGGTTCCATGTCCGGCCCTGTGCCGGACTCCGTACCGGAACCTGCAGTGGTTCCGAAGTCCGGCGGGCGGCCCCTTCGTGAGAAGGGCGAGACTGCAACGCCGGTGGCCTCCGTCCAACCGGAGGCGCCGGATAATTTGCTGGAGGCGCTTAACGACGCCACTATTGACGAGGAGCACCACACTGTCATGAGTGCGGTGATCCACAAAGTTCAGTCCGCCAAGAGCGGGCTGACTGAAGCCTGTACCAGCCTTCTAACAGGCTTTGAGGTAAGTAATTTAAGATATGTAAAAATGGTACCGCATAGACAGTAGCCCCTGATGCTCAGTTTGGTGTTCGGAAAGAAAAGCCAAGCTGAGGATCTAAAAAGATATACGCAGGAGTCTAACAGAAATATGTCAATATGGGAATGCAGGTTGCGCTGCTGACCTCTGCCGCACTGACTGCGGAGGTCAATACATTGAAGCAGAGCCTCGAGCGGTCCGAGAACGAGCTCGGCCTTGCCAAGAAGCAGCTCGAGGACAAGGAAGGTAAGTAATACCTTATTAAAGTAGTACCTTATAGAAAAGGATTTGGTTGCAAAAAAATGACAGGAATAACATGGGTATTGCAGGGGCCACGAACGAGGTGGCGACCCTGAAGGAGGCGGTGTCCAAGGCCGAAAGCAGTGCGGCCTTGGAGCACACTGAGCGAGAGAGGCAGGAGGCGCGGGTGGCGGAGGTGCGGCAAGAGCTCCAGGCTCTCGTGGAAAAGCACGAGAGTTTGGAGCGTGACTCGGAGACTCGAGAGTCGGAGCTCGCCTCGGCTCTTGAGAGTGCCGAAGCCGCCAAGGCGGAAGCCCAAAGAGTCCTCCAGGAAATTGAGGCGATAAAGAAGATAGAGGCGGGTAAGGCCTTCTTCATGCAAAGCAAGCACGTGAAAGTGAATTACTTGTTACTTACCCGAATCTGGAGCTCTCCAGGAGCATTCGCAGATCTGCCCCGCAGTGTGTCCGATGTTGCCGCATTCTACCAGGCCGAGGAAGGAAGCTCGACGGAGAAGGTATTCTGGTCTCAGTATGCTGAGGCCGGACATTCGGTGCCCCTTAGCGACCAGTTGAAGCAGCTGGTCGAGCTTCACAAGGTGGCCGAACAGGCCATGAAGGGCATCATAGTTCGGATATGGCCTAAGGAAGCCATGCCTGGGAGCTACTTCGGTCTGGTGCGGCGGCTGGTGGACGCCTGTCCATGGATTGAAGTCATCAAGCACTCTGCCTGTATTGAGGGTGCCCGTCGGGCCCTTGCCCATGCTAAAGTGTAGTGGGGCAAGATGGACGCTGAGAAGCTTGTAACGGACCCGCCACCGTCGGGCAAGGAGTATCGCATGCCCGAGATGTATTATAAGGGCGTCCTGAAGGGTGCCCGTATTATAGCGGGTGAGTGCTCCAAAGATGTAATTTTTTGAGTAGACTCGTATGTTGTTATCCTGTGCGCTGAAAACTTTGTTTATATGCACTAAGCAATGCTTGTTAATTTAAAATATTACCTTCTGTGCGGCCGTTTATTAAATTTGAGAGATGCAAGTCGTCGGCTTCGACCCCCGTGCTGCGAGTGCTGGGGTGTTCGGGATAAACTTGAGCGCTCTTGTTCCCATTCTTGGGTCCATCTAGGGAGGCGCTCAGCACAACGAACAAGGCCATCGGACTTATAATGCTTTATCACTCTCACTTAGCCATAGAATTCTATAATTT
Source organism: Triticum aestivum (assembly GCF_018294505.1). Taxonomy (NCBI): domain Eukaryota; kingdom Viridiplantae; phylum Streptophyta; class Magnoliopsida; order Poales; family Poaceae; genus Triticum; species Triticum aestivum. The sequence goes on from NC_057795.1 coordinate 339,660,873, forward strand.
TAAATTTCGGCAAAGCCCCTAGTATTCGGAAGACCGAGTTCGGGGCACTATCCATGCCTAGGCCAGATAAATCCGGCTCCTCACTCTAAGCGGCATAAGTCTTTAGGGACTCGAAAAAAACTCACGAACAGCGACCGGTCTCTCGCACTATCATGACGGTGAGTTTTAGCTTTCTCTAGTGAGGTGTTAACCCAGCTCAACTGGGGCACAATCGCAGTAGTTCTCCCAGCGCTACCTTAGCCAACATTGCGGAACGTAAGGTACCAAAACATGGGAGCCGGGCAAACCCAACTATTGACCCAAGACATGATTTGGAGCTGATGCATATAGTGCTATAAGTTCGGGGTGCCGCACTCATGAGAGTGTTCGGTCTTCTCACACCATATTATGGGGTGCTTAAGCCCCTGGTGTATTGGCCGTACCAAAGTGTACGGTTGCATAATGTCATGATTGAACATTTTTGTGTAAAAATAGATGAATACAATAATAGATAAGAGCTATGTATTGTTTATTAAAAAAAGAGCTGCTATGAAAGCAGAACGATACAAATAGTGTGATAAGCAAGGGATGGGATTATTTGACATGTCCCCCTCCAGGGGCAAGCTGCGTGAATTTAAGTAAAACGGGTATTTAGCTTGTTATAGAGACCACCTGGACATACGACGCGGCTTGTTCTCTCCCGGGCTGTTGCATCGTGTGTTCGGCGAGTGTGTTGCTGGATAGGCCTTCCGAATGGTTGGGTCCTGAAAGTATATAAAAAGAAAAGGAAACGGCAGAATAGGGAGCCCCTAAGTGCAGCTGAGCCGCATTCTGGGCGTGCCATAGTTGTGCCCCTCCCCTTATGCCCATGGTATTTTCAAAGCGTAATTATGTACGCGTGATACCGATATCATCATCTGGGGAGGGCTGGGGTTGGGGCCGCACTACTATGCTTGCTCGGAACGTGTCGGCCGGCTTTGTTGGAGGTTGTTTCGGGCGCGCTTGACGTTGTCCGGACGTTTAACACCCGGATTGGAGAATTGCCTTGAGAGGCTGCTCTGTACTTCTGCCGCCAGGGCCGCTGTGTGCTCCTCCGTCCGGAGAGAGTGTTCAGTGTTTCCATTTACCGTAATGACTCCACGAGGACCTGGCATCTTGAGCTTGAGATATGCATAGTGCGGCACCGCGTTGAATTTTGCAAATGCGGTTCGTCCGAGCAGGGCGTGATAGCCACTGCGGAATGGGACTATGTCGAAGATTAACTCTTCGCTTCGGAAATTATCCGGGGATCCGAAGACCACTTCAAGTGTAACCGAGCCTGTATAGCTGGCTTCTACACCTGGTATGACGCCTTTAAAGGTTGTCTTTGTGGGTTTAATCCATGACGGCTCTATACCCATTTTTTGCACTGTATCCTGATAAAGCAGGTTTAGGCTGCTGCCGCCGTCCATGAGGACTCTAGTGAGGTGAAATCCGTCAATGATTGGGTCTATGACCAATGCGGCGAATCCGCCGTGACGGATTCTAGTGGGGTGGTCCCTTCGATCAAAAGTGATCGGGCAGGAGGACCATGGGTTGAACTTTGGGGCGACTGGATCCAACGCATAGACGTCCTTGAGGGCACGCTTCCGCTCCCTTTTGGGGATGTGGGTTGTGTATATCATGTTCACCATCCGCATTGTGAGGGGAAGCCCTTCTGTCCTTTGTTGTTCGGTGGTCGGGGCTCCTCCTCGTCATCGCTACGCAGCCCCTTGTCTCTGGTTTCGGCACTTAACTTGCCTGCCTGCTTGAACACCCAACAATCCCTGTTGGTGTGGTTGGCTGGTTGTTCGGGGGTGCCGTGTATCTGGCACGAGCGATCGAATATCCTGTCTAAACTGGATGGGCTTGGAGGGTTTCTTTTGAATGGCTTCTTCCACTGACCGGGTTTAGAGCCTCTGAATCCGGCATTAACTGTCGTATCCTCGGTATTGTCGCCGTTAATGCGGTGCTTCTGCTTGTTGCGGCGTGACCTGCCATTGTTGTCCTTGGTATCCGAATTGCCAGGGCCCTTGGTTATGTTATTGCTACGAGCTAGCCAGCTGTCTTCTCCCGCACAAAAGCAGGTCATGAGTGTTATGAGGGCTGCCATAGATTTCGGCTTTTCCTGTCCTAGGTGCCGGGCAAGCCATTCGTCTCGGATGTTGTGCCTGAAGGCCGCAAGGGCCTTGGCATCCGGACAGTCGACTATTTGATTTTTCTTGGTTAGGAACCGTGTCCAGAATTGTCTAGCCGATTCCTCTGGCTGCTGGATTATGTGGCTTAGGTCATCAGCGTCTGGTGGTCGCACATAAGTGCCCTGGAAGTTGTCGAGGAATGCGGATTCCAGGTCCTCCCAGCAACTTATTGACTCTGCTGGCAGGTCGTTAAGCCAATGCCGAGCTGGTCCTTTAAGCTTGAGCGGGAGGTATTTGATGGCGTGTAGATCATCACCACGGGCCATGTGGATATGAAGGAGATAATCCTCGATCCATACCGCGGGATCTGTTGTGCCATCGTATGATTAGATGTTTATGGGTTTAAAACCCTCTGGGATTTGATGATCCATTACTTTGTCTGTGAAGCATAGTGGGTGTGCGGCGCCCCTGTACTGGGCTATATTGCGACGTAGCTCAGATGAGCTTTGTCTGTTGTATTCGGTCTGGCCGTATTTATCATATCCGGTGTGACGGTTATCGTCACGTGACGTAGGGCACCCACGCGATTCGTAGATCGATCTTGTTTGTCTTGCCTTATCCTCCAATATGTCTCGCAGGTCTGTTGCGTTTCCCCGTGCTCTGGTGTTCTTGGAGCGGCGCCGAGGTGCGGCTTGGGTTGAGGGCCGAAAGGCCTCTCTGTCGCGGCCACGAGGTGGCCGATCGGGCGCATCGTACGCTGGTGATGTAGGTTTAGTTGCTTCCTCCTCTACTTGGGGTAGCAGCCTGCGCTTTGGGTAACTCTTGGAGGGGCGCTCGAGTTTATACTCTTCGGCCGCCAGGACTTCAGTCCATCTGTCGGCTAGCAGATCTTGGTCAGCTCTAAGCTGCTGCTGTTTTTTCTTGAGGCTGCTCGCCATGGCCATAAGCCTGCGCTTGAAATGCTCTTGTTCGACGGGATCCTCTGGCACGACGAATTCGTCGTCGTCGAGGCTTGCCTCGTCTTCGGAGGGAGGCATATAATTGTCGTCCTCGACCTCCCTGTCTGCCGCTCTCTCATGAGGACTGGCTCCTTCATCCTCCTGCGCTGAATTCTGCTGGAGGGGGTTGTCTTTGGCACTGTCCGGGGTGTTGACGTCTCCGGTGCCGGACTCGCCGTTTTTGCTTTGGCAGGATTTAGAGCGGCGCCGCTGACGTTGGCGCTTGGGTTGCTTCTTGGAGGGGTCGTCCTCCATTTTTTCATCGCCATCCCCTGCTTTGGGGGTGTCCACCATGTATATGTCGTATGACGAGGTGGCCTTCCAGTGCCCTATAGGTGCTGGTTCTTGGTTGTCTCCTTCATCGGCGTCCATACCGTCGATGTCTTCGGAGTCGAAGTTGAGCATGTCGGTTATATCATCGAAAGTGGCTACAAAGTGGGTGGTTGGTGGGTTTCGAATTTCTTCGTCGTCCGCATCCCAACCCTGCTGACCATAGTCCGGCCAGGGCTCTCCTGACAAAGAGGGAGACTTTAGTGAATTCAGGATATCGCCGAAAGGCAAGTGCTGAAAGACGTCTGCGGCCGTGAACTCCATGATCGGAGCCCAATTGGGTTCGATCAGAAGGGGTGCGGAAGGTTCGGAGTCCGGCACCTTGGAGTCACGGGCCTTGCAAAGGACTAGGCTGGTATTCAGCTCTATCGCCATAGAGATTGCGGCTCTTGGGGCAGCGTCCAACCGTTCGTCCCTGACTAGCACAGTCGGCTCCGAGCTAATGGTCGGAGCGGACACCTGAGCGGCACTCTGGGCCCTGTCCGGCGGCAGAGCCAGATCATGCCCATCGAGATAGTGCGGCACGCTTGGCCACGGCTCGAATCCATCGAAGATCAAGTCCCCGCGGATGTCGGTCGTGTAGTTTAAGCTTCCAAACCTGACCTGATGGCCAGGGGCGTAGCTTCCGATCTGCACCAGATGGCCAAGCGAGTTGGCCCGCAGTGTGAAGCCGCCGAATACGAAGATCTGTCTGGGGAGAAAAGTCTCACCCTGGATCGCGTCGTGGTTGACGATCGAAGAAGCCATCGGGCCTAAAGGTGACGACACAGAGGAACTCTCAATGAAAGCACCAATGTCGGTGTCAAAACCAGCGGATCTCGGGTAGGGGATCCCGAACTGTGCATCTAGGCGGATGGTAACAGGAGACAAGGGACACGATGTTTTTACCCAGGTTTGGGCCCTCTCGGTGGAGGTAAAACCCTACTCCTGCTTGATTAATATTGACGATATGGGTAGTACAAGAGATGATCTACCACGAGATCAGAGAGGCTAAACCCTAGAATCTAGCCTATGGTATGATTATCGTTCGTCCTACGGACTAAAACTCTCCGGTTTATATAGACACCGGAGAGGGCTAGGGTTACACAGAGTCGGTTACAATGGGAGGAGATCTTCATATCGTATCGCCAAGCTTGCCTTCTACGCCAAGGAAAGTCCCATCCGGACGCGGGACGACATCTTCAATCTTGTATCTTCATAGTCCGGGAGTCCGGCCAAAGGTCATAGTCCGGCCATCCGGACACCCCCTAATCCAGGACTCCCTCAATGACCTTCAAGACAGGATTACTATACCACTCTGAAATAGTACGCATCCTCGTCACCCTACGAGGTACGGTAGTGACTTGATCCGAAACTTCATGATCACTATCATAAGCTTCTACTTCAATTGGTGTAGGTGCCATAGGAATAACTTCCAGTGCCCTGCTACACACTAGTTGTAGTGATGGTTCAATAACCATATCAAGTCTCCACCATCCTCCCACTCAACTTTCCGTGACAAACTTTTCCTCGAGAAAGGACCCGATTTAAGAAACAATCCCTATTGCTTTCGGATCTGAATTAGGAGGTATACCCAACTGTTTTGGGTGTCCTATGAAGATGCATTTTATCCGCTTTGGGTTCGAGCTTATCAACCTTAAACTTTTTCACATAAGCGTCGCAGCCCCAAACCTTTAAGAAACGACAACTTAGGTTTCTCCAAACCATAGTTCCAAAGGTGTCGTCTCAACGGAATTACGTGGTTCCCTATTAAAGTGAGTGTGGTTGTCTCTAATGCCTAACCCATGAACGATAGTGGTAATTCGATAAGAGACATCATGGTACGCACCATATCCGATAGGGTGCAACTATGATGTTCGGACACACCATCACACAATGGTGTTCCAGGCGGTATTAATTGTGCAACAATTTCCACAATGTCTTAATTGCGTGCCAAAGCTCGTAACTCAGATACTCATCTCTATGATCATATCATAGACATTTTATCCTCTCACGATGATCTTCATCTTCACTCTGAAATTACTTGAACCAATCAATAATTCAGACTTGTGTTTCATCAAGTAAATATACTCAGTATCTACTCAAATCATCCGTGAAGTAAGAACATAACGATATCCACTGCGTGCCTCAGCACTCATTGGACTGCACACATCTAAATGTGTTACTTCCAACAAGTTGCTTTCTTGTTCCATTTTACTGAAAACGAGGCTTTCAGTCATCTTGCCCATGTGGTATGATTTGGATGTCTCAAGTGATTCAAAATCAAGTGAGTCCAAACGGTCCATTTGCATGGAGTTTCTTCATGCATATACACCAATAGACATGGTTCGCATGTCTCAAACTTTTCAAAAACGAGTGAGTCCAAAGATCCATCAACATGGAGCTTCTTCATGCGTTATATACCAATATGACTCACATGGCAGTGCCACAAGTAGGTGGTACTATCATTACTATCTTATATCTTTTGGCATGAACATGTGTATCACTACGATCGAGATTCAATAAACCATTCATTTTAGGTGCAAGATCATTGAAGGTACTATTCAAATAAACAGAGTAATCATTATTCTCCTTAAATGAATAACCGTATTGTGATAGACATAATCCAATCATGTCTATGCTCAACGCAAACACCAAATAACAATTATTTAGGTTTAACACCAATCTCGATGGTAGAGAGAGCGTGCAATGCTTGATCACATCAATCTTGGAAACACTTCCAACACATATCGTCAGCTCACCTTTAGCTAGTCTCCGTTTATTCTGTAGCCTTTTATTTCGAGTTACTAACACTTAGCAACTGAACCAGTATCTAATACCCTGGTGCTACTAGGAGTACTAGTAAAGTACACATTAACTTAATGTATATCCAATATACTTCTATCGACCTTGCCAGCCTTCTCATCTACCAAGTATCTAGGGTAATTCTGCTCCAGTGGGTGTTCCCCTTATTACAGAAGCACTTAGTCTCGGGTTTGGGTTCAACCTTGGGTTTCTTTATTAGAGCAGCAGCTGATTTGTTGTTTCATGAAGTATCCCTTCTTGCCCTTGCCCTTCTTGAAACTAGTGGTTTCACCAACCATCAACAATTGATGCTCCTTCTCGATTTCTACTTTCGCGGTGTCAAACATCGCGAATATTTCAAGGATCATCATATCTATCCCTGATATGTTATAGTTCATCACGAAGCTCTAGCAGCTTGGTGGCAATGACTTTGGAGAAACATCACTATCTCAGCTGGAAGATCAACTCCCACTTGATTCAAGTGATTGTTGTACTCAGACAATCTGAGCACAAGCTCAACGATTGAGCCTTTTCTCCCTTAGTTTGTTGGCTAAGAAAATCGTCGGAGGTCTTATACCTCTTGACATGGGCACGAGCCTGAAATCCCAATTTCATCCCTCGAAACATCTCACATGTTCCACGATGTTTCGAAATCGTCTTTGGTGCCTCAACTCTAAACCGTTTAACTGAACTATCATGTAGTTATCAAAACGTGTATGTTAGATGTTCGCAACATCCAGAGATGACGTTCGAGGTTCAGCACACTGAGCGGTGCATTAAGGACATAAGCCTTCTACGATGCAACGAGGACAATCCTCAGTTTATGGACCCAGTCTGCATAATTGCTACTATCAACTTTCAACTAAATTTTCTCTAGGAACATATCTAAAACAGTAGGACAAAAGCGCGAGCTACGACATAATTTGCAAGAATCTTTTGACTATGTTCAGGATAATTAATTTCATCTTATGAACTCCCACTCAGATAGACATCCCTCTAGTCATCTAAGTGATTACATGATCCGAGTCAACTAGGCCTTGTCCGATCATCACGTGAGATGGACTAGTCATCATCGGTGAACATCTTCATGTTGATCGTATCTACTATACGACACATGCTTGACCTTTCGGTCTCTTGTGTTCCGAGGCCATGTCTGTACATTCTAGGCTCGTCAAGTCAACCTAAGTGTTTCGCGTGTGTAAATCTGGCTTACACCCGTTGTATGTGAACGTTAGAATCTATCACACCCGATCATCACGTGGTGCTTCGAAACAACAAACTTTCGCAATGGTGCACAGTTAGGGGGAGCACTTTCTTGAAATTTTAATGAGGGATCATCTTATTTACTACCGTTGTTCTAAGAAAATAAGATGTATAAACATGATAAACATCACATGAAATCAAATAGTGACATGATATGGCCAATATCATATTGCTCCTTTTGATCTCCATCTTCGGGGCTCCATGATCATCATCGTCACCGGCATGACACCATGATCTCCATCATCATGATCTCCATCATCGTGTCTCCATGAAGTTGTCTCACCAACTTATTACTTCTACTACTATGGCTACCGGTTAGCAATAAAGTAAAGTAATTACATGGCGTTGTTCAATGACACACAGGTCATACAATAAATAAAGACAACTCCTATGGCTCCTGCCGGTTGTCTTACTCATCGACATGCAAGTCGTGATTCCTATTACAAGAACATAATCAATCTCATACATCACATATCATTCATCACATTCTTCTTGGCCATATCACATCACATAGCATACCCTGCAAAAACAAGTTAGACGTCCTCTAATTGTTGTTTGCATATTTTACGTGGCTGCTATGGGTTTCTAGCAAGAACGTTTCTTACCTACGCAAAAGCCACAACGTGATATGCCAATTGCTATTTACCCTTCATAAGGACCCTTTTCATCGAATCCGATTCGACTAAAGTGGGAGAGACTGGCACCCGCTAGCCACCTTATGCAACAAGTGCATGTCAGTCGGTGGAACCTGTCTCACGTAACAGTACGTGTAAGGTCGGTCCAGGCCGCTTCATCCCACGATGCCGCCGAATCAAGATTGGACTAGTAACGGTAAGCATATTGAACAAAATCAACGCCCACAACTACTTTGTGTTCTACCCGTGCAAAGAATCTACGCAATAGACCTAGCTCATGATGCCACTGTTGGGGAACGTAGCAGAAATCAAAAAATTCTATGCATCACCAAGATCAATCTATGGAGTAATCTAGCAACGAGGGGAAGGACAGTGCATCTACATACCCTTGTATATCGCTAAGCGGAAGCATTCAAGAGAACGGGGTTGAAGGAGTCGTACTCCTCGTGATCCAAATCACCGATGATCCTAGTGTCGAACGGACGGCACCTCCGCGTTCAACACACATGCAGCCCGGTGACGTCTCCCATGCCTTGATCCAGCAAGGAGAGAGGGAGAGGTTGAGGAAGACTCCATCTAGCAGTAGCACAACGGCGTGGTGGTGGTGGAGGAGTGTGGTGATCCAGCAGGGCTTTGCCAAGCACCGTGAGATATGAGGAGAAAGAGAGGTAGGGCTGCGCCAACAGGAGAAGAAACTTCGTGTGTTGGGCTGCCCCTTTGCCTCCACTATATATAGGGGGAGAGGGGGGCTGCGCCCCCACCTAGGGTTCCACCCTAGGGGCGGCGGCCAGCCCAAGATCCCATATGGGGGTGGCCAAGGGGGGGAGAGGGGAAACTTGCCCCCCAAGTTAGGTGGGTGCACCCCCTCCCCAAACCCTAGGCGCCTTGGGCCCTTGTGGGGGGGCGCACCAGCCCACCTGGGGCTGGTACCCTCCCACACTTGGCCCATGCTGCCCTCCGGGGATGGTGGCCCCACTTGGTGGACCCCCGGGACTCTCCCGGTGGTCCCGGTACGTTACCGATAAAACCCGAAACTTTTCCGGTGACCAAAACAAGACTTCCCATATATAAATCTTTACCTCCGGACCATTCCGGAACTCCTCGTGACATCCGGGATCTCATCCGGGACTCCGAACAACATTCGGTAACCACATAAAAACTTCCTTTATAACCCTAGCATCATCGAACCTTAAGTGTGTAGACCCTACGGGTTCGGGAACCATGCAGACATGACCGAGACGTTCTCCGGTCAATAACCAACAGCGGGATCTGGATACCCATGTTGGCTCCCACATGTTCCACGATGATCTCATCGGATGAACCACGATGTCAAGGACTCAATCAATCCCGTATACAATTCCCTTTGTCTAGCGGTATTGTACTTGCCCGAGATTCGATCGTCGGTATGCCGATACCTTGTTCAATCTCGTTACCGGCAAGTCTCTTTACTCGTTCTGTAACACATCATCCCGTGATCAACCCCTTGGTCACATTGTGCACATTATGATGATGTCCTACCGAGTGGGCCCAGAGATACCTCTCGGTTACACGGAGTGACAAATCCCAGTCTCGATTCGTGCCAACCCAACAGACACTTTCGGAGATACCCGTAGTGCACCTTTATAGCCACCCAGTTACGTTGTGACGTTTGGTACACCCAAAGCATTCCTATGGTATCCGGGAGTTGCACAATCTCATGGTCTAAGGAAATGATACTTGACATTAGAAAAGCTTTAGCATACGAACTACATGATCTTTGTGCTAGGCTTAGGATTGGGTCTTGTCCATCACATCATTCTCCTAATGATGTGATCCCGTTATCAACGACATCCAATGTCCATGGTCAGGAAACCGTAACCATCTATTGATCAACGAGCTAGTCAACTAGAGGCTTACTACGGACATGGTGTTGTGTATGTACCCACACATGTATCTGAGTTTCCTATCAATACAATTATAGCATGGATAATAAACGATTATCATGAACAAGGAAATATAATAATAACTAATTTATTATTGCCTCTAGGGCATATTTCCAACATGAAATTCTTTTGAGAGATCATAAATTATTTAACACTAATATCAAGATCAGAGGGCATCTTTTTAAAATTTCCATAAGGGTTGTTGTAGGAATTACCATAATTATTAGAGGAATTACTAGGAAACGGCCTAGGATTAAAGTTTCCTCTATACGCGTTGTTACCAAAATTATTCCTACCAACAAAATTCACATCCATAGATTCATTATTATTCTCAATCAAAGTAGACAAAGGCATATCATTAGGATCAATAGGAGCACTCTTATTGGCAAACAATTTCATAAGTTCATCCATCTTTCCACTCAAAACATTAATCTCTTCTATCGCATGAACTTTTTTACTAGTAGATCTTTCGGTGTGCCATTGAGAATAATTAACCATAATATTATCTAGGAGTTTAGTAGCTTCTCCTAAGGTGATTTCCATAAAAGTGCCTCCCGCGGCCGAATCTAAAAGATTTCTAGAAGCAAAATTCAATCCGGCATAAATTTTCTGTATGATCATCCATAAATTTAATACATGAGTAGGGCAATTGCGAATCATTAATTTCATACTCTCCCAAGATTGTGCAACATGCTCATGATCGAGTTGATTAAAATTCATAATATCGTTTCTAAGAGAGATGCTCTTAGAGGGAGGAAAATACTTAGAGATAAAAGCATATTTGCACTTATTCCATGAATCAATCTATTTTTAGGCAAAGACGAAAACCAAGTTTTAGCACCATCTCTAAGTGAAAACGGAAATAACTTCAGTTTAACAATATCATTATCCATGTCTTTCTTCTTTTGCATATCACACAAATCAACAAAGTTGTTTAGATGAGTAGCAGCATCTTCACTAGGAAGGCCAGAGAATTGATCTTTTATAACAAGATTCAACAAAGCAACATTAATTTCACAAGATTCAGCATCAGTAAGAGGAGCAATCGGAGTGATAAGGAAATCATTAGTGTTGGTATTGGAAAAGTCACACAATTTAGTATTATCATGAGCCATTGTGACAAACAATCCAATACACAAGCACACAAGAGGCAAGCGAAAGAGAGGCGAACGGAAAAGAGAGGGCGAATAAATGGGCAAGAGTGAAGTGGGGGAGAGGAAAACGAGAGGCAAATGGAAAATAATGTAATGTGAGGGAGAAGAGTTTTTGATGGGTACTTGGTATGTCTTGACTTGTGCGAAGACCTCCCCGGCAATGGCGCTAGAAATCCTTCTTGCTAACTCTTCAGCATTGCGTTGGTTTTCCCTTGAAGAGGAAAGGGTGATGCAGCAAAGTAGCATAAGTATTTCCCTCAGTTTTTGAGAACCAATGTATCAATCCAGTAGGAGACTACATGCAAGTCCCTCATACCTACACAAACAAATAAGAACCTCGCAACCAACGCGATAAAGGGGTTGTCAATCCCTTCACGATCACTTGCAAAAGTGAGATTTGATAGAGATAATAAGATAAGATAAATATTTTTGGTATTTTTATGATATAGATTGGAAAGTAAAGATTGCAAAATAAAGTAGATCGGAAACTTATATGATGGAAAATAAACCCGGGGGCCATAGGTTTCACTAGTGGCTTCTCTCAAGATAGCATAAGTATTACGGTGGGTGAACAAATTATTGTTGAGCAATTGATAGAAAAGTGCATAGTTATGAGAATATCTAGGCATGATCATGTATATAGGCATCACGTCCGCGACAAGTAGATCGAAACGATTCTGCATCTACTACTATTACTCCACACAGCGACCGCTATCCAGCATGCATCTAGAGTATTAAGTTCATAAGAACAGAGTAATGCATTAGGCAAGATGACATGATGTAGAGGGATAAACTCAAGCAATATAATATAAACCCCATCTTTTTATCCTCGACGGCAACAATACAATATGTGCCTTGCTGCCCCTACTATCATTGGGAAAGGACACCGCAAGATTGAACCCAAAGCTAAGCACTTCTCCCGTTGCAAGAAAGATCAATCTAGTAGGCTAAACCGAACTGATAATCCAAAGAGACTTGCAAAGATAAACAATCATACATAAAAGAATTCAGAGGAGATTCAAATATTTCTCATAGATAAACTTGATCATAAACCCACAATTCATCGGATCTCGACAAACACACCGCAAAAAGAGTTACATCAAATAGATCTCCAAGAAGATCGAGGAGAACTTTGTATTGGGATTCAAAGAGAGAGAAGAAGCCATCTAGCTAATAACTATGGACCCGAAGGTCTATGGTAAACTACTCACAACTCATCGAAGAGGCCTTTGCATTGATGTAGAAGCCCTCTGTGAATGATTCCCCCTCCGGCGGAGCGCCGGAAAAGGCTCCAAGATGGGATTTCACGTGTGTAGAAGGTTGCGGTGGTGGAAATAGGGTTTCGTGGTGCTCCTTGATGTTTTCAGGGTATGCAAGTATATATAGGCGAAGGAAGTCGGTCAGGGGAGCCACGAGGGGCCCACAAGGGTGGGGGCGCGCCCTCCTGCCTCGTGGCCGCCTCGTTTACTTCTTGACGTCCACTCCAAGTCTCCTGGATTGTGTTTGTTCCAAAAATATCTCTCTCGAAGGTTTCATTCCGTTTGGACTCCGTTTGATATTCCTTTTCTGCGAAACACTGAAATAGGCAAAAAAACAACAATTTGGGTTGGGCCTCCGGTTAATAGGTTAGTCCCAAAAATGATATAGAAGTGCATAGTAAAGCCCATAAACATCCAAAACAGGTACTATAATAGCATGGAACAATAAAAAATTATAGATACGTTGGAGACGTATCACGCATCTGTGTAGGGTTGGAAGTGCCAAGTCTCTTTGTGTATGCATGGAACAGGAGAGCTTATTTGACCGTATGATCCTCCACCATCAGTCCATCATTTGTTTGGAGAATAGCCACATCGTTTTTTCTGTAACACTCAGTGGCAACCGCTTGGAAGAATTTGGTGTTTTCATCTCCAAACTTGACCCAACGGATGGTGCATCGCTTCTTCCAATACTGCTTTTGATAATCCAACAGTCTGAGGAGGTGCTTTTTGATGATCTTACGAAAGTTGCATTCAGGAATAGTGAGAGGTCTTATGTTTTCGAGATCATCCAGCTCAGCAAGAGTTTTGTTTGTGTTTTCAATTGCCACCGAGAGCCTAGAGATATTCTTGTTCCACACTTTGAGCTCTTGTCATAGTAAATTCAACTTGCGGCACAACACTGTGGCCGCATTGGAGGAGGTGATAGGCCGAGCCCAAACTTTTTTGACAACATCCATGAATCCAGGGTGTAGCAACCAATAAGCTTCAAATCTGAAAAGTTTGGCACGTGGAATTTTTGTTTCAATGCTTACCACACAAGGTGTATGGTCTGAAACCGGCTTGCATAGAGGTTTAACGATTGTGTTTGGGTAAACATGAGTCCAGTGCAATGAGGCAAAGAACTAGTCGAGTTGCTCGAGCAAAGGATTGCATATTGCTCCAAGTATACAGATGGCCCTTGAGTGGTAGTTCAATTAGGTTGTGCTTACGTATAATGTCATTGAAAGTGCTCATGTCATTAAGATCACCTCTAGGTTTATTGCGGTTCTCAGGGCCACGAATGAAATTGAAGTCACCAAGGAACAGGCAATCATCATTGGAATGAATATCCATGTCATACAACCATTGGGTGAAATCCTCACGAGCCGGACCCGTGCATGGGCCATAAATGTTATATAAGGTCCAGGACTGTGCCAAGAGTGTACTGGTGAACTTTATACACAAAACAAAATCATTAGAGATGGTCACATCACCGGTAAAGATAGAGTTGTTCCAAATAGTAAGGATACCACCCGAGGCACCTCGAGAAGGAACAAAAGCAAACTTATCGAATCTCTAAGGACAACAAGTTTTAATAAAAGCCAAATCAACAAGAGGTTTCTTAGTTTCCTGCAGGCAAACTATGGCGCAACCACTAACGGAGATGGCATTGGAGAGAGCCAGGAGTTTTTTATCCGAATTTAAACCGCGAATATTCCAACAAAGTACATTCCAGTTACACAAAAGAGGCATAATGAAACCAGCAAATTACTCCGTGGAGGAAGAGGCCTCCCCCTCAGCCCCTGCGAGATCTTCAGGAGTTGTAGTGGCCAGGAGCGTGTCTCCAGTTAGCTCAGAGGGTGGGACAGTGCAGCGGTTGATGCCGATCTCCTACATGATGCGGAGAGGTGTAGGCGGTGGAGCCTGATCAGTCGCAAGCGCAGAAGACCTTGGGACAGCAGATGGAGTATGTCTTGGCTTGACCTTGGAAGTAGGAGCGCGGACATCTGAAATCTGCGGCACTCTGAAGCCGTCATATCGAGTAGAGCGGGTACTGCATCGAACTTCAGTAGTGACCAGCGGCACCTGAAACTTGGAGCGGCGAGTGCGAGCAGGAGACGGGCCTGGGAGCAAAGGTAACACCTGGGCCAGGCCCAAATCAGATGCCTCAGTAAGTTGAGACAGAGCATAAGGCCCAAAGTTTGAAACTTCATTTGGCGCCAAACCAGTTCCCTCCTCCTGCTGAGCAAGAATGCCAACATTTTCAGTAGCAACAGAGGCAGTAATAAGCGAGCCATTGGTTTCCTGCTGGTCAGGCAGAACAGGCAGAGCAGGCTGAAAACAGCTTCAGTAGGGAGCTCAATAGGTTCCTCCGCAGCAGATCGAGTAGCATCAAGAGTCGGTTGGAATACAGGCTCTTCAGGCAGGGTGTATTCTTCAGACAGAATTTCGGTGATCTGGACAGAGGATGGCCTTGGAGGCGGGTTCAGAATACGTGGGAAGAAACGCACTGAAAGCACAACATCAGTAGTTCCCACCTGAAACCTAGTGACAGGGGCCACAATTTGCAGATCAAGCGGTGGCAGTCCATAACCAGAACTCCAAGGGCCATAAGCAGCAATCACACTCATGATGGAGCTAGAGAGATAAGCAGTAAAGGTGTTGCGAGGAATCATGTCATTGATAAAGATATTGGCCAGATCATTACCTTGCACCGAAATGCTTACATGTAAATTATCAGCAGAAACAGTTATGTCCACAGCAACCACTTCATGTCTAGCAGGAACCACAAACAAGGTATTGACTGGGGCAGCAGCAACTTGAGTGGACCCATTTGTACTGCCAGTGGAGCTAGAGTCCCATGCAGAGTTAAGACTGTCAGAGATATTGTCCTCAGGCTGAATACCATCCTGAATGCATAGGCCTTGAGCTGCTAACCATGCCTGAAAATTAACCAGTGCTGTAGGCATTTGAGAAACAGGAGGTTCAGACCATGAATCCCACTGAGCGTGTTGAGGAGCATCTTGATGAGCAGGATTGTGAGGTCCATTTTCATTAGCAATACCATTCTTTATAAGCCAATTTTGTAACTGCTGCTGGTAAATTTGTTCTGCAGTGAGGCCCTCTCCAAACATGGAGTGTGGAACGCCACTAGCTGGCGGTGGTTCTTCATCTGCAGCAGGGACTTCAGGATCATGGGCGTTCCAATCTGCTCCCCTAAGGATAAACACAACAGCTGTCCAGCAGGCACGATCACCACCTAACTGACAGACGACAATGCTCTTGGGAATCAAACGCATATGGATAACCCTGACTTTGATTAGCACCACACTACGATCGATATTGGGATTGTTCCAGGAAACAAGACGACCATAATCATCCATAGAGCATTGCAGATAAAAATCAGTCTGATAATCATCAGGAAAACCAATGTACATTAACCAAACCTTTGGCCCATAGGTGGTGTTGCGCATATTCATAGCCGCATTATGTCGAACAAAGGAGACTACCAAATCCTCATCATCTAGCTGGAAAGTAGTATTGACTGCAGTATCTCTGATGAAGGAGTTGGCAAATGCAAACATACCGATACCCAGGGGATGGTCAGAAGCTTCGGTCATGTGCAGACCAGATTCATGCAGAGGTCCTTCAATGGTTTCGTGGAGACCCTCCCAGAGATGCAACAACACAAATCTGCTTGCCTCCACAATGGCCAAGAAGTTGTTGTTGAGCGGTGGGATGGGGTTGACGGCCATGTCGGCACGCACCTTCCAGTCAGCCGGCCCTCGCTCTACCGACCAGTCGGCCGGCAGAAAGGGTATGGGGTTCACCGGATAGTTGGCCATGGAAGCGGGGGCGGCAGAGGGCACGATGCAGGCGATGAGAGCGGTGGTTGGTGGCGGAGCAGCTAGAGCAGAGGGCTCTGCTTCATTGGGAAGCGGGGCGGGCTGAGAAGTGGAATGCGAGCAGTCCGGGGCGGCAGGGAGGATTTTTCGTCTCCATTGCCACTGCTGGGCCCACCACCACCGCTAACAAGAGGTGGTCAGGCGTCCATAGTAACCACACATGCTGCATCATATGGTTGAGGTTGGGCGGCTGATCGGGCTAGTGGGGGAGGGGGGGCAGGTTTGAGTGATTGAAGGGGGTGTTGATTTGATGCCCATGCCGGTCAGCCGCATCGGTATTTTGAAGGTTAGCATCCATAACTGCACTAATGGGAGTCAGAGGCCTTGTTTTGGTAGGACAGTTATAGCATTTATGTCCCGCCGCAGAGCACGTAAGGCAAATAAGCCTTGCAAGGCAAAGATTCTTGTTATGGCCCCATTGCAAGCATTTAGCACATAGTTGGCCCCAATTTTTGGCAATATCCAATACTTCCTTTTGAGAATATCCCGCACGCGACAAATCAGCAGTATGAGATTTAGATAGTGTCGGGGGCCAGGATGAGTGTGGCAGGGCATACCTTAAGGCAGAAGTAAGGGAGCTTTGCGGCATTTGTGCCATAATATTTGAAAACCGAAAACTGCCAATCACAATTGGATGCTCAGAAAATCCCGTAATGTCCGAGGCACATTGATTATCCACATTAATTGGATCCGAGATGTTCTCCTCCACTGTCAGCTCATCCATGCACGATGGTGATGTCTACTACACAACCTTCTTCTTGTAGATGTTGTTGGGCCTGCAAGTGCACAGGTTTGTAGGACAGTAGCAAATTTCCCTCAAGTGGATGACCTAAGGTTTATCAATCCGTGGGAGGCATAGGATGAAGATCGTCTCTCTCAAACAACCCTGCAACCAAAAAACAAGAGTCTCTTGTGTCCCCAACACACCCAATACAATGGTAAATTGTATAGGTGCACTAGTTCGGTGAAGAGATGGTGATACAAGTGCAGTATGGATGGTAGATAAAGGTTTTTGTAATCTGAAATAATAAAAACAGCAAGGTAACTAATGATAAAAGTGAGCGTAAATGGTATTGCAATGGTAGGAAACAAGGCATAGGGTTCATACTTTCACTAGTGCAAGTTCTCTCAACAATAATAACATAGATAGATCATATAACAATCCCTCAACATGCAACAAAGAGTCACTCCAAAGCCACTAATAGCGGAGAACAAACATAGAGATTACGGTAGGGTACGAAAGCACCTCAAAGTTATCCTTTCTATTCTATCTATTCAAGAGTTCGTAGTAAAATAACATAAAGCTATTCTTTCCGCTCAATCTATCATAGAGTTCATACTAGAATAACACCTTAAGACACAAATCAACCAAAACCCTAATGTCACCTAGATACTCCATTGTCACCTCAAGTATCCGTGGGCATGATTATACGATATGCATCACACAATATTAGATACATCCAAACAACACAAAGTACTTCAAAGAGTGCCCCAAAGTTTCTACCGTAGGGTCAAGAAAATGTGTACCAACCCCTATGCATAGGTTCATGGGCGGAACCCGCAAGTTGGTCACCAAAACATACATCAAGAGGCACGTGATATCCCATTGTCACCACAGATAAACACGGCAAGACATACATCAAGTGTTCTCATCACAAAGACTCAATCCAATAAGATAACTTCAAGAGGGAAACTCAATTCATCACAAGAGAGTAGAGGGGGAGAAACATCATAAGATCCAACTATAATAGCAAAGCTCGCGATACATCAAGATCGTGCCATAGAGAGAACACGAGAGAGAGAGATCAAACACATAGCTACTAGTACATACCCTCAGCCCCGAGGGTGAACTACTCCCTCCTCGTCATGGATAGCGCCGGGATGATGAAGATGGCCACCAGTGATGGGTTCCCCCTCCGGCAGGGTGCCGGAACGGGCTCCCGAGAGGTTTTTGGTGGCTACAGAGGCTTGCGGCGGTGGAACTCCCGGTCTATCTTGATATTCGATATTTTTAGGGTCCGTAGGCTTATATAGGCGAAAGAAGTCAGTGGGGGGAGGTGCTCGAGGGGCCCACGAGATAGGGGGCACGCCCAGTAGGGGGGCTATCTCCTAGCCTCCTCGAGGATCTTCTGACATGAACTCCAAGTCTCTAGGATCATATTCTTCCAAAAAATCACGCTGCCGAAGGTTTCATTCCGTTTGGACTCCGTTTGATATTCCTTTTCTTCGAAATACTAAAACAGGCAATAAAACAGCAATATGGGTTGGGCCTCCGGTTAATAGGTTAGTCCCAAAAGTAATATAAGAGTGTATAATAAAGCCCATAATCATTCAAAACAGATAATAAAATAGCATGAATGCTTCATAAATTATAGATACGTTGGAGACGTATCAACATCCCCAAGCTTAATTCCTACTCTTCCTCGAGTAGGTAAATGATAAAAGAAAGAATTTATGAAGTGTGAATGCTAGAAGGTGCACAAATTTGATCAATGATAATTTCAATCGCCTTTTCTAGCATCATTATATGTCATAACAGTAGTTCATCTCATAAAACTTCTCATGATAAAGTAACAAGCAATTCACATGTCAAAGCATAGACCATAAACTTTCTTGAAAACTAGCAAACTTCATTCTCAGTCATCAAACAATTGCAATTCATCTTATTTTCAGGAATAGCAAACTCCACATACTCAACTATCATATAGTCTTCTACAATTGCTAACACTCACGCAATACTAATGGTTATGGAGTTTCAATCGGACACTGAGAAAGATAGGGGCTTATAGTGTTGCCTCCCAACGTATTCACCTTTGGGTGATGTCAACAATGATAGTTCATGCCAGGATCTTTCCAACACGAGGTGCTTGCCAAAGGATAAAATGAAAAAGGGAAAGGTGAAGATCACCTTGACTCTTGCATAAAGTAAAAGACATAAAGTAAAAGATAGGCCCTTCGCAGAGGGAAGCAGAGGTTGTCATGCACTTTTAGGGTTGGATGCACAAAATCTTAATGCGAATGAACGTTACTTTATATTGCCACTTGTATATGGACCTTTATTATGCAGTCTGTCGCTTTTATTGCTTCCATAAGAAGATCGTATAAAGCTATTTTCTTCACACCAAAAGATCATACATATTTAGAGACCAATTTTTATTGCTTGCACTGATGACAACTTACTTGAAGGATCTTACTCAATCCATAGGTAGGTATGGTGGACTCTCATGGCAAAACTGGGTTTAAGGATATTTGGGAGCACAAGTAGTGTGACGCCCCCATTTAATCGTACACTAATCATGCACGCAAATGTGTACGATCAAGATCAGGGACTCACGGGAAGATATCACAACACAACTCTACAAATAAAATAAGTCATACAAGCATCATAATACAAGCCAGGGGCCTCGAGGGCTCGAATACAAGTGCTCGATCATAGACGAGTCAGCGGAAGCAACAATATCTGAGTACAGACATAAGTTAAACAGGGTGCCATAAGATGGCTAGCACAAACTGGGATACAGATCGAAAGAGGAGCAGGCCTCCTGCCTGGGATCCTCCTAAACTACTCCTGGTCGTCGTCAGCGGGCTGCACGTAGTAGTAGGCACCTCCGGTGTAGTAGGGGTCGTCGTCGACGATGGCGTCTGACTCCTGGACTCCAGCATCTGGTTACGACAACCAGAAAGAAAGGAAAGGGGAAAAAGGGGGAAGAAAGCAACCGTGAGTACTCATCCAAAGTACTCGCAAGCAAGGAGCTACACTACATATGCATGGGTATATGTGTAAAGGGCCATATCAGTGGACTGAACTGCAGAATGCCAGAATAAGAGGGGGATAGCTAATCCTGTCGAAGACTACGCTTCTGGCAGCCTCCGTCTTGCAGCATGTAGAAGAGAGTAGATAGAAGTCCTCCAAGTAGCATCTCCCAGTAGCATCTCCAAATAGCATCTCCAGGCAGCATCTCCAGTAGCATCGCATAGCATAATCCTACCCGGCAATCCTCTCCTCGTCGCCCTGCGGAAAAGCGATCACCGGGTTGTCTGTGGAACTTGGAAGGGTGTGTTTTATTAAGTATCCGGTTCTAGTTGTCATAAGGTCAAGGTACAACTCCAAGTCGTCCTGTTACCGAAGATCACGGCTATTCGAATAGATTAACTTCCCTGCAGGGGTGCACCACATAGCCCAACACGCTCGATCCCATTTGGCCGGACACACTTTCCTGGGTCATGCCCGGCCTCGGAAGATCAACACGTCGCAGCCCCACCTAGGCAAAACAGAGAGGCCAGCACGCCGGTCTAAACCTAAGCGCACAGGGGTCTGGGCCCATCGCCCATAGCACACCTGCACGTTGCGAGGGCGGCCGGAAGCAGAACTAGCCCCCTTAATACAAGAGCAGGCTTACGTTCCAATCCGGCGCGCGCCGCTCCGTCGCTGACGTCTGAAGTGCTTCGGCTGATACCACGACGTCGGGATACCCATAACTACTCCCACGTAGATGGTTAGTGCGTATAGGCTCGTAGCCAGACTCAGATCAAATACCAAGATCTCGTTAAGCGTATTAAGTATCCGCGAACGTCGAACAGGGCCAGGCCCACCTGTCTCCTAGGTGGTCTCAACCTGCCCTGTCGCTCCGCCACAAGTAACAGTCGAGGGCCGTCGGGAACCCAGGCCCACCTCTACCGGGATGGAGCCACCTGTCCTTTCAGCCCCCTCGTCAGAATCACTTGCGGGTACTCAATGAGCTGACCCGACTTTAGTCACCATCTGTATAGTATGTATGTATGTATAGTATATACCCGTGATCACCTCCCAAGTGATCACGGCCCGATAGTATAGCAAGGCAGACTGACAAGAATGTAGGGCCAATGATGATAAACTAGCATCCTATACTAAGCATTTAGGATTGCAGGTAAGGTATCAACAGATGTAGCGACAATGTCAGGCTATGCATCAGAATAGGATTAACGAAAGCAGTAACATGCTACACTACTCTAATGCAAGCAGTATAGAGGAGAATAGGCGATATCTGGTGATCAAAGGGGGGGGCTTGCCTAGTTGCTCTGGCAAGAGAGAGGGGTCGTCAACTCCGTAGTCGAACTGGTCAGCAGCAGCGTCGGTCTCGTAGTCTACCGGAGAGAAGAGGGGGAAGAAATAATGAATACAGAGCAAACAAAGCATCACAAAATATAACAAGGCAATACGCGGTGTTCGGTGTGCCCTAACGCGGTAGTAAGTGATACCGACGAAAGGGGGAAACATCCGGGAAAGTATTCCCGGAGTTTCGCGTTTTCGGGCAGAGGAAGCGGAGGGGGAAAGTTGCGGGTTCGATAGGTTAGGGGTGTGTGGCGGACGAACGGACCGCGTATCCGGATTCGTCTCGTCGTTCTGAGCAACTTTCATGTTGAAAATATTTTAATCCGAGTTACGGATTAAAAGATATGATTTTTAAAAGATTTTAACAATTTTGGAATTTAATTATTTATTTAATTAATTCGAAAAAATGTATTTATGACGTCAGCATGATGTCATGCTGACATCAGCAGTCAACAGGGGTTGACTGAGTCAACCCTGACATGTGGGTCCAGTGGGACCCACCTGTCATTCTCTATTTAAATTAATTAGGATTTAGATTAATCTAATTACAGTTTAATTAAACTAATTAGTTAATTAGGTTAATCTAATTAAGATTAATTAACTTAATTAATTCCTTAATTAATTAATTAATTTAATTATTATTTATTTATTTAATAAATATATTTTTTTTAATTCCCTTTTTTTTTAATTTAAAGTTCTGGGGCGTGGGCCCCTGTGGTCAGTGGCCCAGGGGGCCTAGCGGGCGCTGGGTACGGGGGTGCGGGCACACGCCCGAGTCCACCTGGGATGGGGTCGACGGGCGGCTGTGCGGGCGTAGCCCGCCTAGGCGGCGAGGGAGAGCTGGGCGCGGGCGCCGGCAGCCAGGGACAAAGAGGAGCGGAGGGTTCAGGGGCCGGCGTCGCCGGAGGGAGAGGAGGCCGGGGTTGGAGGTGATTCGGTGGAGGGCCGGCGACGGCGTGCAGGGGACGGCGCACGGGCTCGGGAGGCGGGACGAGACCCGTGCGTTAAGGGGGACGCGGTCGTGCGTGGCCGTGCGTGCGAAGGCGCGGCCCGGGGCGTGCGGGGCCGCGGCTGTGGCCGCGTGGGCACGTGCGGGCTCCGGCGAGGCGCGGGCGCGGTCGCCCGGGAGGGACCGGCGACGGCGTGGTCGGAGCGCGGGCGGTGACCGCGGGGAAAGGGGAAGGAAGGGGGAGGCGCTCACGGGGGGGAGTAGGGGACGTGGCAGCGGGGCGTGAGGAGGAGGACGGAGACGGCGCGCGACGGGGAGGCAGTCCGGCGACGAGGTCCGTTGAGGAGGAGGGCGGTGAGGCGGCGTTCCGGCCGACGGAATCCGGGGGCGACGGGGTCGGGCCTCTCCCCGAGGAGAGTGGGAAAGTGGGGGGAAGGGGAGGCGCCCGGCGATGGAGAGGCGGGGCGGGGTCGAGGTGGCACCAGGCGGCGGCGAGGGCGAGATGGAGGCGACGGGGTCCGAGCGCCGTGGGGAGGTTCGTCCCCCCGATCCCAATCTGGATCGGGGAAGGGGAGAGGGGCGTGCGGTCGTGGGGAGGGGGAGTGGAGCGAGCAGGGGGGGAGTGGGGTGCGTGGGGGCTAGGGTTCGGGGGTTAAGGGGAGGGAGTGGGCCGGCCGGCTGGGCCGGTGGAGGCCAGCTGGGCCACTTGGCCCAGCAGGGGGGGGTCTTTCTTCCTTTCTTTTTTTTGTTAGTTTTCTGTTTTCTCTATTATATCTTTATTTCTTTATTTTAGTTGCATTTTAATTTAGTAAAATATACACTTAGTATCTAATTCAGTATTTTGACTTAGTCCATAGTCACAAAAAGTCTAGACCCCAAATAACTTAGTTTGACATTTTATTAATCATAAAAGTTATTCAAATAATCATTTTTACTACTGTTTTATTCATCTCATAGTATTTAAACATTTTATAAATGTGTGGTTTTTCCCCAATAATTATCTATGCAATATTTGGTTCACTCCGAACATTTTTGTTTTAATTTTTGAAAACTTTTATTGTTTTCTTTTATTTAAATTTTGAATTTGTTTCGGTTCTGAACTATCGAGAGTTTATCACAGTAACCATGGTGACGTGGCATCATTAGCGGGGAATCACTGTAGCTTAAGTATCCGGGCGTCACAATTCTCCTCCACTACAAGAAATCTCGTCCCGAGATTTAAGCGGTGGAGTAATGGGGGAAAGGTGCTGGTAGCGAAAAACCTAACGAGTCTTCTCGGTCTTGGCTGCCCTTTCGAAGAGGTTGATCCCTTTCATTGATGTCTTCATTTCTCTGTTTCAGGTCCTCATGGTGAAGTCGGTTTTTTTTCCTTCGGGAATTCCATCGCATTTACGAATAAGTAACGGGGCAGGTCGGCAACGACAGAATGTTATAAGTGTTATAATCTGGGATTAACCCATGAATGAGCATATGAGTACCTCTCGAGTTTGAACATTTAAAAGACATCGAGAGTAAGGTTGGGAGGTACAATAAGAAGTTTCAAGTAGCCAGGCAATCGTTCAATGCCTAGTCAGAAGGTGAAAGTGGTTTCAAAGCAACGGGATAATTATTGTGTCCGATGCCAGAATTGATGATCTCATCGGAAAGGTGGCTCATGAATTACTTACGAGTCCACGCGGGAGGAATAACTTTGGAACTGGGGTGTGCAGGAGAGTCAGGTTTCGATCCTGTGGAACTGTGGGTTATGGGCCCACCATGTGGGTTAAAAGTAGGAAAGGCAGTGACGTCTTGCACAATCATGTAAGCAAGGCATGTTAGAGGATAGCCTGACAGTTATGTCGGCAACAATGTCGGTACCAAGGGCGAGGGACGAAGAGAACCATCTTCCTGCTCGTTGAACGAGGCGGACCAATAGGCAAAGTTCTCGTCCATCGGTGGTTACCGGAATGTCCTCACCAAAATAACAGGGTCTTCCTGACAGAATTGTACACCGAGGTGTTTACGAAAGTAGGAGAATATTACTGCTTAGATCTCATAGATCACAAGAAAGGTTAAACCAAACAATGGAAAGGAAGATATGATTATCGGATTTAACCAAATCAATGGAAAGGAAAAATGTGTTTAAACACATTTTCCAGGGGTATATCCTTCCCAAGGACAAGCAGATGATATCCATGACAGGATAGTAGGTAGAAAACCATTTTAGGCAAGGGGAGAAAAATTTCATGACATTACCCATACAACGGTGTTTGGATAATTGATAAAGAGAATTTAGCATTGGCTTCAAATGTCCTTGTTGAAAATCGAAGTACCACAAACATGCTTCGAGATAGCATTACATGGTCTTCAAGCAAGTTAAGGCTTTGGAAACAAAAAGGGTCCATCAGGAAGAACTTATAGAATAAGTCTTACAATTTCCTCATGGGTGAATGGATAACCTTGCTGAAAAGGGAATCTATAATGATAGGTCCTCCAGCCGGGGGGGGGGGGTGCTAGGCATGACATCATGTTACCGGGTCATCAAAGGATCAACATCATAACTCTTGGAAAGTTGTCCCAACCATCATATCCGACCAAGATTCAGATCCGATTGGTGTCATGATACCTCAGACTCAGGATGTCCGAGAAGAAAAGCTGCGGCACATATCAACGAAATGACATTGTAAGATTCTCGGGAAATGAACTATGAAGTGATTTCCGTTATCAAGAGTTCATCATTAACCCAAGGAGAGGACAAGGAGGTGTCTGGTGAACTCAACGGCAATTCACCGAGATTCCCAAAAGATGGATGTCCACAATTAAGTGAACAAGGAGATAACATTTGTCAGATCAAAAGATATAAGGAAGTATGCTCGAGGAAAACATACACAATTAAACATTGGTTGAAAGGTGCGCCCGAAATATGGGTTGGGTTGCACGACCAATGTCCGAATGGTGATGCAATAATCAATAGCCTAAGAATGAACTTTCGACCATTAACTTCAAAGAGATAGGGTTGCTAGAAGGAAAGAATCCAAACAACATCGTTCACTTGTTGGAATTAACACGGGGACCAAGAAAGAATGGTGATGGTGAGAAGTATTTCTATGTCAAGAATTCTCAAGAGGTGGAACAAATCTCAGAACATTCTTGACATAAAGGATGGTAATACTCCAAGGTAAAGAAGAACAATTGCTGGATAGCAAGGAACTCAAGGTATAACACCAAACATGAACAAGCTTGTGTTGGTGGGAAGGCAATAAAGTGGTCGATGATAATACAATTCATCGAGGGCAAGGATGGTATGTCTCATCATTAATTCACTTGATATCCTGGAAGAGCATCAGAATGTAGATGGTGATCATGACACATTTGTCGAGAGATTCCACGAAGATGTAATCGATCCGCGATCACATCAGTCAAAAGAATGATGAAGCAAGAGGTTATTGGAACCATAGGTACAACACAAACCTGAAATCAAGATTGTTGTTCAAGGCGAACTGATATGACGAGGAAGATCGACGTAACCTTAGTTCATTGTCAAAAGTTGTGCTCCGGGATTAAGGACCAGGTAGCACAGTTAAAATTTAGCATGGTAATGATATAACCGATCAGGCTAGGAATGACATGATCGGGTACAAACTCGTGCATAAAGAATATTAGTAAGAGTTGTTAAACTGTAATGCGGACTCGGTTTAGTTATCGGTGTCTTTGAGTGTTTAATAACTCAGAGCCCAATGAAAAATTTGTAATCAGTGAGTATGTAGTACTTGATGAAGAACTCATAGGAAGTTATGCAGTTCCATGATAATCTCGAGATACCAGGGGGGTAATACTCGACACAAGATCAAAGTAAAGGTTGGACTGGTGTATTGTTCCATAGAAGACAATTGTTTTAACTTGTCCGAGAAATGAGATCTAAGAAGAACAATCATGGTCGGAACCACGGTTGCAAAAGGCCAGATCCTAGGTATAAGATGAACTTATACCAAAGGAATAATTTATTTAAAAGAAGCTTTAATGATAAGATCTACATCGTGTCCATGGGCATGAACACAAGTTCAAGGTCGACTCCCACTTCTTCAATGTATAACCTTCCATTCACTTCTCGCCTTGATAAAGGCATTAGTGTTGAAAGTTTTACCTGGTGAAATACCAGATGAGTATGACTCGTGAAAATTTCTGAGTTCATACATATAAAGGAAGGCATAGGTTCAACCCGTCAGGGTATCATGGAAACATATACCACAAGCTTCAATAGTAAATACCACCAGCTCGAAAGCAGAGCATGGTTGGTCAATCAGAGGGTAGGATTTACCAATGGAGAAAGAACTTCCAAAGTGATTGAATATGAAGGACGATGTCGGATGAAATCCAACAATGGATCGGGCGATCCACAACGGAGCTGATGTGAGTATCGGTACTCCAGAAAGAATGCACGGGCATCATATTATAGAACATTGGGATAATTCGATGCTTAGCTATCAAAGGAATTATGATTTCCAAAACAAAGGATCAGGAGCAGGCGCTCTGATCAAGGATGGATAAGTTGTATAGACCAGAGGCAAAATTGATGACAAATAGTTTGGTCG
Source organism: Triticum aestivum (assembly GCF_018294505.1). Taxonomy (NCBI): domain Eukaryota; kingdom Viridiplantae; phylum Streptophyta; class Magnoliopsida; order Poales; family Poaceae; genus Triticum; species Triticum aestivum. Next base: position 339,687,852 of record NC_057795.1, read on the forward strand.
AGAACCAGCTCATGTTCAAAATGACGTCTGAGCCGGAAAGATAATTTAGAAGGGTTGATAGATGATTGTGTGCAATCGCACACATGCTGAATCAAAGGATCAAAATGACGGTGTCAAAAGATACTAGTGAATATTGCTAGTGATATGGGATGTAGTACTTGATGAAGGTATACAAGTATTTGCAAAGCAATAGTTGGAAGAGGATGCTCAGAAGGTCGGATAGTATTTCAGAGTATCTTATGAAGCATACGAACAACTGCAGATGAACAGATACTCAATAAGTGCGAGGAGTTTTCAATAGGGATAATCATGTGGTAAAGAACTGCAAGGCAGTAAGCTTAAAGGATTTTCGGAACAACGGAGAGCAATTTAGGGCACCTTGTAATGACAAGAACAACTGAGGATGAAGGTTTGAACGACAATTGTAGGTAGTTATCCATAAGGGTATATCGGTGGTAGGGGATTGTAAAGTCGGTGGGCACAAGGGTCTCGGGAAAATCTCGGAGAGTATCTTCGGAATCTTCTAGTGCATCAGGCGATCTTCTGAAGTGAGGGGCTCTCCGGGAGAAAGTATTATTGAGAACCTAAAGTTAGTTTTGTTTTTAGCAAAATCATTTAACCCGAATAGAAGAGAGCTCAGAGTCCCAGAGTATAGGTCGAGGAATAAAAGATCCTAATACCACCCAATGGCGACGTGGGGCCGTAAGCCGCACAGCCATGTTAGTAAAAGTTTTGTAAAGTCTAGACTCGACTTCGGCCAAGGAGTGTGGAAGGGGATTCCTACAGGCAGTCGGCTCTGATACCAACTTGTGACGCCCCCATTTAATCGTACATTAATCATGCACGCAAATGTGTACGATCAAGATCAGGGACTCACGGGAAGATATCACAACACAACTCTACAAATAAAATAAGTCATACAAGCATCGTAATACAAGCCAGGGGCCTCGAGGGCTCGAATACAAGTGCTCGATCATAGACGAGTCAGCGGAAGCAACAATATCTGAGTACAGACATAAGTTAAACAGGGTGCCATAAGATGGCTAGCACAAACTGGGATACAGATCGAAAGAGGAGCAGGCCTCCTGCCTGGGATCCTCCTAAACTACTCCTGGTCGTCGTCAGCGGGCTGCACGTAGTAGTAGGCACCTCCGGTGTAGTAGGGGTCGTCGTCGACGATGGCGTCTGACTCCTGGACTCCAGCATCTGGTTACGACAACCAGAAAGAAAGGAAAGGGGAAAAGGGGGGAAGAAAGCAACCGTGAGTACTCATCCAAAGTACTCGCAAGCAAGGAGCTACACTACATATGCATGGGTATATGTGTAAAGGGCCATATCAGTGGACTGAACTGCAGAATGCCAGAATAAGAGGGGGATAGCTAATCCTGTCGAAGACTACGCTTCTGGCAGCCTCCGTCTTGCAGCATGTAGAAGAGAGTAGATAGAAGTCCTCCAAGTAGCATCTCCCAGTAGCATCTCCAAATAGCATCTCCAGGCAGCATCTCCAGTAGCATCGCATAGCATAATCCTACCCGGCAATCCTCTCCTCGTCGCCCTGCGGAAAAGCGATCACCGGGTTGTCTGTGGAACTTGGAAGGGTGTGTTTTATTAAGTATCCGGTTCTAGTTGTCATAAGGTCAAGGTACAACTCCAAGTCGTCCTGTTACCGAAGATCACGGCTATTCGAATAGATTAACTTCCCTGCAGGGGTGCACCACATAGCCCAACACGCTCGATCCCATTTGGCCGGACACACTTTCCTGGGTCATGCCCGGCCTCGGAAGATCAACACGTCGCAGCCCCACCTAGGCAAAACAGAGAGGCCAGCACGCCGGTCTAAACCTAAGCGCACAGGGGTCTGGGCCCATCGCCCATAGCACACCTGCACGTTGCGAGGGCGGCCGGAAGCAGAACTAGCCCCCTTAATACAAGAGCAGGCTTACGTTCCAATCCGGCGCGCGCCGCTCCGTCGCTGACGTCTGAAGTGCTTCGGCTGATACCACGACGTCGGGATACCCATAACTACTCCCACGTAGATGGTTAGTGCGTATAGGCTCGTAGCCAGACTCAGATCAAATACCAAGATCTCGTTAAGCGTATTAAGTATCCGCGAACGTCGAACAGGGCCAGGCCCACCTGTCTCCTAGGTGGTCTCAACCTGCCCTGTCGCTCCGCCACAAGTAACAGTCGAGGGCCGTCGGGAACCCAGGCCCACCTCTACCGGGATGGAGCCACCTGTCCTTTCAGCCCCCTCGTCAGAATCACTTGCGGGTACTCAATGAGCTGACCCGACTTTAGTCACCATCTGTATAGTATGTATGTATGTATAGTATATACCCGTGATCACCTCCCAAGTGATCACGGCCCGATAGTATAGCAAGGCAGACTGACAAGAATGTAGGGCCAATGATGATAAACTAGCATCCTATACTAAGCATTTAGGATTGCAGGTAAGGTATCAACAGATGTAGCGACAATGTCAGGCTATGCATCAGAATAGGATTAACGAAAGCAGTAACATGCTACACTACTCTAATGCAAGCAGTATAGAGGAGAATAGGCGATATCTGGTGATCAAAGGGGGGGGCTTGCCTGGTTGCTCTGGCAAGAGAGAGGGGTCGTCAACTCCGTAGTCGAACTGGTCAGCAGCAGCGTCGGTCTCGTAGTCTACCGGAGAGAAGAGGGGGAAGAAATAATGAATACAGAGCAAACAAAGCATCACAAAATATAACAAGGCAATACGCGGTGTTCGGTGTGCCCTAACGCGGTAGTAAGTGATACCGACGAAAGGGGGAAACATCCGGGAAAGTATTCCCGGAGTTTCGCGTTTTCGGGCAGAGGAAGCGGAGGGGGAAAGTTGCGGGTTCGATAGGTTAGGGGTGTGTGGCGGACGAACGGACCGCGTATCCGGATTCGTCTCGTCGTTCTGAGCAACTTTCATGTTGAAAATATTTTAATCCAAGTTACGGATTAAAAGATATGATTTTTAAAAGATTTTAACAATTTTGGAATTTAATTATTTATTTAATTAATTCGAAAAAATGTATTTATGACGTCAGCATGATGTCATGCTGACGTCAGCAGTCAACAGGGGTTGACTGAGTCAACCCTGACATGTGGGTCCAGTGAGACCCACCTGTCATTCTCTATTTAAATTAATTAGGATTTAGATTAATCTAATTACAGTTTAATTAAACTAATTAGTTAATTAGGTTAATCTAATTAAGATTAATTAACTTAATTAATTCCTTAATTAATTAATTAATTTAATTATTATTTATTTATTTAATAAATATATTTTTTTAATTCCCTTTTTTTTAATTTAAAGTTCTGGGGCGTGGGCCCCTGTGGTCAGTGGCCCAGGGGGCCTAGCGGGCGCTGGGTACGGGGGTGCGGGCACACGCCCGAGTCCACCTGGGATGGGGTCGACGGGCGGCTGTGCGGGCGTAGCCCGCCTAGGCGGCGAGGGAGAGCTGGGCGCGGGCGCCGGCAGCCAGGGACAAAGAGGAGCGGAGGGTTCAGGGGCCGGCGTCGCCGGAGGGAGAGGAGGCCGGGGTTGGAGGTGATTCGGTGGAGGGCCGGCGACGGCGTGCAGGGGACGGCGCACGGGCTGGGGGGGCGGGACGAGACCCGTGCGTTAAGGGGGACGCGGTCGTGCGTGGCCGTGCGTGCGAAGGCGCGGCCCGGGGCGTGCGGGGCCGCGGCTGTGGCCGCGTGGGCACGTGCGGGCTCCGGCGAGGCGCGGGCGCGGTCGCCCGGGAGGGACCGGCGACGGCGTGGTCGGAGTGCGGGCGGTGACCGCGGGGAAAGGGGAAGGAAGGGGGAGGCGCTCACGGGGGGGAGTAGGGGACGTGGCAGCGGGGCGTGAGGAGGAGGACGGAGACGGCGCGCGACGGGGAGGCAGTCCGGCGACGAGGTCCGTTGAGGAGGAGGGCGGCGAGGCGGCGTTCCGGCCGACGGAATCCGGGGGCGACGGGGTCGGGCCTCTCCCCGAGGAGAGTGGGAAAGTGGGGGGAAGGGGAGGCGCCCGGCGATGGAGAGGCGGGGCGGGGTCGAGGCGGCACCAGGCGGCGGCGAGGGCGAGATGGAGGCGACGGGGTCCGAGCGCCGTGGGGAGGTTCGTCCCCCCGATCCCGATCTGGATCGGGGAAGGGGAGAGGGGCGTGCGGTCGTGGGGAGGGGGAGTGGAGCGAGCAGGGGGGGAGTGGGGTGCGTGGGGGCTAGGGTTCGGGGGTTAAGGGGAGGGAGTGGGCCGGCCGGCTGGGCCGGTGGAGGCCAGCTGGGCCACTTGGCCCAGCAGGGGGGGGGGTCTTTCTTCCTTTCTTTTTTTTTGTTAGTTTTCTGTTTTCTCTATTATATCTTTATTTCTTTATTTTAGTTGCATTTTAATTTAGTAAAATATACACTTAGTATCTAATTCAGTATTTTGACTTAGTCCATAGTCACAAAAAGTCTAGACCCCAAATAACTTAGTTTGACATTTTATTAATCATAAAAGTTATTCAAATAATCATTTTTACTACTGTTTTATTCATCTCATAGTATTTAAACATTTTATAAATGTGTGGTTTTTCCCCAATAATTATCTATGCAATATTTGGTTCACTCCGAACATTTTTGTTTTAATTTTTGAAAACTTTTATTGTTTTCTTTTATTTAAATTTTGAATTTGTTTCGGTTCCGAACTATCGAGAGTTTATCACAGTAACCATGGTGACGTGGCATCATTAGCGGGGAATCACTGTAGCTTAAGTATCCGGGCGTCACAAGTAGTATCTCTACTTGGTGCAAGGAATTTTGGCTAGCATGAGGGGGAAAGGCAAGCTCAACATGTTTGAATGATCCATGACAATATACTTTAACTGAGATGTGCGAAAACATAACCCATTACGTTGTCTTCCTTGTCCAACATCAACTCTTTAGCATGTCATACTTAATGAGTGCTCCCAATTATAAAAGATGTATAGGATAGTGTATTTATATATGAAATATCTCTTCCTTCAATATTCTTTCATGAGTTATTCAAATGACCAATACAATGCTTGCTAACCTTCAATAAATTTACAACCTCTACTTCTTAGATGTGAAGTCATTACTCCCCATGGGATAAGCAAATGAGACATATATAATTTCAGATTTATGACAATCAACTCATTCAACCATTTACTCATAGGATATAAGTGAAGCACACGAGTAAATGACAAACTACTCCAACAAGATATAAGTGAAGAACAATGATTAGCTAAATAATTATGTAACTATGTGAAGACTCTCTCTAATTTAAGAATTTCAGATCTTGGTACTCTAATCAAGCAGCAAACAAAACAAAATAAAATGACATTTCAAGGATAGCACAACTCATGTGAATAAGCAAAAACTTAGGCCCAACCGATACTAACCGATAGTTGTTGAAGAAGAAAGGTGGGATGCCTAACAGGGCATCCCCAAGCTTAGATGCTTGAGACTTCTTGAAATATTATCTTGGGGTGCCTTGGGCATCCCCAAGCTTGAACTTTTATGTCGCCTTAATTCCTGTCATCTCATGGTTTCTTTTTTTTATCAAAAGCTTCATCCACACCAAACTCAACAAGAACTCGTGAGATAGGTTAGTATAAACCAATGCAAAACCTTATCATTTTCTACTGTAACAAATCACTAAAATTACTATTCAACATTGAATACTAAATGCCTCTGTATATTTAATACTCCTATCCTCAAATAGAATCATTAAACAAGCAAACATACGCAAAAAATGCAAACATAACAGCAATCTGCCAAAACAGTACAGTCTGTAAAGAATGGAAGATTCATCATACTTTCCTAACTCCAAAAATTATGAAATAAAATTCCCACTGTATTAAATTTATCATATCTCATTATGCAAAAGGTTTCATCATTATATCATTCTCTGACTTTTCTAGGGAATTTTTTCAACTGTGGTAAACTTTCTGTTTTCAAACAGCAACATGTATACTAGTAAAATAAGCATGGTAAAGGCCATCCTTGACTTTTTTATTGAAAATAAAGATGCAAAACATTAATCTAAATAATAGCAAGCAAATACTAACAAAATAAAATGACGCTCCAAGAAAAACACATATCATGTGGTGAATAAAATATAGCTCCAACTAAAATTATCGATGAACGAAGACGAAAGAGGGGATGCCTTCCGGGGCATCCCCAAGCTTAGGCTTTTGGATACTCTTGAATATTACCTTGGGGTGCCTTGGGCATCCCCAATCTTAGGTTCTTGCCACTCCTTATTCCATAGTCCATCGAATCTTTACCCAAAACTTGAAAACTCCACAACACAAAACTCAACAGAAAACTCGTAAGCTTCGTTAGTATAAGAAAATAAAACAACCACTTAGGTACTATAGTGAACTCATTCTAAATTCATATTGGTGTAATATATACTGTAATCCAATTTATCTATGGTTCATACCCTCCGATAATACTCATAGATTCATCGAAATAAGCAAACAACACATAGAAAACAGAATCTGTCAAAAACAGAACAGTCTGTAGTAATCTGTATCATACGTATACTTCTGGAACTCCAAACATTCTACAAAATTAGGAAGTCCTAAGAAATTTGTGTACCAAACGAGAGAAAAAGAATTAGATCAAAATCACGTTTCTGTGAATTAACAAAACTAATTTACTGGGTGCAAAAGTTTCTGATTCTCAGCAGGATCAACACAACTATCACCGTAAGCTATCCTAAAGGTCTTACTTGGCACTTTATTGAAACAAAAGCTATAAAACATGATTAATAAAGAAGCATAATCATGTGGACACACAAAAACAGTAAGGATAAATATTGGGTTGTCTCCCAACAAGCGCTTTTCTTTAATGCCTTTCTAGTTAGGCATGATGATGACAATGATACCCACATAAAAGATAAGAATTGAAACATAACGGGAGCATCATGAAGCATATGACTAGCACATTTAAGTCTAACCCACTTCCTATGCATAGGGATTTTGTGAGCAAAAACTTACAGGAACAATAATCAGTTAGCATAGGAATGCAAAACAAGCATAGCTTCAAAACTTTAAGCACATAGAGAGGAAACTTGATATTATTGCAATTCCTACAAGCATATGTTCCTCCCTCATAATAATTTTCAGTAGAATAATGAATGAATTCAACAATATAACCAGCACCTAAAGCATTATTTTCATGATCTACTTGCATAGAATTTTTATTACTCTCCATATAAGCAAACTTCTTCTCATGAATAGTAGTGGGAGCAAATTTCAACAAAATAATTATCATGTGAGGCATAATCCAATTGAAAACTAAAATCATGATGACAAGTTTCATGGTTATCATTATTCTTAATAGCATACAAGTCATCACAATAATCATCATAGATAATAGTGGAATCATCACTAAATAAAGTTGACACTCTTCCAAATCCACTTTCATGTTCATCACAATAAGATTCAACATCCTCCAAAATAGTGGGATCACTACTTCCTAAAGTTGACACTCTTCCAAACCCACTTTCATCAATATAATCATCATAAATAGGAGGCATGCTTTCATCATAACAACTTTGCATATCAAAACTTGGGGGACAAAAAATATCATATTCATCAAACATAGCTTCCCCAAGCTTGTGGCTTTGCGTATCATTAACATCATGGATATTCAAGGAATTTATACTAACAACATTGCAATCATGCTCATCACACAAAGATCTAGTACCAAGCATTCTATGTAATTCTTCTTCTAGCACTTGAGCACAATTTTCCTTTCCATCATTCTCACGAAAGATATTAAAAAGACGAAGCGTATGAGACAAACTCAACTCCATTTTTTGTAGTTTTTCTTTTATAAACTAAACTAGTGATAAAACAAGAAACAAAAAGATTCGATTGCAAGATCTAAAGATATACCTTCAAGCACTCACCTCCTCGGCAACGGCGCCAGAAAAGAGCTTGATATCTACTACACAACATTCTTCTTGTAGACGTTGTTGGGCCTGCAAGTGCACAGGTTTGTAGGACAGTAGCAAATTTCCCTCAAGTGGATGACCTAAGGTTTATCAATCCGTGGGAGGCGTAGGATGAGGATGGTCTCTCTCAAACAACCCTGCAACCAAATAACAAAGAGTCTCTTGTGTCCCCAACACACCCAATACAATGGTAAATTGTATAGGTGCACTAGTTCGGCGAAGAGATGGTGATACAAGTGCAATATGGATGGTAGATAAAGGTTTTTGTAATCTGGAATAATAAAAACAACAAGGTAACTAATGATAAAAGTGAGCGTAAATGGTATTGCAATGGTAGGAAACAAGGCATAGTGTTCATACTTTTACTAGTGCAAGTTCTCTCAACAATAATAACATAGATAGATCATATAACAATCCCTCAACATGAAACAAAGAGTCACTCCAAAGCCACTAATAGCGGAGAACAAACATAGAGATTATGGTAGGGTACGAAACCACCTCAAAGTTATCCTTTCTGTTCTATCTATTCAAGAGTTCGTAGTAAAATAACATAAAGCTATTCTTTCCGCTCAATCTATTATAGAGTTCATACTAGAATAACACCTTAAGACACAAATCAACCAAAACCCTAATGTCACCTAGATACTCCATTGTCACCTCAAGTATCTGTGGGCATGATTATACGATATGCATCACACAATCTCAGATTCATCCAACCAACACAAAGTACTTCAAAGAGTGCCCCAAAGTTTCTACCGGAGAGTCAAGAAAACATGTGCCAACCCCTATGCATAGGTTCATGGGCGGAACCCGCTAGTTGGTCACCAAAACATACATCAAGAGGCACGTGATATCCCATTGTCACCACAGATAAACACGACAAGACATACATCAAGTGTTCTCATCATAAAGACTCAATCCAATAAGATAACTTCAAGAGGGAAACTCAATTCATCACAAGAGAGTGGAGGGGGAGAAACATCATAAGATCCAACTATAATAGCAAAGCTCACAATACATCAAGATCGTACCATAGAGAGAACACGAGAGAGAGAGAGAGATCAAACACATAGCTACTGGTACATATCCTCAGCCCCGAGGGTGAACTACTCCCTCCTCGTCATGGATAGCGTCGGGATGATGAAGATGGCCACCGGTGATGGGTTCCCCATCCGGCAGGGTGCCGGAACGGGCTCCCGAGAGGTTTTTGGTGGCTACAGAGGCTTGCGGGGGCGGAACTCCTGATCTATCTTGATATTCGATGTTTTAGGGTACGTAGGCTTATATAGGCGAAAGAAGTCGGTCGGGGGGGGGGGTGCTTGAGGGGCCCCGAGACAGGGGGGCACCCAGTAGGGGGGCGCCCCCCCCCATCTCCTGGCCTCCTCGAGGATCTTCTAACGTGAACTCCAAGTCTCCAGGATCATATTCTTCCAAAAAATCACGCTGCCGAAGGTTTCATTCCGTTTGGACTCCGTTTGATATTCCTTTTCTTCGAAATACTAAAACAGGCAATAAAACAGCAATATGGGTTGGGCCTCCGGTTAATAGGTTAGTCCCAAAAGTAATATAAAAGTGTATAATAAAGCTCGTAATCATTCAAAACAGATAATAAAATAGCATGAATGCTTCATAAATTATAGATATGTTGGAGACGTATTAGATGGCAATGAGGATGAACACGAGGCTTCCTTGCTGTTCTTGTCATGAAAATCCATGGAGGCAAGGGGAATGAGATCGAATTTGCTAAGCTCTTTAGCAGAAGCTGGATTGATCGACGTGTCGTGAAAAACCGGTTTGTTGTATCTGATGGCCATAGAGCTTCGAGCAGCGATGGGCTCCAAATGCTCATCAGCATGCCACTGATGATCGAAATGCTTGTACCCATTGAAACGACCATTGAAAATATGAAAATGGCATACAAAATCCGGCCAAATACGATCTTTGAGACCATGTATGAAATGACCCACTTTGTTTCCGGCCACAGAGAAACGAAAAGATCTGTCACTGAGCTTAAACACCTTAAACCCCTTGGGATGCCCACCAATACAACATTGCAAGGCCACACTCACAGAATCTTCAGAAAGGGGAAAAGAGGCCGAAGAGAATGAAACCACCAAGAAAAAGTCCTTGGTGTTGCGAGGAGAAGAGTGGGCCGTTTCTCCAAACCGTCAACGAACCTGATCTGCTACTGCAAGACCGGGGTTGAAATCCCAATGCAATAGGCCTTCCATGGTGATAATTCATGGTTAGATCCATGATAGAGAGGAAGTAGGTGGGAGAGAGGAGGAGGAGGGAGAGAGGAGAGCCATCCTTCAAAATGGGATATTTTTGTTTTAACCTGGCTTTAGTGCCATCATCCGTGCTCTTAGTTTTTTTAAGTTTTTATGTATTTCTTTCAATTTGTACAAATATGAATGAAAACGCCTAATTTTCGTCCAAAATTGAGTCATTTTTGCCTAATTTCAACCAATTTTTCATTTGAAAACGGCGTCTGGGGTGCCAACTTGAGGCGGCGGTTGGGAAGCCCAGCGCCCCCACGCCGAATTTACCTCCGGTTGGCCCCAAGCAGCCCTATTTCACGCCCCTGGGAGGCCGAACGGCTGGAGATGCTCTTATGGTCATTGCCGATCACTCTATCATGTGCAGCCTGACCTGCTGCTGCATCGCATCTCACCGGGACGGGACAGAGTTGCATTTCATCGAGGGATTGAAGTGGGGCGCACAAATGTGTAGTCCGCGGCGAAGCCCAGTAACCACGTGTCGCGTCACACTAACATCATGTTTTTTTTCCATTTTTCTTCATTTTAATTTTCGTTTTTTACATATTCTAAATAAATATAATAATATATTACATAACATTTTGAAAAAAAATTAATCTTGCATTTAGAAAATAGTAAACATGTATAGAAAGTATTTCCGATGTACACGAAAATGGGTAATGTGAAGTAGAAAATGCTAATCATGTGTATGAAAAGTGTTTGTGACAATTAAAAAATTTAACACATTTTTCAAAAAATGTACGCAACATTTAATAACATGTTTAGGCAATGTTAAAAAAATTGTTTGTCTAATTCAAAAAATGTTTCGGACATTAAAAATGTTACGTTACATTTAAAAAATCTTCACAAGTTTCGAAAATGTGTTCGTGATATTTTTTAAAAATGCCAGTACAACATACAAAAATGTTTGCATAGTTCAATGAAAATGTTATTTATCATTTAGAAATTATTTGACATGTATTTAATTTTTTAGCACATATTTGAAAAAAATCACTTAAAAAATCAAAACATGTTCGGTAAAAAAGTTTAGCATGTATTTGAAATATTAACGTGTATAATGCAATATTTTATATGTATACGTAAAATGTAGAACGAGTATGAAAAAGACTAGACATGTGTTCAAGGAAAAGAAAAAAGTGGACATGCTCGCCTAGCGCCCGCGCAGATGTTGGGAGATAGTCCAGGAGTGGATGCAAATTGTGGTCTGCATCGACGGCATCTAGAAGGTGGAGGATCGTGTGCTGGGTTCGTGGATGGCAGGTATGGTTTTCTCCTCCGACGTCTTAATCGTGCAGGGGTGCCAGATTCAGAGTTTGATGACTTGTTCGGGGTGTTACTCCGGTCTGGTTCGCTCAACCGTAATGGTTTTGCCTTTGGTGAGTTAACTTAGAGGTCCATAAAACTGCATATCAACGATGAAGACGCTTCAAGCTCGGGTGAGGAGGAATCCATCATTTTTTGGTGGCTATTGTGGTGGTGCTAGAGGTAGATGATGGGTGTTAGTGTCAAGCTTAGAGAATTCTTCGGTCTTGACTATAATTTCTTTCTTGGCTAGTGTTTCTTTGTGCAAAGTCTAGTGTTCTGGTGCCTTTACAAATTTGTCAAGTGTGTTTACGTGGCTTTTATGACGAACTTTATAATATAAATGAGACACGTAACCGTATAAACAGAAGAAGAAGAAAAAGAAAACTAAAGTATAAAGAAGAAACAAAGAAAAAAATGAAGAAGACTGCAAAGAAACAAAGAAAACCGAGCCTCAAAGAAAATCCATGAAAATTAACAAAAAGGAAAGAAAAAAGGAAAAAATACCAAGAAAACCAGACCAAACCAATCGAACACAACTACCGAATGTGGACGAGTGAAAGCAGCGGACGAATATAGCTAAGGGCATATACAATGGTGTTATCTTAGAAGTGACACATAGAATAAATAATGAGGTGGAGGAGAGAGAACCCATAAAAAAAATTGTCTTCTCTTATTTAAGAGAAGTCAAGAGATGATCTCTTAGCACAATATGTCTCAGCACATTTTTAGGAATGACTAGTTATTGAAGATACGAAACTGCTCCACGCACGACAGGGTGTGGACGATAAGTGCAGACCAAAGGATCCAGCGACCACTGCTCAGTTGTGCTCGAGATTCCTTGGCTGGATTTGATCGTCGTGCACGAGTCGTCCAAACATTGTCATCCCCATAGCACTGCTCTTGAAGATAAGGCTAAGAGATGACTCATTGTAGACATTTTTTTCATCTCTAATTACATACAAGATTTAAGATAAGACTATCTTATCAACTATTGTACATGCTCTAATGGCTCGGCTCAACAGCTGTCCTCCCATATGTGTCCTAATAGGAATCAGTACATAATACTTTTTGGAAAGACCACTCCCTTCTTCCCATGTTACAACAAATAACGCGCATGTAATGCGTCACTTGTCGCAATCTGATAGTTTTCTTTTTTTATATATACTCGTTTTTCTAAATGTTTTATCTCTTAAACCGTGCGTCTAAATCTTGAACCGTTTTCGTCGCATTGAAATCTTCAAAACTAGTTTCCATGTGTGAAAATTTCGAGTAACTTTTTCACGAAGAAAACCGAACCAGGAGCACATTTTTTCCCGTTCTGAGAGGCATGATCATGCTTCTCACGAAAGCAAATCCGTGCCTCCACGAGAAGTAAATTTGTTTTTTCCTTTCTGAGAGGCACGCTGTGCCTCTGGCGGAAGTAAATTCGTGTCTCCACGAGAAGTAAATCTGTGCCTCTCGTGCAAGAAAGAAAATAAAACACGTTATTTCGTGGAAACAAATCTGTGACTCCACAAGAAGTAAATATGTGCCTCTTGCAGAAGAAAGAAAAAGAGAAACACATTTTTTTTCCTTTTCGAAAGGCACAAATATGTGCCTTCCATGAGAAGGAAATTTGTACCTTTCGCAGAAGGCAAAAAAACTCATTTTTTTTCTTTCCGAGATACAAGACCATGCCTCTCGCGGAAGTAAAACCATGCCTCCATGAAAAGTAAATATGTAGAAACGCATTTTTTTTTGAATTCTTTTGGGTCCAAATCCTAAGATAAGCATGGGAAAAGGCAAAAAAGGAAAAGTATCTAAAAGTTGAAAACATGTATAGAAAAATAATTTTTTTTTGAAGGAAGCGCCCAAAGCGCGACACATGGCGTCGCCTGAGAGCACATCAAATGACGCGCTCCCACCCCCGCCCCCTCCTCCCCCAAGTGACCCTTGCGGGGGCTCCCAAGAAGTATTCCTTTATTAGTTGCTCTTGCAATTTGAAGTTATCGAACGATTCATGTCCTGTTTGTACTGGGGCCCAAGCATGCGAGTCTATTCTCTTTCTTTCTCAGTTTTCTCATCGAAGCAGGCTTTTTAAGCTGATTCGGGAAGTTGGGTCTAACAATCCTAAAAAAAGAAAAGTATGCGCATGTTAGTTCATTCTTGGTGGGAATTGGTTCATCTTTCTTATTGGCCGCCCCTTATAACGGGATGCCACAGTGTAATTCTTCCGGTTTTGGTACATTCCAGAATCTTCCTTTGCTCAATCTTTTTGGTTTTTTCTTCTTATGTTGTTTCATCCTTTACTCAGTTTTCAGTGTTGTTTTTTATTTTTAGTTTTCTAACTTCATATTTTCTTATTTATTAATTTGCATTTTCTAATAACGGGATGTGGGCGTTTGCACATCACCCACACGCAGTCATCACCATTTATTTTACCACGTATGAACAGATGACATAAGTAAAAATCTTTTTGGTTTTTGGCTTAAAAATATTTTATCTCCTAATTAAAAAAGTAAATTAAAAATCCATTTTCACCATTAAATCTGTCTCGACGAGATCTTCAAAACTAGACCCCATGTTGATATGTTTCGACGAAAAAAAAATTTGCCCAAAAATTACCATGATGTTTACGCTGTAGTTGTCATGGTGCTTAAACTAAAGTTGCCATGTGGCAATTTTAGTTTGTAGATCATGCTAATTTTAGTTTTTGATGATGGCAATTCCAGTACTTTGACCATGAAAATATTTTTTTGCATGAATCATGGCAATTTTAAGTGCATGTATCATGGCAATTTTAGTTTATAGTGCATGGCAAGTCTAGTTTCTTAATTCTCCATTTTATAATATGTCAAAATTTACTTTTTAATATAGAAGAAAATAGCTGAAACATAACATGACAACTTTAGTGTAAACATCATGGCAATTCATGTGCAATAGACATGGCAACTTTTAATGAAAAAAAAATTCGTCGAAATATATTGATATGAGATCTAGTTTTGAAGATATCGTCGCGAGGGATTTAATGGTGAAAACGGATCTTCAATCAGATTTTTCATTTAAGAGATAAAACATTTTAAAAACTGAAAATCCAAAAAGATTTCCACATGCATGCATATGTTGACATGGCGTAGTCTGTATGTTATAGGGCGTGTGGGCGGGTTTGGCTCCCACCACATGTGTGGGCGTTAGCGTTGTCCTAAACAAAAAGATTACGGAAATGTTAACGCCCACACGTGTGGGCGTTGACCATCTCGACCACATGCATCCATCACCGTCCAGTACTTTATACACGAATCTTGGTACAATCTGGTCGATTTTCTATGCCACGTAGGACAAGGCGCGCGTGTGGTGTGTGACACAGTTTACCCTCACGTTGGTCCCCCCCCCTCCCGCGCGATCAGCGGTTTCCACTCAGGGGCATGCGGTGGAACTGCTATGCGCCCGCACGCCACGCGCCGACCGTGGTTGACGTCAAACACATTGCGCACTTCGCCCCCCTCCCCCTCACGGTTCCATTTACTCATCCCCGCAGTTACTCGCACAACCCCCTTCACATTTCAAACCATTAGAGGAGAAGACGAGGGGAGAAGGCGACGGCGGAGGCGGAAGAGTCGACGGTGTTCGTGGCCGTCGGTGGTGCTTGCCGGACCGGAGCGGCTTCACCGGAGCGCCTGCAGATTGAAGGTAATGCTCGCTCCCACTCTCACAATCCTTGCCTGCATTTTCCCCTCTTTCCTCCCTATTTGATGCTTCGCTCGAGATTCATAGAGATTCAGGCGATTTGGCGATGCGTCGGCGTTCCCACCGGCGGCGGAGTCCTGTGCTTGCCGTTTTCAGTGGCACTGGGCAGTTTCGTCGCCTCCGCGGTGGCGGTCTCGCCGGTGTGGTTCCGCCTATCCGGAGACACACACTAGTTGTGCCTTGGGATTGGGCCGTTGTTTTCCGGTCTGACAGTTGCGCATTGGTTCGAATTGGTATTTGTGATCAGTTCGGGGAGAATTTTGGGGTTGAATTTCAAGTCATTATAGTTGCTATTGAACCCTAGATCTAGTTAGTTGTTTTTGAAACTGCAGTATGAAGGCAAACATGGTAGTTTGAGTAACTATCATGACTGTATGGCAACTAATTTCTTGAATGATTGTGAAAGTTGCCACAAACATGCTTTCCCATGTGGCAACTAATTTATTGAATGACTGTGATAGTAGCCACAAACATGCTTTTCCATGTGGCAACTAATTTCTTGAATTACTGTGATAGTTGCCACAAACATGCTTTTCCTTGTGGCAACTATTTTTCTGAATGATTGTGATAGTTGCCACACTATATGAATGGTAAAGTCTAGTAAATCGGTAGTTACTGCAGTTTCAGCAACCAACTGCACTGGATGGCAACTAATCTGCACATCAACTATGTCTGTTGCCACATGGATAGTATATTCTTATGGCACATAGAATGTGAACACACTGTGGCTGTTGCCATGTTGTAGACAGGATAATGTGGCAAATTGGCTGCATAACATGGCAACTAATTTGCACATCAATTGTGTCAGATGCCATACATATGCTTTCCATGTGGCAAGAATTTTGTCTGAACACAGCATGTCTGTTGCCATGTTACAGTCAGTATAATGTGGCAAATTCACTATACAGCAGACGCAATTTTCGTGTTTTGCCATGATGACTTGTGATACTGAACACACTGTGGCAATTTCAGGTTGTTCATTAGATGTTTTTCATCACTTTTTTGTATTATGTGTTGCATTTTAACATGGCAAATTCAACCTAGCACATTTTTGCCACTGAACACATGGCAATTCATTGGTGTATTTAGGATAGGGTGTGAGCTGCCACATCTTAGGTTTTGTGCAGTGGAGGATTTTGTGACTTTCTTTCATACTATCTTATGCTAACATGGCAATTTCAACATTTTGTTTTTAAGTGCATTTACGATCTGTACACTTTTTTTCAAATGTAACCAATGTGCTTAATTGCCACATTTATGTTTCGACAATCATAGGGGGGGCGTGCGTGTTCATGTGATATTTTGCATTCACTAGTTGACATTTTCTGTTATGTGGCAACTGCTTACTTCCTGCATTTTCATTTCCACCGTGACAATTTGGTCTGTTCCTACCTCAGCAGAATGGCTAGCGGTGATCATCAAAACGATGATGATGATTTCATGGATCCACCACAGCAGAATCGGGCAACTGGACGTAGAAAAGAGGGCGATGAGGTAACTGTCCACACACCCTCCTCCTCCTGCATATGTTATTGGTTGCCACCTCGAGCTTGTAGTCGTCTGTCATGAACTAAAATTTCATGACAGTGCAAACATGGCAACAACTGATCATTTTTGTCTGTTTTCTGCAGAAGAAGAAACGTATTCGCAACAGGGCCTCCCAAGAACGATTGACTACATTGACTGACAGATTTACCGGCGATCAAAAGGGAGCTTCTACTAAGATGGGTATGCAGGCTCTGATGAATGTCCGGTGCGCGAATCTTGTCAACCCTGTATGCGACTGGCTTGGTGATATTTACGACCCCGCCTCCAGGGAATTTGTGATTCCGGGACGTGGAAGACTGCCGTTGAACGAGGAATTCGTGTTCTGCACTTTGGGTGTGCCTCGTGGACAAATCAAAGTCCTGTACGAGGTCAATAACAAGATCGAGGAAGTATTGTTCCCCCGTTTGTTTCCTGGGTTGGAATCCATGTCGAACACGTCTGTACTAGCAGATTCGCTACAGGCCATGACAACCCATGGCGAGGTTTTTAAGATGAAGCTACTCATGTACCTCATCTCAGCTGTTTTCGCGCCAACCACTTCTCTTCGCCCAAGCAACAAATGCTTCTCCATCTTGGTGAATGATCTATCTTTACTACATTATTTTCCCTCAATCTTTTGGCTCCAGTGTCATGTGCAAAGCTAGTCAGTGCCAGTGTTTTTTGATGTTTTTTTCCATTTCATTTCTGATGCGGCAACTCGTTGTCCTGAAAATTTGTGCGGTGCAGGCGAAACTGAAACATGTGAAGAACATGAATTGGTGTAAGTTTATTGCCGACTTCCTGCACGATGCATTCTCAAGCAAGATGTACCAAAAGGGTTGCCGACTGCATTTAATGATATTTTTTTACCAGTCCTTTCTGTGAACACTCTTTTTAACACCTTTTATTCATGCATGGCAACCTGATCATACTTTTATTCATGCATGGCAACCTGGTCATAACAAGATGGCAACTGCCATATTGACAATATGGCAACTGCCATAATGGCAATATGGCAACTGCCATCATACTATGATGGCAACTGTCATCATACTATGATGTCAACTGCCATCATGGCAATATGGCAACTGCCATCACACTATGATGGCAACTAGCACATACAGATGGCAACTTCTTCTTCTTTCTCTTTTTCATGCACTTCAACTTGACGATCATGGGAACATAGATTATCCTGTTTTTTCGCAAAGTACCATATGGCAACTGATATTTCTTTCTTCTTAAAATTGTTGTACATCAGCTCATATACATCTACTGTCTTGATCTGTCCACCGTGGATTTCACTGGGACAGGAGACCCGCCGCTTACGCACAAGTTTGTTGTTTCTGCGTGGACTATCGATGTTGTCAAGGTTGTGCTTGCTGCAGACAGGGTAACTGATACCAAATATGGAAAACTGCAGGTTAGTTCTGGTTTCTTTCTCTACACGGCATGCTTACAATTTTTTGCGGCATAACATATGAAAAAATCATCATTCGGCAACCGTCTGTGGTTCACAAGAGATGACTACCTTTGCTAGCCATGGCTGTCTCCGCATGGTATCCATGTCTCACTCCACATGGCAACTCTGTCGTTCGTGCTGAAACTTACATTCGCGTCTTCTTTTTTTGTTGCATTTGCAACACATGAACTGCTAGTCAGTGTTCATCATTCTCTCTCTTACATCCTAGCTATTTTTTTGTTTGTTCCAGATGATGGCCAAGCATGCTATAGACTACAGCGTGTTTGGGGGCCTCAAAACTTTGGAAAGTGGATGGACGTGCACTCAGCTCCGTCTTGCCCTATTGAGGTAATCAAAAGATCTATATCTATGGTTGCCTTGGATTATTTTTGATGTCGCGCAAGTGACTGTAATATGGGTGGTTATTGCTGCTTCTTGTTTCATGCACAGGCGAGGGCACCTGTTGAGCATCTAATTGGGCAGTTTGCATCCGGAATGACCGGCTTGCTCGAGAAGTTGGTTGAGGGGTGGACGTCCCTTAGTGGCTCTGATAGCGATGCGGCTACGAGGCAGTTCACTACATTTGTCCTAGAACAGACACATCGGCCAACTAGTTGCCGTGGCCGGTATGACTACAACAGTTCCCAAGAGCTTGCTAACACACAAGATGAACTAGATGGAGACGCTGGTCTCAGCAAGGATGACGATGATGACATGGAAAACATGCAACAGGACACCGATAATGATGAACATGCTGAAGTTCGTGCAGGTGGTAACAAAGGCAAGGATGCACCAGATGTCCCCCCACCGAAGAAAGTCAAAGAACATACGGTTGCGAGAGGAGAGGGGGTGTTGCCATCAAAGAGGGGGAGGGATCCAGAGGATGTTGGGCAGGGTTCTCCTGCCAAAAGGTCTAGGACCGATCCCGTAGCTGCTAGGAGGAGGTTCGACTTTAATTTTCGTTTTTTGTTTTGTCTATATTTTTGGAACAGACTGATCCCTTTTTGCATTTGTTTTTGCTAAGCGCGGGAACGAGTTTGCAGTCTGACAATTGCCACCTTTTTTTCCTCCATCTTATACGTGCAGTGAGGCGACAACTGGTGGACGAGCAGTTACGAAGAAACAGGCACCAACGCCAACCCGTGTTTCTGCTCGGTTGAACAAAGGTGCTCCCATTGCTGGTGATGCCCCTTCCACCAGGTCATCTCCTCGTACGACGACGTCCAACACCGGGGATCCTGTCGTGTTGCCAGACCTGAGAAAGCCAGTCAAGAAGTAGGTTTTCCATGTGCTTTCATTGGCATAGTTCTATATTTTTTTATTTTTCAATGCATCCGTTCAGCTTGTCACATGGGCTTCTGTCATCATCCCCACATGGCAACTGCTGTTTTTCAAATGATTTTCCTTCCTTTTTTAAGTGCATGGC